>NC_057801.1:219549083-219849083 GCF_018294505.1 Triticum aestivum | reverse complement strand
CGCGAGAGGGGTGAGTTTGTTCGTTCCTTCTCTGCCTCACAGCCATATCATTGATCTTGCTCGCTCCAGCACTCATTCAGATTTGGAAAAGTAGATCCTGATCAAACTTGGTATAGATTTGTGGTGCACGCATGGAATTGTTTGATGCTGCTTGAGGAGGTAATAAATCTTTCTAGAGGCCCAAAGATTTAGTTCACCTTTCTAGGTATTTTAGTTTCAGGCTTGCATTATTTCTAGAGGCCTAAAGATTCAGTTCACCTTTCTTGGTATTTCAGTTTTAGGCTTGCATTATTTCTAGAGGCCCAAATATCTAGTTCACCTTTCTAGGTATTTTAGTTTCAGGCTTGCATTATGCTAGAGGCCCAAAGATTCAGTTCACCTTTCTAGGTATTTCAGTTCCAGGTTTGCATTATTTCTAGAGGCCCAAAGATTAAGTTTGTAGTCGTCGGCAAGCAGCACTGCTACCCATGCCGGTGTGGACCTCAACTTGCAAGCGCCGGCATCGAAGGGGTTCCCGGGGCTTGGACTCTACAGAGCCTTCCTTCGGAGCGACGATGATGAGCTCCTCCCTGGGTGCATGAGGGGCTTCGGGCTCCCTCCCTATCATGAATGACTTCCGTGATGAGTTAGCTCATGCTTTGTTTCATGGTGTGTATTTTTTTGTGAAGCTTGATTGATGACCTGTATGTTTAAGTGGGATATCTCATTTGTATGGACAAAGTAAAATTTATCATGTTTTGCATGCTTGATTTGTAAAGATGGTTCACTTATGTCAATTGTGAGCGGGAGGACGCCACACAAGAGCCGGTCACACCAAATCCGGCTGGAAATAGGGTCCAAAGTAGTCAAATAATCGAGAAAGAGCATTTATTGTCAATCTAACCCTGCCATCCATACACCTCTTTGGTTTCGAGTTAGTTCAGGGTTAGTTCAGGGTTAGAATCTAACTCTAACCTCTAACTGAGTTAGATTTATCCTCGTCTCGGTTCATCACCATCATATTTTCCCTATTCCTGTGTTTTCACTACCCTGCGAATCAAGGTGACCCTTTTTTGCAGGAAAAATCAAAGAGGCCCTTAGACTGGTTTAGGTCCAGTCATTTTTTATAAACGTGTTATATCAAAAATTTAATGAACGTGCTCCGATTTCTATGAAAATAATCCGATTTCATATAGTAATTCATTTATTTGTTTATTCTTCTGTGGGGGGTTTGCATGTAATTCGTGAGGTCTGAAATGTACAGTACCCTGGCATATGCTTCGAGTCATGCATGCACTACGACCCAGATGTTCTATGTCCCACATGTCGGCGAAAGGCAACACGTGGAAATAGCATAGGAGTACATATAGGAGGATAAATGCGTGAAAAAATATGTACTGTGAAGCGTAGCTGTGGTTTGAAAAGGAGACCTAAAGTGATGACAGCTATAGGTCGCACGCACCCAACTAGTGGTACTAGACATACGACTATTTTCCCTCAAAAAAATAGGTATGAGTGCTCAGTACTCCTATTCTATCACCACAAGTCCCATCTGACAACAGCGTCCATGCTATAGCTAGCTCTTCTCCCTCATTTCTCTCTTCTAATTCTAAACTCAGCCGACGCCTGGTGGGCGGGGTGGGGATTTGCCGATGGTCAGTTTGCTCAACTGCGACCCCACCTCACAGTGAAAACTTTATGACTGGAATAAAAATGCAATATACTCCCTCCGTTCCTAAATATAAGCCTTTTTAGATAGTGTTTCAAATGGAATACAACATACAAATGTATGTAGACATATTTTAGAGTGTAGATTCACTCATTTTGCTCCGTACATAGTCACTTGTTGGAATCTCTAGAAAGACTTATATTTGGGAATGAAGGAAGTACTATACTAATAAAACATTAAGGCCACAAGGCGATGCAGTGCTGGAAGACACATCCATCGATGATGTCTACCTCCTTGACTCAAGGCACCGGCCCACCGAACGACGGCTAAGTAGCAGCGTGTAAGTGCATCTAGTGCCCCTTAGTGATTTTGGTTTATTGAAGACTTATAGGTTAAGTAACTGATGCGTTTGTGAGTGTACACAGGTCTATAAGTCTATGAGGAGTTTGATATTTACAGAGAAAGTCGACCCCTAAAAATGAAGTTCTTCGACTGAAGACTTTGATATTCTGAAGACTTTCTGAAGACTTTGAAAGTGAAGAAATTGGTGTGACCTTGAAGACTTGATATTCATTCGAGGAATATGAAGCGTGAAGACTTTTGTTTTCGTAGTTTCATTTTCTCTTTATTGAGTCATAGGAAACACCGTACTGTTAAAGGGGGTCGAGGAAATACTAAGGAAAAATTTCCATGTGATGCTCAACTCAAAATTCTACACCTACCAATCCCTTCGAGTGAAGCCATTGGAAATCTCATACAGTCCAGTCAAATTCGTCAGTGACAGAGACGCAGTTCTTCTGTTCACTGAGGACTTTGCTCTGACTGAGGAGGTAGGAATTCACCAGTGCGAATTGCCTACACAGTGAGGAACATGATAGCCCTGAGGAATTTGAGAGTCAAAATTCCGACCGTTGCTGTGTTGCGCGCCAGCTGTCCCAAAATATCTTATCCATGTCGGGATGCTCCCTAGGCTATAAATAGCCGCCCCCTACAACCACTAGCTGGTTGGTTGCTCCGATAGAACTTGATACTTGTCATTTGAGAGCAACCCATCCTCCGAGGACTTTGAGCGAAAATCATCAAGTGAGGAAAATCCCAAAACCAAACCCCCACAAACCCAAAGTGATTGAGCATCACTGAAGAAATTGATCCTGCGTGGATCCGATGCTTGTTACCTTTGAAGACTGTGCTTCTTCCAGACGGTTAGGCGTCAAGGTCTAGAGCATCCAAGAGGAATTGTGGATCGCCGAGTGACCAAGTCTATGAAGGTTTGGAAGTCACCCGAAGACTTACTACGAGTGATTGGACGAGGCCGGCGTGGTCTTAGTTCAAGGAGAATACGGTGAGAACTGGGTGTCCTGAGTTGCGGCTCAGAGACTGGGTGTCCGGGACTGTGTGTCCTCGAGTTTAAATACTCAGCCGATCCAACCAGACGTACAACTGAGACAGCAGTTGGAACTGGTTTACCAAATCATTGTCTTCACCAACTGACTGGTTCTATGTCCTCAACTCTTTCATTTCCTCATTACTGTGTTGGATGTTGTTCATATCTGTGCTTGAAGACTTTGACTGAAGACTTTCACAAATTCCTCAGTTCAATTTCTTCAGTCTGTTTGTCTTCATCTTGCTATCCTGTGTTTACGCTTTCCGTACTCTGTGTTAGTCCTCATTTCATCATGCTGACTATGTTTGTATCCTGTTATGTTTACTTCTGAGTACATATTCCACTGCAAGTAGTTCTTCGCTAAGGAATTTTCTCAACGGCAAATTCCTCGGTGAAGAATTCATAAAAATCGCCTATTCACCCCCCCTCTAGTCGATATAACACACTTTCAATTGGTATCAGAGCAAGGTACTCCCTTGTTCTGTGTGATTTTGGTTTAACCGCCTGGAGTTTTAGTTATGTCGACCGCAGGTATGAAGAAAGTAACATGCCCTATCTTTGACGGTCCTGACTATCCCAAGTGGAAGGCCATGATGAGGAAGCGCCTCATGGCAAAGAACAGCAAGCTGTGGACCGTCACTGAGATTGGTCTTACTGATCTATGCAAGATGGCGAATGCTGATGATATTCGCAAGTACACTCGACTTGATATCATAGCGAAGGATATCATCTGCTCCTGCCTATCCAGAGATCAATTCGGGCGAATTATGCATCTTGGCAATTCGAAGCTCATCTGGGACCGAATCTCTGATGTCTATGAAGGTCATCGAACTCGTCATGATCCCTGGTTTGAGGACTTCAAGGAATCTCTCAAAACGATGACTTTCGAGCCAGAATCATCATCATCTGCATCTTGTCTCATGGAAAACGGTGCTGAGGTAACCGAATGCTCCTCATCCGAGTCTTGTGATAATGAATCTCATAATGATGAATCTGACAATGATGAATCTGATGATGATATTGAATCTTGCTATACCAAACTTATTTGCGTTGCCACTAAACAACAAACCGTTTTAGAACAAACTCAAGATATGCTAGAAAGAAGTGATAATATGTTGCGCAAAGAAATGGATCAGTCAAAAGCATTGGGTGAATGTCTTCAGAAAATTCACGCCAAGTTTGACGTCCTTCAAGACCAACATAATACCTTCTTGACTGATCATGAGAAGCTTTCTCTTGAAGCTCTTCAAAGAAAGGAAGATCTTGAAAAGCTAAGAGTGTGTTATGAAGATCTTCAGAAGGAGCGCGATTCATTACTAGCTCAACAAATCAGCGCTTCTCAGGAAGAATTTGTTCCTCCATGCTTAAAGTGCATTGAACGTGAATCTGCTAATTCTTCACCTGAATGTTCAAATGCTTCAAATGTTACAAATTCTTCATCTGCCTCTGCTATCACTAATTCCTCATCCGAGGACATTGCTAGTATCACTGACAATGCAGGGCTGAAGGAATTGTACATGACAGGCATGTACAAAAGCCTCAAAGGGCATCAGACACTTTGTGATGTGCTCAAAAAGCAGATCCTCAACAGAAACCCTAGGAAAGAGGGTATTTCCTTTGAGAGGAAACTCAATGCTGATGGAACATATTGGAAGCCTGAGCAGTATCCCAAAACCTCATGGGTTGCTGCAAAGGGACCTCCAGTTGATCCATCTAACTTATCTGGCTTTACGTGTGAATCTTCTCATTCTTCTGATGAGTCATTTGACTCCAACTATAAACTGTTCAAAGGACTCAGGGTTTCTCGATTGCTTCTGGTGTCTCAGCAAGTTCCTCAGCTGCACCAATGTCATCATCAGGCCCCACTCAGCTGAAGACAAAAGCAACTGCTGGACGCGGTCCTCGGCCAAGTCCTAGAAAGAAACAGGTTGCCTTCAACGTGCCCTCTGATGATGAAGCTTCTGCTGAAGAACTTGCAGAAATCATCAGAGACAGACTGACCAAGGCTGCTAGAGCCAAAGGAACAACTGTGCCTCTGCTTTTGGATCCGAAGAAGATCCTTGACTTCATCGACCTATGGCATCAGGATGCAAACACTCCCATACCTGATCTGCCTCTAACTCCTGGTCAAAGTCATATGCTGAACCATTTCATCGCTGAAGAGAAATGGAAATTTGAAAAGGCTCGTGAGATAAAGAGAGCACAAGCCAGAAAGGAGAAGCTTCTGAGGAAGAACATCATCAACCTGACTCCTGAAGAACTTCTCAAATCTCAATCTGAAATCCGAGCCCTCAGCAAGGATTTCGATGCTTACAATGCTGATTGGCAAGGAGCCAAGGTGAGATTCGTCAATTTGACGAAGAAAATGACAACTGTTGCAGCCCCATCGCAATAAGAAAATCCTCAGGCTGAAGACTCTGCTCAGCCTGCTGAAGAACATGCCAGCACTGCTGATGACTTTCAGCATGCTGATGAGAATACAAGTTTCAGGGCTGAGGACTCCACTCCAGCCGCTGAAGAAATTCCCAGGGCATCCACTAGCGGTGCGCCTGAAGAAACTGAAGAGATCAGGGCAACTGCACCAGTTGCGCCTGAAGAAACTGAACCACAGTCCTCAGCTCCTCCTGCGCCAACACCAACTCCAATTCTTCCTTCTGCTTATGAAGTGAAGAAGACAAAGGCTGCAGAACAAGCTGTAGTGAAGAAGAGGAAGGCATCAACTGTGTCAAATTCTTCGGCTGCGAAGAAAATGAAGCCAATGATCAGCTCTCGTGAAAATCCCATTGATGCCGTTCCCATTTCCTCCATGTCGTCTAAGGAAATTGTTCCTTATGGAGAAGACTACAAGATCCCAAGCGGATCTGATGAAGAAAATCAATCTGTTGCTACCTCAGAACAGGTTGATGAAGAAATTGAAGTGGAAACATTCCCTTCATCAACAGTTGTTTCCTCACCCATGCCTCAATTCACAGCTGAAGAGGCTGGTGTTGAGGAAATTGAAAAAGAAGATGAAGACGTGGATATTGGATGCACTACACCAGTGATGAACGATGACTTTTGGGAAAGTCAGCATCCCAATACTCCCCTCTTCACTCCGATTCAACAAATTCCTCAGTCCCCGGCTACAACTGTTCAATTGGGCTCTGAAGAAACTCATCCCACAACGTCTGTTAATGAGGAAATTCCAGCCACTAGCGCTAAAGAACCTGCTGCTGATCCCCAAACTGCACAAGAAGAGGAACCAGAAATTCCTCAGCCTGAAGCACCTGAGATCGCGATTCCTGAGGTTGTGCTGCAAATCACTGACATTCCTCTGCCCAAACCAAAGAATCCGTTCTCTAGCAAGCAAAAATTCAAGGCTGAAGACTTCTTTTCTGAGCACGTGTTCTTCACTGCTTACAATCCATATGACTCTGCTCGCATGAGGAAAAGACGCTTCTGGACTGCTACTCAAGCCAACTTCTATTCCTTAGTGCTCTTTGACAAGGACAAGATCTTCGATCATGAGCATATTCCTCATGTGGATATGGAATCTCTGCCGTGCTTCGAGCCAGTACTCCGAGTTATTCATGATGCAGGACTCCTAAATTTCTGCACTGATATCTGTGATTGGAATGAAGAACTCATTCTTCAGTTCTACGCCACTCTGCATATCACCGGAGATGCTGAAGATGTCAATTCATGGGTGCTGGATTGGATGACAGAAAACACTCACTACAAGGCACCAGCAACTGAATTGCTTCGTGTCCTTCCTCTTGATCCTCCCCATGAAAGTGCACGTTGCATCTACAATGACCGAGAACTGACTGATCATTTTATGCAAGTGCTCATGAAGCCTTTGAAGCCAGGGCAGGCCCCTCGAACCAAATTCCTCGTCAAGGAACTGATGTATGTGCCTCGGACTGTCTATCGAATCCTGACGAAGACAATGAGTCCCATCAAAGGCCATGACTCAAATGAAGAAGATGCCGTTGGCATCATGAAGAACATGCTTTTCAACATCATTCATGGCGTTCCCGTCAACTTCCATGATTTCTTCATGAGGACTCTGGCTAATGTTGCAATGTCGCCTTTTGAGCTGAAGCCATATGCGCCTTGGATTATGAGATTCATAAGGGCACGATCTTCACTGAATTACAAGGCTGACACTCTAAATCATGGCAGCTACTTGCCGCCCATTGAAGTCCTCAAGCGACCAGTTTCATCATCTGATGATAAAGGCAAGGCAGCAGCTGTGATTGATGAAGGCACTCGTCCATTGGATGGTCAATTCCGTCTAGCTACATCTTACTCCACCAATGATGATTCTGCAACACATGACACTGCCGCAAATACCTCAGCCAAGCAAAAGCCTCAAGCAACAGCACCCAGGGTGATGACTGACCGTGAGTTACTCCTCAGTCTTCATCAGAAGGTTGAACGCAATCAGAAATGGGTGAAGCGTCAATTTGCTGCAATTCTTCATAACATGACCTCAACACATAATGCAGTGAAGAAAAATCAGTACTACCTTCATGAAACCCTCAACCGCACCTGGGCTGTTCTCAATCATGTATATTCCGCGGAAGAATTGAAGACTATGGGTCTCCAGGAAGCATTTGACTGGTCTGCACCACCTCCCAAGAAATTCAAGAGAGTCAAAGTTCCTGATCTGGTGGCCAGTTCTTATTCTTCATCGCGTGAAACTGATGAACATGAAGATTTGGACAACACTGCGGCAGGCCCTACTTCAACAACCAACCCCAACAACGCTGGCGCTCCTCCATCAAGTTGAAAATCTTCAGGGGCGTTAGTCCTCAGTTTCGATCCTTTTGGTCATTTGATGACAAAGGGGGAGAAATCTGAGTTAGTCTTCAAGCGGGTTTATATTATGGGCGTTTTTATTAAGTTACAACTCTCGTTCTTCCGAAACTTTTATTGGATCGAGTTGTAATCTTAAATCCGATGGTGCCTTGATACTTTTGGTCGTGCTCTGATGCTTTTGATGCACTGAGCTCTGAAACTTTTGATGTGCTATTCCGCATGCTTATTCCTTGTCAATATTATTGCACGCATGCTGAATCTCATCAGGCACCATATTTCATCATGCATTTCAAATTCTTCATATTATATATCAAATGCGTGTATGAAATACAAGATATAGGGGGAGATCTCCATGATTCAATTCTTCAAATGTGCAATGCCTCAAAAGCAAATTCCTCACTATGCACATATTCAGGGGGAGTTCTTCTATATCTTGCAATCAAATTCCTCAATATCAGTATTTACACTTCATATGTTTATCCCCGTTGAAAACTTAACCAATGTTGTCATCAATCACCAAAAAGGGGGAGATTGTAAGTGCATCTAGTGCCCCTTAGTGATTTTGGTTTATTGAAGACTTATAGGTTAAGTAACTGATGCGTTTGTGAGTGTACACAGGTCTATAAGTCTATGAGGAGTTTGATATTTACAGAGAAAGTCGACCCCCAAAAATGAAGTTCTTCGACTGAAGACTTTGATATTCTGAAGACTTTCTGAAGACATTGAAAGTGAAGAAATTGGTGTGACCTTGCAGACTTGATATTCATTCGAGGAATATGAAGCGTGAAGACTTTTGTTTTCGTAGTTTCATTTTCTCTTTCTTGAGTCATAGGAAACACCGTACTGTTAAAGGGGGTCGACGAAATACTAAGGAAAAATTTCCATGTGATGCTCAACTCAAAATTCTACACCTACCAATCCCTTCGAGTGAAGCAATTGGAAATCTTATACAGTCCAGTCAAATTCGTCAGTGACAGAGACGCAGTTCTTCTGTTCACTGAGGACTTTGCTCTGACTAAGGAGTTAGGAATTCGCCAGTGCGAATTGCCTACACAGTGAGGAACATGATAGCCCTGAGGAATTTGAGAGTCAAAATTCCGACCGTTGCTGTGCTGCGCGCCGGCTGTCCCAAAATATCTTATCCACCTAACGGTCATATCATTGAAGGGCATTTATGTCTTATCATGTCGGGGTGCTCCCTAGGCTATAAATAGCCACCCCCTACAACCACTAGCTGGTTGGCTGCTCCGAGAGAACTTGACACTTGTCATTTGAGAGCAACCCATCCTCCGAGGACTTTGAGCGAAAATCATCAAGTGAGGAAAATCCCAAAACCAAACCCCCACAAACCCAAAGTGATTGAGCATCACTGAAGAAATTGATCCTGCATGGATCTGACGCTTGTTACCTTTGAAGACTGTGCTTCTTCCAGACGGTTAGGCGTCAAGGTCTAGAGCATCCAAGAGGAATTGTGGATCGCCGAGTGACCAAGTCTGTGAAGGTTTGGAAGTCACCTGAAGACTTACCACGAGTGATTGGACGAGGCCTGCGTGGTCTTAGTTCAAGGAGAATACGGTGAGGACTGGGTGTCCTGAGTTGCGGCTCAGAGACTGGGTGTCCGGGACTGTGTGTCCTCTAGTTTAAATACTCAGCCGCTCCAACCAGACGTACAACTGAGACAGCAGTTGGAACTGGTTTACCAAATCATTGTCTTCACCAACTGACTGGTTCTATTTCCTCAACTCTTTCATTTCCTCATTACTGTGTTGGATGTTGTTCATATCTATGCTTGAAGACTTTGACTGAAGACTTTCACAAATTCCTCAGTTCAATTTCTTCAGTCTGTTTGTCTTCATGTTGCTATCCTGTGTTTACGCTTTCCGTACTCTGTGTTAGTCCTCATTTCATCATGCTGACTATGTTTGTATCCTGTTATGTTTACTTCTGAGTAGATATTCCGCTGCAAGTAGTTCTTCGCTAAGGAATTTCCTCAACGGCAAATTCTCAGTGAAGAATTCATAAAAATCGCCTATTCACCCCCCCTCTAGTCTATATAACACACTTTCACAGTGGCTTTCGTGGCCAGGTCGACGTGCTTCTCAACAATGGCATCCAAAGATTCCAGCCGCTGGAAGAAGGCCAACGTCTTTCTTTCCTCACTTGCCTTGTAGTGGCCTATGTAGACGATTTCCTCGTAGACAAGGATGTGCAGGTCGACAGTTTCTTGCATGGCGAGGCGCTGCGCGGCGAGCGCGGCTTCGAGGTGCACATTCTTCATCGCGACCGCTGGCGCCTGCAGGGCCACCAGGGCTTAAAAGAGTTCATCACCATGGAGGCCGATGAGGGTGGCAGGCAATGAGGATCCTGGGCACGCAGGCTGGAGCAGTACGGCAAGGTCGTCTACGTGGTTGTTGACGGCGGTGAACTTGTGGATGGAGTTGACCATCATGTCGTCCATGCAAGAGGCGAAGCCGGCGTCGGCGAGGGGTACGATGCTAGTGGTCGCCAGCACCGTCTGGAACGCTGCACGGTGCAGGGCCGCAGGCCGGCGCCTTGGATGATTTGGCACAGCCGACTGCCGCTCGCGTCAATCGCCTCCATAGGTGCTTGTGGCTTCTGTTCACTTGGTCTTGGATTGGAGTGAGCAGTGTTGCGCAGATACTAGGAGTAGATGGATTGGAGTGGTGGGGCGCCTTATTATGAGAGTCCAAACTCTGTTCCATTCACATCGCACTGGCTCTATTCTGCTTCTCCAATTAATTTCCTCTACATGTAATTGAGGATGCATCATTGACCGTTCAACGTCTCGGGAACCGCTACCCTCTCCCTCCTTGGCATTCAAGCACCTATATATGGAGGAGACTGCCGCTCGCGTCTATCGCGTGTCAGGAGACGTTGTCGTTGACGACGAGGTGCCTATGGTGACTTTGTAAATTTCAAGATGTTAGTGCCAGCTCAGTCTTTCGGAGGTGCTCATAGGGGTAGGGTGTGCGTGTGTGAGTTCATAGGGGTGAGTGTATGCACGTGTATATAAGCACTTGCGTCTGTATCATGTTAAAAAACGTAAATGCGTGTCAAAAAGAGACTAGTTAGTATACTTAATATTGTGCACTGCGACCAAGGCAGAGAGGAAAACGAGAGAACTATGTATTTATTTACGGTGCAGATTCACTCATTTTGCTCCATATGTACTCCATCTCGATGTAGTCTAGTCTCTTGTTGAAATCTCTAGAAAGGCAAATACTCCTTTCTGGTTTACAGGGCTATACTAGCAAGTACTACAAATAGCAGGCTCACATAGCAATTTTGTCTCATGCAAGAGCCTGGCTATATGCATGCTCCAAGGTTCACAACTGCCATGTTCGGGTTGCGCTTGGCTCTTCGCCTCTTCGAGAAGATGAACAATGATGTTACTACTACTGCTTCTACAGTATCAAATCCACTGCTGCATGTCCGTCCACCGCGAGCGGGAGGGATAGCTTGTTGTAGTACTATAAGCAAAAGCATGTCCTCGTCTGCGAGCCACCGCGCGCATGGGCGAGGGAGAAGTCGTGCAGTAGTAAAATAAAGCTTCTCCTTGTTGTACGAGTTGATGCGAAACATCATAGCACTGGCCCCCCATACTTGCCTCTAAACTTGGCTGAAAGACCCGCAGTGTACAATATATTTGCTGCAACCTCTAACATTTACCCACCACAAATTACAATATATATATTCCTGTCTTAACCATATGAGCATGCAAACTACAATTAGTAGGATGACAGGTAGGGCCAGAAGATTATATTAATCAAAAAAACCTTTGAGATGGCCACATAGCATGGAGCCGACCCCACCAATTTTATGCTTACAAGCATGGTACACGCTATCCTAGACAACTCTACACATGAAACTGCCACATGAGCTTCCAGGCTGCGCTTGGCTCTTCGCCACTTCGGGAAGTTGAACAATGATGGAGTACTACTATAGTGGAGGAGTACTACAGTATGCTTCTGGCCATCTGACATCGGTAGCACTGCTGCATGTCGACCGTGTGTGGGAGGGAGAGCGTTTAGCAAAAGGTTCTCCTAGTCCTACCAGCCACTACGATCATGGGCGAGGGAGGGATGCAGCTTCATTGACTTAGCGCTCCTACCTTTGCTTGTATGACAGGTGGGCCTAACAGCTGGGTGTCCCACCTGTCATATAGCCAAAGGCAGGTGCAGTTAAGGCACCAGAGAACAGTCCGCGAGGGAGAGGATAATCAAACTTCTCGTCCTTGTACGAGTTGACGCGACACATCAAAGCACTACACTCAATATATTTCAATAATTTGCATTTACCAATGAATTAATTACAATGCATTCATGCATGTCGTGTCTCTCCTTTTGATACTTGCATGTGTCGACTTAATGCACCTTGAGGTAGTATGAATATGTGACAGTAAAGCTTTGTAATGCCCCGGCCCTAAAGCGAGAGATGGATGTGCACGAGGAGGGCGAGATCATGCAGACGGAACATGACCCGATGATGGAGCTCTCTATGGTATCGATGGACCTCACCTTGCTCCACTACCCCTTGTGCCTCTGCCCCTTGAAGCCTCCAGTGTATGAGGTTCGAAAACACCTCGCCCGTTTGGCTGATCGAGCAAGGTGCAGGTTTCTTGATTGACGTGTTGTTTGATTGATTTGTGCAGTGCAACTGAGGGCACTTGGCATGCGCGGACTGCCGTGTCGAGCGCCCCGGGAACCAGTGGTAGTGCCAGAAGTGCGAGCGCGGCGGTGGCTTTAACATGCGAAACACGGCGGTGGATGCCGTCCTCTCGTCGGTGAGGGTGGAGTGCCCGCACAAAGGCTCTGGGCTCTATGTCACTTACCACAACCTCACCGATCACTAGAGCATGTGTCCGCTCGCGCCATGCAAATGCCCTGTGCCCGTCTGCGGCTATGAAGACCCGCCGCCGGCGCTCTCCCACCACATCAGCATCGCGCATCCCATGCCCGTGCATAGGATCCAGTACGGCAAGGTGCTCCAGCTGCAAGTGCCACTGGAGGAGGCATGGCTCTTGCTGTTCGTGGAGGAGGACGGCCGCATGTTTTTCTTCATCGGCTGCGTGCTCGACATTGGCGTGCCTATCACCGTTTCGGTTGTCTGCATTAGAGCGGGGGTGTCCCCCAGCCGCATTACGTGGCCAAGTTGTGGGCGAACGGCCCGCCGGGGGAGCCCAAAGGCATGACTGACGCCGTCAAGGTGGAAATGAAGGTGACAAGCAGCAAGGATCCCGGCGACGTCGCCATGCAGGAGCTGACCTTCTTCACAGTTCTGCCCAAGCTGCTGGCCAGGTCTAAGCTGGTGTCCCTCCACATTCAGATTGACAAGCTCACGTCCTAAATATTTCTACAGTGCCTTATGTTTATATTAGTAATATGCTAATATAGGGATTAGCTCGGTCAACTTTAGCTTAAGAGATGGTGGGTTTTGGTGGCGATGCAACAATTACTTCGACATCAGATCAGTAATTTCCAACAGTCGAACGGATATTTTGTGTCTGTTGGATATAAAGTTCCTTTGGGTAAGAAGTACTACTTGTCATCAAAATGGATTAAAGGAGATGTATCTAGACGTATTCTAGTTCTAGATACGTCCCTTTTTATCCATTTTGATGACAAGTATTTTCGTACGTAGGGAGCTTATATGCTTGTTTGTTCACGAAGTGTTTCATACTTGTGCGAGTTGACGCGAGACATCAAAGTAGTACTACTACTAGTAGTACTCCCTCCGATCCTAATTCCTCTATGCATAAGTCGAGGCGCAGATAGCAAGCAGGGCCTGGTTGTGTTGGACAAGTCACCCGACTGCGAACCAGGCAAATGAAGCTCGTGTAGTGTTGGTGCATTGTGCGGCCCGCACATTAACCAAAACCTCGCGCCTCCAGCTTAGCCTCCGCATTTTAAACTTCTCAATCTAAAGGCCAAGGAGCAACGTGAAACCTATGATAGAGCCAATCGGATGGTTGAGAACACTACAATTCGTAGCTACAGATGCGTGTGTGAGAGGACAAGTGCGTGTGTGCACCTCTTCTCTTCCTGTATAACGTACTAAACTCAAAGTACAAGTGTATGTGGGTGGCATCGACCTAGGGAGCTAGAGAAGGTGCGTGTGAGAAGTCCCGGGAGATAGGTGTAATGCATCCGAAAAAAGACTAGTCTATAGCTCGCCACTAGGCTATTCCTGTAGAACGCCCCA
Source organism: Triticum aestivum (assembly GCF_018294505.1). Lineage (NCBI taxonomy): Eukaryota > Viridiplantae > Streptophyta > Magnoliopsida > Poales > Poaceae > Triticum > Triticum aestivum. Next base: position 219,835,026 of record NC_057801.1, on the reverse strand, counting down.
ATAACCGTAAGATATGTATCCAATGGTGCCAGTTATTGCACGTATACAGCAGTAGAAAAAAAACTACCACGACATATGCTACACCACGGCTGAGAACACGTGCCCACGTTACGCCATCCGGGAATAGTGCCACACTTCGAAACTAGAACCGTCAATAAATTTTGAGCTTCCGTCTCGTCACATTCCAAATTAGTACTACTGCCATGCTATATTTAATTGCAAACCTGTTCACACCGGTCACAACCTAAACGGTTTCCCACTTAGGAGTGTATTACTACTCGGTTATAAATACTACTATGCCAAGATGACTACACATTCCTCCTCAACTCCTCATCCACAAAAACAAACAAGTCATTCAGCATCCTTCCCTTGCGTCTGCCATGGCCAGCGTGAGTTCTAGGTCGAGAGATTACCACCAGGGAGAGGCGAGCATGGAAGTGGAAGCACGAGAGATATCCCGCCTCGCCACGAAAGTAGCCGTCATAACCCGCCGCACGGAAGTAGCAGCACAGAGATCCTGCCGCGCCGCCGAAGCAGCACGGAGGTCCCGCCACACTGTCGATGCAGCAGACTGGTCCGGCCGTGCCGCGGAAGCAGCAGAGATGTCCCGCCGCGCCGTGGCGGCCTGGGAAAATGTCCCGCAGGCAAGCGATGACTCTTACAGGCGCATGCATGCGATCGTCCATAGCCAGATGTATTAGATCTCCGGCTGGGCGAGGTCGCAGGACGACATGAAAGCCTCATTTGAAAAGGCTACCGATGTCATCCGGCAACTAAGGGAGGGAAATGAGAGGCGTCGGGCCGAGCGTGACCTACTAAGGGCTAAGATCATCCGAAGTGCAGACCAGTAGGAGGAGACCAGTGCCTTGTTGAAGAGGACTGGCGTCATCGTCAAGAAACTTATGGACGAGAATGACATGCTCCGCATCGAGCGCCAAAGGCTGGTGGAGGAATCCGTGTATGCTCCCAAGCAGTGTCTTGAGAACACGAAAGAGCTCATCACCGCTCGTGGCGGAGACTAGTTCCCGCGGCCTGCAGCAACGCATCAAGAAAGTAGAGATCAGCGAGCCAGGTCGTTGTCTTCCTGCTTCTTTTGCCCTTGTGTATTTCGGGCGTAGTTGCATGTGGATTTTTTAATTATCTTCCTAATTATGTAAGACAATTATTATCCACTGTTGTCATGCTTATATATTCATCAGTCTTGCTATAAGCCGCATAGGTCCGTCGGATCTTACATCAAGATCCGTGCAGAATTTTCTTTTCACATTTTTTCTCTTAAATCTCAGTCGAGTGAGACATAGCCATGCCATTAAATAGAGCACTACAAAATAATACACCTCTGTGATGATACGTGTTTGTCACACTAGGTCATGTTTTTTGTCATGCATGTACATCCATGACAAATTTATGACAGAATCAAGATAGTCATACCTGTGCTATCGTAGAAGTGCTCCATGACATTACCAAAATTATCATCACGGAAGTGTCCACTTCCATGACAATAAATCGCGCGTCACAGAAGTGATTTTGTCAAGGGTGACCGACACGTGGCATCCACCGTAACGGAACATCGTTAAGCTATCGGGTCGGTTTTTGGATCCGATAACCCGTTAACAGCCCCGACCAATGGGGATTTTCCACATGTAAAATCATCATTGGCTGGAGGAGACACGTGTCAGGTCCGCGCCGGCACAGGTGTCACTCATCCAATGGGCGAGACGCGCCTATGATATGTTGACACGTGGGCCGGCCCATCAAGTTTAAATGGGCCGGCCCAACTAAAGGCCCACTGTCGGTGTCAAAACCGGCGGATCTCGGGTAGGGGGTCCCGAACTGTGCGTCTAGGCGGATGGTAACAGGAGACAAGGGACACGATGTTTTTACCCAGGTTCGGGCCCTCTCGATGGAGGTAAAACCCTACTCCTGCTTGATTGATATTGATGATATGGGTAGTACAAGAGTGGATCTACCACGAGATCAAGGAGGCTAAACCATAGAAGCTAGCCTATGGTATGATTGTTGTAATGGTTGTTCGTCCTACGGACTAAAACCCTCCGGTTTATATAGACACCGGAGAGGGCAAGGGTTACACAGAGTCGGTTACAATGGTAGGAGATCTACAGATCCGTATTGTCAAGCTTGCCTTCCACGCCAAGGAAAGTCCCATCCGAACACGGGACGAAGTCTTCAATCTTGTATCTTCATAGTCTTGGAGTCTGGCCGATGATGATAGTCCGGCTATCCGGAGACCCCCTAGTCCAAGACTCCCTCAGTAGCCCCCGAACCAGGCTTCAATGACGACGAGTCCGGCACATATATTGTCTTCGGCGTTGCAAGGCGGGTCCTCCTCCAAATTCCATGTGCTTGCCGAATAGTGTCCAGCTTCCTTACAAATGTTACGCTCCTTGGCTTCCACGCCCAATAATGGCCCTCTTCCACGTGTCGCACGAATGCGAAAGGCCAGGGTATTTTTATATTTTACCCCCTAGCTGCGCAAATAATCTGCCTATAAGAGAGGCAGGAATCCAGATCCAAATCACACCATCTTCCTTCCGCGAGTACTCATCGGAGCGCTTCTGACCAGAAATCCATTCCATCATGGACCGTCGACGCGGCTCCTCCTCTCGTGCTCCTAGCCCTCAGCCAGGAGATTGGAGGAGATGTTCTGTCCCGCACAACGAGCTGGTGACGCTCCAAGCGGAGGGATACCTTCCTCCGGCCTTTATGGTCCCAGTCCGAGCCGGGCTGGCCACCTACAAAGGTGGTAAGCAAGCGGAGGCCACCCCTAGTCCCTCCAAAGGAGAGCGGGTGTGCTTCGTCTCTTATCTGATAAGGGGGCTCGGATTTCCCATACATCCGTTTCTCCGGGGGCTTCTGGAGTTCTACGGACTCCAGCTTCATCACCTCACGCCCGCCTCTATTCTGCACATCGCGGGTTTCGTAGCTCTTTGCGAGCTGTTCCTGGGCATCGAACCCCATTTTGCGCTGTGGAAGAGACTATTTTGACTCGTACCCCGTTCTCACGAGGGGTCAATATATCAAGTGGGCGGAGCCGATATATGGCGCATCGCCGGGACCGGATATCTATCCGGAACCCCAAAGAAGGCGTCCGAAGACTGGCCCTCAGAATGGTTTTATGTGGAAGATGCTCCACTACCGGACCCAGTTCGGATCGGCCTCCCAGAGTTCAGCAAGGATCCTCTGAAGAAACGCCTAAGTTGGCGCCTGCGGAGCCCTCAACAGGAGGAAGACAGGAGCGTCTATTATTTGATGGGCCGGATAAGGCTACTGGCCCATTCCGGATTGACCATGATTGGAGTCATGGCCACATGCATCATGCGAGGGGTGCAGCCGCTTCAATATAGGGGCCACCCCATGTGGGATTTCAACGGGGAGAATGACGCCACCCGTCATGGCCGCAAGGGGCCGGGATCGCCCGCGGATCTGGTGAAGATCCTGTCCGGCCTGTACAAGGGGGAGAAGGAGGACTTCCTCCAGACGAGCCCATTGAATGGGTTTTCCATGAATAACCCTCGGAGCTGGGTAAGCGGACTCTTATTCATCCGACCCGTGCTTTCAACGTTAAGTGCCTTATTTTATGATTTTGACGGAGGAACTGCGTCGGGATGTGGAGGGCATACACAGTCCGGCTCCACAACCCAAGGACCCGGGAAGATCCCTTGACCCGGCCTCCGAAGAGGATCCGGACATAAAGGTGGAGTTAATTGATGGGGTGTTCCACCAACTCAGCATGGACAATGCTCTAGTCGCCATTACGGCTGACTACCCCGGCCTATCTCCGGCTTCCCAGGTAATTATGACCGGAGTCCTGACACCATTACTTCATCCTTGCGTATTTCTGACCACCGTATACAATGGTGTCTTGCAGGAGGTGCCTTCAAGGCGGGAAGCCGAACCCGCGGCGGCTGACCAACAAGGGCCAGTCCGGCCCGCAGGCGGAAGAGGGGTGCGGTGTGAATCGAAACGTCACCGCAACAGTATAGCTCGCGACCGTTGTTTAGGAAAAATATTCCTAGGAGGTGTGTTAATGCTCATGACTTTTTCAGGAGAAAGAGCGCTCGCCGAGCTGTGCCCGGAGAGTTTGCCAACCAAGCCTCCGCCAGCCAGGCTCCAACACCTGGTCCGGAGGGGGAGGCGAGCGCAAGGTGCGAGCCAGATACTCCTCCAACGGAGGATGCCGACAGGCTGTCCGCCACCAGGTCTGAGGTGGAGAGCGCCATGAATCATAGGCGCCGCCGGACAGTTCTTCGTGACGCGTGTTTCTCCCCAGACGCGCTGAATGCCTTTAACGCGGGAGACGCGCACCTTCGTGCCGCTCAAGATGGTTTGACCAGAGCCACAAAGCAGTATGTAAAAGACATACGGGTAAAGGATTTTAATAGTTGTATATGCCAGTAGCCCCAGAGACTTAAAGTAGTTAAAATAACTGATTTATGGATCATTTGATATGCAGGATCTCACGGAGAAGAATGCCCAATTGTCTCAGGAGTTACAAGGGTGCAAGGCCCAACTTGAGGCCGCACTGGCCGCCGCAGGAGGAGACACCGAGACCTCCTCCGGTAACACATATTTCAACAGGATGGGCAGTGTGCGGCGTGCGTATAAGTCTAACAATAATATTACAGATGTTGCCGGACTTGATCCGGACAAGCAACAGCTACTGCGCCAGCTAAAGGCTGGCGAGAGGGTGCTTATGAAGGTGCAGCAGGAGAGGAACAAACTCCAGGATGCCCACACCCAGCTTGGAGAAGAGCTAAAAGGTGTTCAGACTGAGCTGTCTGGCTCCGTGAAGGAGAATCAGCAGCTTCGTCGCGGCATCTATAGTAAGTGCTTGAGCAAACTCTTTTGAAAAGGAGAGTTCGGCGAGGAAGTCAATTCACAGAAATATGTCTATAGGTGTGCTCACAGGCCGCCCTGCGGAGGAAATGCCCGGTTCAACGGGTGACCAACTTCCCGAGCTGGTGCAACTACTCGAACGTGTTCGGCAGGCGATGAGTGGCGTCGTCCAGGACTTATGGCCGTCCGTCTCCCTACCCGAGGGCCTTGGAGAGCTTGCGGAGAAGCTTCAGGGAGCACGGCAGTGCTTCCGTTTATGGAAGATATCGGCCTGCCGTCAAGGTGCCAGGGAAGCCTGGGCCATGGTGAAGACACGGTACAAGAAGGCGGATCCAAACCACTTGGCCGAGGTCGGACCTGTGGGGCCTGATGGGAAGGAGATCCCTGTGAGCTTAGTGTACGGCCAAGTAGAGTTGGCCGCTAAGTATTCCCAACGAGACTGTAAATTAGACAGCCTGTTAGAAGGGGTTGAGAAGGAGTACAGTCAGTCAATTTGACGATGTATTTAAAATGACATGTAAAATGCCTTCTAGCCAGATTGTAGATCGTTTGTCTTTGCCGACCTTTTCGCTTCAACCTCGGGACCCTAGAGTCCGGAGTGTGTCTGAATACCTTCTTGGTTATGAAAAAACCGGGGCGTGCATGGAGACCAGGCGTAGGGGTCATTAGTGCTTTATCAGACAAGTGCCCAACTAGTTATGTTATATTACATGGTTAGTAAGAAACATCTTCCAGGGAGAATAGTTCTGTTAAGGATTCCTTTCCCTGGGAGGCATGCCCTAAAGTGCATGTCCGGACTGCAAAAAGAGCAGGAAAACATCTGGGGGCAGATAAATAAATAGTTAAAAAGGAAAATCATCTTTCAATTCACCGACCGAATATTCCCTTAAGAACGCTAGCTTTCGGCTTCACAGAGTCTGAGGTACACATCCGGCTGACCCGGCAGTAACAATCGCAGAGGTGCTCCCTTTACCTCCTAGCCGAACAATCGGGAATGTAGGGGTAATCACAGGAGCCAGGCAACCCAGCTTGGCCAAAACTTAAGTCATATTGATGCATATAATGGTGAATAAAATGTACATGCGGAAGTTTGACACATGTATTCGGCGTAAAGCCTGTTACAAGTAAGCTTCTGTGAAAGAAGCCCCCAGGTATAATGAGTGCAAGTAGCACGTCAAGTATGTGCGAACAATGCGCAGATCGGCCCTCAAGGGCTTTATGAAAAAAGTGGGAGAAAAGAGAAAACAAAAGACAACTGAAACGTAAAATGTGGACGGAGGAAGGAGACGAACTCTGAGTCCGACGCTAGGCGTAGAATCTTCGGAGGCAGGCTGTGTTCCATGGGTTCGGCTCGAGTCGGTTGTCCGATGCGTTTCGCAGACGGTATGCTCCGCCGGTCAGAACTTCGTCGATGATGAAGGGACCTTCCCATTTGGGCTTGAGTTTTTCCTTTTTCTTGTCTGGCAGGCGTAGAACTAGTTCCCCAATGTTGTAAGTTTTAGCCCGTACTTCTCTGCTTTGATATCTTCGAGCCTGCTGCTGATAGAATGCGGAACGAGCCTTTGCCACGTCGCGCTCCTCCTCCCATGCGTCCAAGCTGTCCTGCCGATCCAACTCGGCTTCTCTTTCTTCGTACATGCGCACTCGAGGTGAGTCATGAATTATGTCGTAGGGCAAAACTGCTTCTGCGCCGTATACCATAAAGAATGGTGTGAATCCGGTAGTACGGTTTGGCGTGGTCCGCAACCCCCAGAGTACGGAGTCGAGCTCCTCTACCCAGTGCGTGTTAGATTCCGTAAGGGACCGCACTAATCTGGGTTTGATGCCGCTCATGATTAGACCATTTGCTCGTTCAACTTGACCGTTGGTTTGAGGGTGATAGACTGAAGCATAGTCGAGCTTAATGCCCATATTTTTGCAGCAGAGTTTAACCTCGTCGGCCGTGAAGTTCATGCCGTTATCGGTGATGATGCTGTGGGGGACGCCATAACGGTGTACTACCCCGGATATGAAGTCTATCACTGGTCCGGATTCGGCCGTTTTAACTGGCTTGGCCTCTATCCATTTGGTGAATTTGTCCACCAGGACCAAGAGGTACTTCTGCTTGTGGGTTCCCCCTTTAAGGGGTCCAACCATGTCAAGCCCCCAGACCGCGAACGGCCAGGTGATGGGTATAGTTTTGAGGGCGGTGGGTGGCATGTGGCTCTGATTAGCAAAGAGCTGACAACTGACGCATCGTTGGACTAAGTCCTGAGCATCTGCCCGGGCCGTCTGCCAATAAAATCCTGTACGGAAGGCGTTGCCTACGAGGGCCCGGGCTGCAGCGTGAATTTCAGCCAGAAGGTTTCGCACTTCCTCTTCGGAGATGCACCTTTGAAGGACCCCGGTTGTACTTTTCTTATAAAGTTCTCCCTCATGGACCTTGTAGGCTTTAGATAGCCAAACTATGCAGCGGGCCTCATTTTGGTCTTCGGGAAGTTCCTGCCTAATTAAGTAGGCTAGGAATGGTTTTGTCCACGGGGCAATTACCGACATTATTTCGTGGGCTGAAGTTGTCATTTCATCGGCTGATCCGCCGATAATGTCAGATTGTTCTGTGTTGGGTGGTGCGGTTGCTTCCGGGTTATTATTTCCGGACTCCTCTTCCCATAGTACGGATGGCTTAAAGAGCCGCTCCAGGAAGATGTTTGGAGGGACGGTGTCGCGTTTTGCGCCGATGCGTGCCAACACGTCGGCTGCTTGGTTATTATCCCGGGCTACGTGGTGGAATTTGAGTCCTTCGAACCGAGCTGACATTTTTAGGACAACGTTACGATAGGCTGCCATTTTCGAATCCTTGGCGCCAAAGTCTCCATTTACTTGGGATATTGCAAGGTTTGAATCCCCGCGCACCTCTAGGCGTTGAATACCCATGGAGATTGCCATCCGGAGACCATGTAGGAGGGCCTCATATTCGGCTGCATTGTTGGAGTCCGTGTACATTATCTGAAGTACGTATTGGACTGTGTCTCCGGTTAGGGATTTCAATACGACGCCAGCCCCGAAGCCGACCAACATTTTGGAGCCATCGAAATGCATAATCAAATTGGAGTATGCGCCGTACTCTTTAGGGAGTTCGGCTTCAGTCCATTCAGCGATGAAGTCAGCCAAGACTTGTGACTTTATAGCTCGCCGAGGTTTATAAGTTATGTCGAATGGTAAGAGCTCAATGGCCCATTTTGCAATCCTGCCCGTCGCGTCACGGTTGTTTATAATGTTGTTGAGGGGTACTTCGGAGGCCACTGTTATCGAACACTCTTGAAAGTAGTGTCGCAGCTTCCAGGATGCCATAAACACCGCGTGCGCTATCTTTTGATAATGCGGGTACCGGAACTTGCATGGGTTAAGACAGTGGATACATAGTACACTGGCTTTTGAAGAGGGAATTTGTGTCCTTCTGTTTCTCGTTCGACGACGAGGACCGCGCTGACAACTTGATGTGTTGCCGCAATATATAATAACATTGGTTCGCCCAGGTTAGGCGCGGCCAGGACCAGATTTGTTGCCAGTATGTCCTTCATTTCTTTGAGTCCGGCCGTGGCGGCATCCGTCCACTCGAAGTGTTCGGTGCGCCTGAGGAGGCGATAGAGGGGCAATGCCTTTTCTCCTAAACGAGAGATGAAGCGGCTTAGAGCCGCCATGCATCCAGTCAATTTTTGTATTTGTTTGAGGTCTTTTGGAATATCCAGCTGTGACAGAGCTTGGATCTTGGCTGGGTTTGCTTCAATTCCTCTACCGAATACAATGAAGCCCAGGAGCTTTCCGGCTGGTACGCCGAAAATGCATTTTTCCGGGTTCAGCTTTATGTCATATGCTCGGAGGTTATCGAATGTGAGCCTCAAATCGTCTACTAGAGTTTTGATGTGTTTGGTCTTGACGACCACGTCGTCTACGTATGCCTCTACTGTTTTGCCGATCTGGGTAGCCACACATATCTGAATCATGCGCTGATATGTTGCGCCGGCGTTCTTGAGTCCGAAGGGCATCGTGTTGAAGCAGAATGGTCCGTATGGAGTTATGAATGCCGTTGCGGCTTGGTCCGCCTCCGCCATCTTGATTTGATGGTAGTCGGAGTATGCGTCGAGGAAGCACAGTGAATCGTGCCCTGCAGTAGCATCGATTGTTTGATCGATGCGGGGAAGGGGGAAAGGATCCTCTGGACAAGCCTTGTTGAGGTCCTTGAAATTGACACATAGGCGCCAGGATTTGTCCTTCTTTGGTACCATTACCAGGTTTGCTAGCCAGTCCGGATGTTTGATGTCTCAGATGAATCCGGCTTCCAATAGTTTGGCTAGCTCCTCTCCCATTGCCTGTCTTTTGGGTTCGAAAAATCGCCGAAGAGCCTGTTTGACTGGCTTGAATCCTTTTAGGATGTTTAGGCTGCGCTCTGCCAATCTGCGTGGGATTCCTAGCATATCTGAAGGGTGCCAGGCGAAGATGTCCCAATTCTCCCGAAGGAATTCTCGTAGTGCGGCGTCTACATCAGGGTTTAACTATGCCCCAATGGAGGCCGTCTTTGTTGGGTCCGTTGGATGGACCTAGAATTTGACTATTTCGTCCGCTGGTTTAGAAGACGTGGACTTGGACCTATTATCGAGTATCACATCATCCCTGTTCACCGTGGAGCGCGGCGTAGTGAGCTCCTCTGCCACTAAGGCTTCGGATAGTGCCTCTAGGGCTAGTGCGGCTGTCTTGTTTTTGGCGCGGAGTGCTGTGTCCGGATCACTAACAAGAGTGATTATTCCATTGGGCCCGGGCATCTTAAGCTTCATGTACCCGTAATGGGGTATGGCTTGAAAAATTGTGAATGCCTCTCGCCCTAATAGAGCGTGATATCCGCTGCTGAACGGGGCCACTTGGAACGTAACCTCCTCGGACCTGTACTTGTCCGGCGAGCCGAACACCACATCGAGTGTAATTTTTCCTGTGCAGCATGCTTCCTGGCAAGGGATTATTCCACTAAAGGTTGTGCTACTTCGCTCAATGCGGCTCCAGTCTATTTCCATTTTTCAAAGTGTTTCCTTGTAGATGAGGTTTAATGCGCTGCCGCCATCCATGAGCACCTTGGTAAGGCGAAAGCCGTCCACTATTGGGCTGAGGACCAATGTGGCTGGTGCTCGGGGAGTTCGGAATTTAGGTTCGTCGCTGGCGTTGAAGGTGATAGCCATGTCGCTCCTTGGATTTGTTGTTTCTATGTGGTAGACTTCGGCGAGGCTGCGAATTGTTCGTTTTCGCATATTATTTGATGCCAAAGTCTCGAAGACTGTTGACACCGTACTGGTACTGTTGGAGTGGTTCTCCGGGGCTATAAGCTCTTTGCCACTTTTGGCCACCTGCCGCAGTATCCAACATGCTCGAAGGCTATGTGTTGGAGTGGCGCCCTCTGTACTGTGAATTTTACAAGGTCCGCTAAGCCATCCCTCCAGTACGGTTCCGTACCCTTTATGGGGTTTTGCTTTTTGGTTTTTGTACCGGGTGCCTGAGCATGATGCACCTTTTGTTTCGGACTAGGGTTGTATTCGGAGCCAGATTGTCCCAAAACTTAGTTTCGGTTTTCCGGAAACTCTCCATCACACAGTACTTTCGTACTATGGACGCCAGGTCGGCGAAGCGTGTAATTTCACGACGACTTATGGCGTTCAAGATTCCCTTGTCCGTGCAATTATTGCAGAAAATCGAAATTGCGTTTTCCTCACGGCAGTCTTTTATCCTGTCCATAACGAGCAGGAATCTGGCCCAGTAATGATGTACTGTTTCAGCGGGCTCTTGCCGGATTTGAGATAGATCGCATATGTTTGGGTGGGTGGGTGGAATTGAGTCCGGAACCCTGCCCATCTTGAGGCTCAAAGGCCGAAAAATTTCCGAATTCGGAAGCTTGGATTGCTGGACGTTGTCCAACGAGTATGGTCTGCTACCTGACTTTAGGTTCAGTACTTGATCGACGTCCGTCCCTCCGCGGGAATCCGGCATGGAGGGTTCGGGAATCCGGACATGACTAGTTTTTAATACAGAAGAAGAGTCGCCGCGTTGTTCCTCTACCACCGCAACGTGGTGGGTAACCTGGGGAGAGTTAATCTCTCTCAGATTGGTTTTAAGCCCAATCTGATTGTAGTCTGTAGCTACTCCCAGGGCGGCGATGCGATCCAAGAGTTCGCTTACGGATGAGAGTTCTATTGGATCCAGTTGCTCGGCGAATTCCGAGTTGACGTGAAGATTGCTTTTGATGACCCGAGAGGTCATCGTCGAAGCGGTGGCCGAACAGGCGGTCATGAGAAAACCACCTAGCCGGATAGTTTGGCCGGCGGCCAAGGCTCCTTTGGTGATGATACCGTCTTTAAAGACGGGAAGAGGCATCCTTCCTGATCATGACGGCACAGAGGAACTCTCAATGAAAGCACCAATGTCGGTGTCAAAACCGGCGGATCTCGGGTAGGGGGTCCCGAACTGTGCGTCTAGGCGGATGGTAACAGGAGACAAGGGACACGATGTTTTTACCCAGGTTCGGGCCCTCTCGATGGAGGTAAAACCCTACTTCTGCTTGATTGCTATTGATGATATGGGTAGTACAAGAGTTGATCTACCACGAGATCAAGGAGGCTAATCCCTAGAAGCTAGCCTATGGTATGATTGTTGTAATGGTTGTTCGTCCTACGGAGTAAAACACTCCGGTTTATATAGACACCGGAGAGGGCTAGGGTTACACAGAGTCGGCTACAATGGTAGGAGATCTACATATCCGTATTGCCAAGCTTGCCTTCCACGCCAAGGAAAGTCCCATCCGGACACGGGACGAAGTCTTCAATCTTGTATCTTCATAGTCTTGGAGTCCGGCCGATGATGATAGTCCGGCTATCCGGACACCCCCTAGTCCAGGACTCCCTCACCCACAGGATTTTGCGGACCATAATGGGCCAGCCCAGCTAAAGGCCCATGAGATTTTGCGGACCATAATGGGCTGGCCCAAGTAACGGCCCACAAGATTTTGTGGGCCATAATGGGCCGGCCCAAGTAAAGGCCCACAAGATTTTTGTATGCCATAATGGGCCGGCCCAGGTAAAGGCCCACAAGATTCTTGCGGATCATAATGGGCCGGCCCGGCTAAAGGCCTACGAGATTTCGCCGACATTAATGGGCCGGCCCAGCTGTAGGCCCACAAGAATTTGAGGACCCTAGTAGGCCGGCCCATTAACTGGCTGCCATGTTTTGGGCCAAATGCCGGCCCATATTTGATCTGGTCCATTAATGGCCTGCCACGTCCCGGGCCTAATAGTGGCCCATATGAGATCCGACCCGTTAAATGCCTACCACGTTCTGGGCCAAATTACGGCCCAGATCAGGTACGGCCCTTTAAGAGGCTATGGGCTCAATTATGGCCCATATCAGATTCGGCCCGTCAACTGGACACTATGCATTTGGGCCCAATTGCTAGAGGCCCACTTAGTAATTCGGCCTGACATTAGTTTTGGCCTCTTAAGGACCCGTTTAACATTTCGGCCCTATATTAATTTCGGCCTGTTGAATGCCCGTCATATAGATGGGCCTAACTACGGCCCGGTTTGCATCCGGCCTGCTCGCAGCCGATATCTGATTGGGCCAAACAAGTACCGAGACAATTTTGGCCTGTTAAAAGCCCGTGATTTGATTCACACAATCATGGGCCGGGGTTCATTTCGGGCTGCTGCCAGCCTGTTAGCTATTAGGCACGTTTCAGGCCCAACCTACATCGTGATTGCATGAAGGCTCGATTATGTACCGTAATTTTACGGTTTGGCCGGTTTACTGCGAAGACAGGATATATATAAAGTAAAATAACTGCAACATTGTGAATAAGAAAAAGCCTAGACTATACAATAAAGAAATTATAGCATATTACATCCACTGGGCATCAAAGTTTGCTACTATGATAATAAAGCACAAGCAGACTGTAGATTACATACACTGGGCATCAAAGATCGCCACAAGTGCAAATAAACACGCCGACAAAATAATATACAAAACCGACAGCACTTCAATAGAGTTCAAGAAAGGTTAGCCCTGCTGGGGAGCTGCAGCGCAAGCAGCTGAGAAAGATGATGAGACTGCGCTTGTTCAACACTTAAATCTTCCTCACTCTAAAAGATAAACAAGCAGACAGATGACAGGTTTTGCACATAAAAGTATTAGTGCTGACAATTCATCACATTTCTTACTAACGAATAAAGTGACACAGTTTAAAATTGCATTAACACAATATGGTATTGTTCAGGTCAAGACATGGCAGGAAATGACATTGTGAAGGAGTTGGCACCTTCACGGCACCACTGGATTACAGATCAAGAACTCATAAGTATCAATGGTTAGTGTGCTGTCAATATATCCCATTTCAGATTGGCAAATAAAGAGACGGTTTAAAAAATACTCCCTCCGTCCGGAATTACTTGTCATCAAAATGGATCTGTCTAGAACTAAAATACATCTAGATACATCAATTTCAATGACAAGTATTTTTGAACGGAGGGAGTAGTAGAATGATATGACATTGTTCATAGTTAAGACATTGCAGAATATGACATTGTGCTGTAGTGGGTAGGTTCACCACACCACTGGATTACGGACGAAGAATAGAAGCATACATGCAGTGCAAAAGAAGATCACTTGCTCTGTATAGTTTAATTTACATGGTATGAATAAGGAACTTGGTTGTACAACTGAAAACTCAAATTGAGAAAGGACAAACTTTTGTTTATGAACTACATAATAAACTTTAAACATGCATTTTGATGCAAACACAAAAAATAAACATCTGTTGCAGTCATGCCTAACCAAATATATACAAAAAAGTGGGAAGGCTTGAGATGGACAAACTTACATTATTGGTGAAGACATGCTCTATAAAGGCCTTGTCCATGCTGATGGGGGGCAATTCAAGAAGTTTACCACAGAATCTTGTTCATAAGCGTTGCCTTTATTCTACATTTTGTTAAGAGTAAATATAGATGTGATAATATACGAAAAAATGGAGAATATTTAAGATAAGATGAAGAGTGATGCTACATAGCCAAGTAGCTATAAATGTAAGTGCAGCGATACAAGAAAAAGGTACAGCCAAGAGCAATGCACAACTAAACTTCTTCAGTACCAACCTTATGGTAAGAGTAAATATAGAGCAAAGGAAAATAAGCTGCAGAGTGATGGTACATGAACAACTACCTGTCATTATAAGTACACTGATAATGGACAGCATGTACTTACAAGAACAATGCAGAGCTAAAAAAACATTGGCATTGGATATATTCTACACTAATGTAACCATTCATATAGATCAGATAATTTGCAACAATTGATAAGCAAGCTATCATGCATACTGCTGTCACATAATGAGCCAGGTATGTATGCAAGTACATTGATACAGGACAACAGGTACTAACAAGAGCAAAGCAGCGGGCATGATATTTGCGATATCCTGTCGTTCTTTTCAAACCGGAGTTCTTCTTCGAGCAGATTTCCTTCAAACAAGATCCGTAAGGCACATGCGGAAAAGTAGAAGTTCAAATTGTCATGTGATTTCATAGACTGTACCTCATCCTAGGAACGAGACCAATGCATAACAAGCTTTTTCCATTCAATGTCTTCTAAATTTAGCACAAGGGACTTCACCGGAAATTCGTTTATAGATTTGCCACCAAATTGTGATTTCCTCAGGTAACACCGATACTGCTGCAATGCTTCCTTGAAAAGCACAAGCAAGCTTTGCTCGTCATGACTATCCAGATTGACCCTCGCCTAGTTACAACAATGTAATGTAAATCATTGATGTGTTCAATCAGCAGAAAACAGGAAAATAATAACCATGAATAATAGCACTTACACGTAAGTTGGACAGGAAGATGTGAAAATGGTGTTTGTCTTCACAATAATCTTCCCATGATGGGAATATATGCACGTAGTCCCTAAGAACATTGAAAGCATTGTCTTTTAAACTGGGAATAAATGGAATGGGGTCCAATCTGCAGGAATTGGCCGTCTCTGCAGTTCGGATAGGTCTTCGGCCGGTGGACTTGCTGTGCTTTTTGCTGGAGTGGGATTTTTCTGTGGTATAGCTGGTGCTATGGCAAATGAAATCGGTATACCTTTTGCTGGAGTGCAGGTCCTGTGTGGCGGGGCTAGTGGTGTGGCTAGTGAAGTATGGGTACAGTCTGCTAGAGTCGGTCCTAAGTTTTGTGTCACTGGTTGTACAACCAACATAAGTGGGGTGTTCTATGATTTCTCCGGCACCACCACGTTTTTCAGGGACTTTGCTGGTGCTCCTTCAGGTTCGGCAATCACCCTCTTCCTTTTTGATGTCTGATGCACACGAACAACATTTGAGTGGAAAAACATGGTATGATGACAGATGGAATATGTATTGATAATGGATGGGCATGGCATCTCGACATATATGATGAGTAAACTAAGCAGATGGCGGTGCAACAAAGTAGAAGAAATGCAACACAACATATGCAAGATACCCGCAATCAATAAAACATTGCCAAATTAGAACAGGCACCTTGATGGGTGAACAAGACAGGCCATCTGCCTTTGACTCCTCGAGGTTAGAATAGTCATTAGGATCATATTCTGAACAAGAGTCAACAGGTGGGGAGCGTATGAGTTTCATTGCATCCAGAATGGCACTCAATGCCTTGGTGCCAATTTTGTAAGTCATTGCAGTGTTTAGCTTCAAGAGTGGACTGCTGCTAGTGCGACACAAAGCAGCTACACAGATCATAGTGTAGATATAACGGGAAAACCTTAAGCATCAGAGTAAAATCAGCAAAGTGGAACTTGCTGGAATATATGTGCTAGTATTGCCGGTACGGCTAGATAGGCTTCGGATACCAGCTCTCTTCAAGTGAAGGTGCGGTACTGTTAATATAAGTATAACTCTCAAAGGCGACACAACCCCGCGCATTTCCTTGATATTCTTATAGGATTCAAGTGGGCAGGCCACCACAAATCCTATTCATATGTTTAGAAGATCCTACGAATCAAAGAGGCTCAAAGTGTCCATCACAACCGACCGTATAGACCTCTACACCACAAATGTCCCTGCTCATCTTCAGTACAAGGAACATACTGTACTACTAGCATACTCCCTCCGTTCCAAAATATAAGTATTGGTAGAGATTTCCACTATGGATCACATACAGATGTATCCAGATACATTTTAGAGTGTAGATTCACTCATTTTGCTCCATATGTAGTCCATGGTGGAATCTATACAAAGACTTGTATTTAGGAACGGAGAGAGTACATATTAAAGAAGAACGGAAGCGGAACATGGTAAAGAAGAGCAAGCAGATTTTGGATAATAAAATGTTGGTTGTGCAGTGCCCACACAAGATGAACCAGAGCGCATTAAGAATGCAACTCCCAGCTGTCTCTCGACCATTTCAGGCGGTTGGATGAAGATCCTACATCTCCTAACCCTTCTTCTTCCTCGTCTCTGATTCTTCCCATAAAGAACACCGCACGTGCCGCCGGCCGAACCACCGGCCCCCACCGCCTGTGTTCCTCTGCCACCCCCACCCCTCACCCGCGTCGAGTTTTCTTCGTTCGGCGAGGCCCCACAACCACCCGAGCCCTTTGGATCGCACCGGCGAACTCCGGCGAGCTCTGAAAAATCGACTGACCCAATTTTGAAATTTAGTCTACTGTGATTTAACTAGTGTGGAATATAAAAGGGGAAAACCATAAGCATTGGGAGTATATTGTTGAGCGTGCCATGGCGGATCTGAAGGTGCAAACTGGACAAAGGCAACTTTGCAACCAAGACAATAAATCAGAGTAAAGCAGTGGCGATCTATTTTCTTGCTGCGATAAATAAGTTGAGAAGATACAAAAGAGTACCGCCTATGGTGCGGTGCCATGTACGCATCTGCTGAGAATTTGACGGTGCTGCGGTAGCAATGGCTGTCGGCGGCGTGGAAGCAGATCTAGGAGGGAAGACGGTGGCAGCGGGGCGCGATGGATGAGATGGTCGTAGGAGTGGCGCCGGCAAGGTGGACGACGGCGGGGATGAAGCGAGTGGACGGGATGTAAGGATCCCGGTCCAAAGGCATGGATGAGAGAGGTCGATCTCTTGTAATGGACGGCGGTGTCGGGGTATCAGCTCCGGCATGGTGGAGGAGGACGGCGGTGGATGGGGTGGCGGACGGCGGCAGACGGAGGAGGGTGGGGTGGAGAAGGTGTTTTGGCGCCCATGGAGTACGAATGGGAAAAGGGACGTAGAGAGGAAGGGGGAACCATGTATTCAGGGCGCGCTTGTCTCAAATGCGAGGAAATTTACAAACTTAGCCCCCGTTTCAAATTTCTACTACATCACAGCAACATTAGTCGGTTGGGGATAGGACGGTAATCTCGCATACACCGAATATTTGCCGACGAGAGTTTGTTTTTGGCGCCCACCGTGTATGAATATGAATCAGGGAGGGAGTCGATTTTGGCCGAGGGCACACTGTGTTTTGGCGCCCACCGTGTATGAATCCAGGTGAGAGGCGGTTACGTCACGTTTGGGTGAAATTACAAACCTACCCCTATCAAAACCTATAGAAATCCAGCAGATTGGCTTTGCATGGCAGGGATAGGCAGTAGTGATTTCCATCTCGCAGATTTTGGTTTCGGGCAGTTACTGCGAGTTTCCCCGCTTCGTTCAAATTTTGCACAGTGCACGTTTACCGTGCCAACTCAATTTGAATCCCGTTTGTATTCTACTATTTTTTTCGGGCGGGATCCATTTTCAATTGGAATTACATTCTATATACATCATTTTTTTACATATACTTTCAAAAGCACAACAAAGAATTCTGCTCCTTTATATGTATAATATGATTTACAAATACAACGATCTCGAAATCTTAAGGTTGAATTCGAAAAAATTTAACCAAATTATGTTCACCTAAAATGTATGGATCAGTAATATATACAAATTAAATAACATAGATGTGCGTGAATTCATATCAGTATGCATGTTTGATAGATCATCTTTGGTTTGAGTATGGATTACATGTATCATCATCTCGAATTCAAATATTTGAATCCCTTTTTTGTTCACTCCTTCACGCCCATCTCTCTCGCATGCATGCTCCTTCAGGTAGCCATCACTCTCTTTTCTCCAGCTCACCCGCACGCTCACTTCATGTTTCTCCTATCCTCACAAACATGGTCTCTCGACGTCTCCCTTGAGAAGTGTCACACTCTCCCTATCATTATACATTACACGGTTTTCATTATCTCTCACGTCTCTACTGTTCTCTGGTATAACACGGTACCTACGCTTTCTTTTTCACCGCCACACACAAATTCTCCACTCGTCTTTCACTTTGTTTTTCTCTCTATGGGATTCTCTCACACACCCTATATGTCTCTACATATGACTCATACCACTAAAATTACTCTCACTCTCTCCTGTAGACACAACATTTGTTGTGGTCTCCTTTTCTTCTCCATCCCAGACTGACACCGATCAGACAACCCCGACTACCATCTCCTCTCTCTCTCACACAGACACACACACACAACTCCTGCTTCCACTCCCCTTCCCGACTACCGTCTCTCTCTCACACACACAAAACTCTCGCTTTCGCACCCCGACTCATATTTCTCTCACAAACATTTATCGACTAGCTAGCCTCTAGATAGGTTTATACACCCGCACACTCATGCTTCCACCATCGCATGCATGTCTCTCTCCCGCTCCTTGTATCTATGTAGCTTTTTCTTCCCTTCTTGAGGCACGCCGTCTCGATTGTGCACACACACTATCGCCTCATTTTAAGCTAATACCAATCGCACACACACTACTTGTGTCTTTTTCACACATGCACTCCGTCCTCCTCCACTCTCCCTCTCTCTCACACACACATGGGATTTTTGCAACAACTAGCAAGATGCCCATGCGTTGCACGGAACATCAAGATGCATTTGTACGAGTAGTTTATCTTGTGGGGGAATAGGATGAACGAGGGAAGAACTTATTTGCAAATGTGGAGAGGGATGTGGGTATCTTTTTGCAAAATTGCCATAGTTTCCTTCCTATCCGTCAGATATAGATCGGACGGCCTATATTGCAGGATGGCAGGCACACGATCATCACTGACAATGCTTTTTATAAGAGTAGGGATAAAAAATAGAGTTGGTGATGATGGTGGGCCTGCCATCCTGCAATGTAGGTCGTCCGATTTATATCTGACGGATAGGAAGGAAAATATGGCAATTTACCCACACTCTTCACCACATTTGCAGATAAGGCCTTCCCAAGTTCATCCTTTTCTCCCACAAGATCTTGATGTTCCGTGCAACGCACAGGCATCATGCTAGTAAGAGTAGAAATTAGACATATACCACTTCTCGAATCTTGAAACCAACAACATGCCTCCCTTATCTCATCAAAACCGCCAAAGGAATATATTTTGAGTGAAACATAACATATTTTTAGTGATATACGTATTTCAAAACTAGACTTTTTTTTCTATCAAATCGGTGAATATGTATTAATCTACTTTGATCGTGTGGCAACGCATTGGCATATTCTATTAGTTATTATAATTTTTTGGACACCAGACAAACGGTGGAGTCCATATACGAAGAGAAGAGGCGCACGCACGCAGTCGGCCTCTCGCTGTCTCGCACACATTAGTGTTATGTAAAGGCGACGTTAACAAATAAACCCTGAAACCCTAGGTGCACGATTGCTGCATTCGCGGGTACCGGGTACGTGGTGGAGCACCTTTGTAGGAGTTGATGGTCGGGAGCACAGGTGAACAACTTGGAGCGTGGTGGCTCGCCAGTTGCCACATATCGAGTAGCCACGTTTAAAATATCATTTTTTAGCGGGGTTAAGAGTTCCGATTTTCAATGGCACGTTATAAGTAGTAAGTAGTTTTTATAACGATTGGTATGGAGCGAAAATGGAATTCATAGTACTGCATACCTCCTTGGCGTATGGTTGTATGGGTTTATGTTACGAGATGTTGAACCTAGTAGTTCTAGGGCAAATACTATGGTTTAGATTTAGATGCTGGTTTTCAGTAATCGGAAGGGGAAACCCTTCTTTGATTAAAAAAACTACTACCTCCATTCTGGTTTACTAGTCCCCATCGTACTTTGGGTCAAAGTTTGTCCACGAATTTTACTTGTAAAATGTGAATGGAAAACGAGATTTTGTTATACCCAAACAAAAAGGGACTGGAGGGATTGATTGCTATGACACGGACGCGACCTCTCATAGCGCAGGCATTGAACCGGCGCACCGGCCAAGAGGGCTGCACTCGTTGCAGGCCCGGCTGAGCACGCCTCCTCGCCGCGTGCAAGCAGCTTAAGACTGCCCCACCTGCCTTCATTGAATCCACGCGTGTGCCGGCAACACGTCCTTTCGCGAGCCGGCAGGCATTTTAGAACACAAAAAATTACTAAAATATAATTAATTTATGCATGGTCTTGACTTGATGTGCTCGCACGAGTAGCGAGAACTAGTAGAGGTTTTTCTTTATTTATAACTCTCCTTGCATTTTTTTTGCTTTGAGGTGAATCATGGTTGTGGACATTATGTATGAATGTGCAGATATCTGTGAACACGAGTTTGATGTGGAAGTTGAACTTGGAATGTCGGTCTTGCGTGTGAACTATACCATGTCCAATGCTTCGTCTGTTATTGTTAGGAAAGTAATTGCTGTTATTACATGACCCAAAAAAAACATTTTGTGCCACATCAGTAGATGCACAGACATCACAACAGGCATGCTGACTGGATAAACATTTGAACCTAGCTATTATGAAGGAAATTTTGTATTGACAATAGTTTTAGATAGCAGGAGACGCCTAGCCTGCTCTGCCTCTGCTAGCTTATTTCTGGATTCTTCCATCCCTTCTTTGGCTTGGGTGAAGAGAGCATCTGATTGCTCTTTTCGCTTCTTCAGAAACTCAGCTACATTCTCAAGGGCTGCTGCACGCTTTCTTTCAGCCTTTACTAATGCCACGAGGACACGAACAGCTGACGACTCCACCTGGCTTGTGTGTAATCCAGCATCATCTGGGAATTTGCACCTTGTGTCTAATCCAGCATCATTAGGGAACTGGCACCTTGTGTGTAATCCAGCCTCATTTTGGAAACATGATCTCGAGGTTGACCATACTTCCCTCCTCGCAGGAACTGCATCCTGACATGAAGTTACTTCTTTTTTAGATCAGTACTCAGAGAAACCTAGATCCATTTAGTAGAAGCCAGATAAAAAGAACTCGGAGAAGTGAATTCAAAAGGAAAAGAAATATAAAAACAGACTACAAGGTGAGAACACCCACTTCCTACATCAAGTTAAAAACGAAAGCATTAGAACGATTAAGACTCTTCTTATTACACATCAAAGAACACCACGCTTAAGAGAAACATAAACTACAACATATACACATCGAAGAACACGAGGCTAAATGAAAGTAATTGAAAGGGTGTTACTTACCAAAGCTCATTTTATAGGTTCGGTGCAGCTCCTCTTTAACTTGCCACGCTCCTTGAAGATGTCCCAAATATTCCGTGCTTGGTCTTCATTGCTCCTCTGCATGTTCACACTCGTGGTTTTAAAATCTCAACATGGCAAGAAAAATACTACTAGTAATACTCGCGCATCTTGTGGGCAACATTAAAGCACTCATCTGCCATGTTAGAGCATCTCCAACAGAATCGCAACGCGTGGCGCTTTAAAAAAGCGTTTACAGTGCTGAGATCGAGAAGTAGATACTAGAGAGTAGAGGATAGTTCTCAGCATAGATTGATAAAAAAAGATAATTCAACTACTCCTCGTCGTCTGACTCCTCCTCGGTGATGTCCTCCTCCGACGTGTAACTCTAGGCATGAAGATACCGATCATCGTCGGATTCCCAGGGCGACACTGCTCCTAGCCTCATGTTGAATTGAGCATCCGCTTTTCGCCTACGCTTGTCCTCGCGATAGGCGGCTCGCTCCGCCCTCCTCTTATCCCTCTCCGCCCTCCTTTGCGCATAGAACTCGCGCTCGTTGATGATGTCCTGCGGAATTGTTGGCGCCACAGTGCAATGGCTTCCTCGTCCATCTCGGCGATGCCGAGATGGTGCTCCCGCATCTGATTGTCGTGACGCTCCTCGTCGGTGCTAAACCGCGACAGAGGCGTGAGCTCCTGCACCCGCTCCCGCATCGGCATGTTGGGGAAGTTCAATGTTCTATGAGGCCATCGGAGGCGCCACGCCGCCGCGTCGTATGCGCGGGCGGCCTCGATGGCAGTGTCGAAATTGCCGAGGCCGAGGAGCATCCCACGAAACCGGATCTCGGCGGAGAAGCCGCCGGAGGGGCGCGCGCAGACGCCGCGGTATCCCCATGTTTCCCGGCGACACGGCGGCATGGTGGCGTGGCGGAGGCGAGGCAAAAAAGAGCGGGAAGAGAGCGGTGGCGAGGCACAGAGCGGTGGCAAGGCACAGAGCGGTGGGAGGGCGTTTGATTTTATAAAGCGCGCCGGACGCCGCGCGCCAAAACTAGCGCACGCCCGGCCGCTTTTTCCCGCGCGCATGCGATCCTTTCCCGACGTCTTTGCTATCTCTACTCTCTTCTCGACGGTTATATTTATTTAATATTTAATATTTAATATTTATCTCTACTTCATTTATTGTCTACTTTTTTTCTATACTTTTTTTTCTTGCAATATAGGCCGTCCGATTTATATCTAACAGATAGGAAGGAATCAAATGGGAATTTTGCAAAAAGATACCCATACCCCTCTGCAGATTTGCAAATAAGGCCTTCCCTCGTTCATCCTTTTGTCCCACAAGATTAACTACTCATACAAATGCATCTTGATGCGTTCAACGCATGGGCATCTTGCTAGTTCTAAAAACCTTTCCATCATTTGCCACACTGCTGGTTGCAGATGAAAAACCTACCCAAGCATAGTGCGATATAGGAGTGACGCACAATTACAAGCTGATATTCTGTTGGACAATGGAGGCTATAACCAATTACGTTTACGGGAACAATAGCACCCAGGAAAATTGAAGGGTAGGTATGAAGAAAATTGGAACTGCACATGTACTGCTAAGTGATTCAATACACACATTACGAATCGAGGAGGAGAACGATGGTCGTGGCGGCCTCTGTGAGTCATGGTCGTCAACGGGAGCCAGTTCATTGTCCACGACGGTGGTACTTCTGCGCTTGGTGTCGGCTTCCGAGAAGCAGATCCGACACCGTGGAAGATGATGCCGGGGAAGAGGCTCTGTCTACGACGACGGTGGACCGGCTCCAGTGCCGCGTACGAGGTCGTCGATGTGGCAGATGCGCTGCGGTGGACGAGTGCGGCGATGTAAAGGGGAGGAGCACCAAGGCTCCGGTGCCGTGGAGAAGTCTATTTTGCGGTGGGGATAGAAAATGGGGAGTATTCAGCTGTACTACTCTGGGTGCCAGGGTGGGGCTGGCTGGGTAGGGTGAACCTAAAGTTACGAAAACAGCCCCCACCAAGCGTCATCCGTAGGCCTGTTCCGAAGGCTATCATGGTAACTTCCCACTGCTCGAATCAGGGTTGCGAGAGATTTTCTCGCCGACCTCAAAATTTTGTGACACTGGACTCCCCGTGTGGCATGTTGAGTGATTCGGCTAAGCAACTAGCGAGTAGTAGTAGTAAACTCTGCATATTAATTTTGACCGAAGTCAAACTTCCTAAAGTTTGACCAAGTTTATATAAAAATATAAACATTTACCATAACATATATGTATGATGTGGAAGTACATCCAATAATGAATCTAATGGTATTTATTTGTTATTGTATATGTTAATATTTTTTGTTATAAGCTTTCTGAGAGTTTACAAAACTTGACTTTGACCATTGCTAATACGCGGACTTAAATAAAAACGGAGGGAGTACACATTTGTTTTCTTAGTTTGTAGTGAACTAATCATTTGTTGAAATTCTGAAATAAATACATTAGGCTATTGACTTTGAATGTAATGTTCTATACAATTCAATAGTTACAATCATTGTCGAATCCCAAGATGTATACAAGGTCTATAGTACTTCACAACATGCTCAAACTCACATAATCCCAGTCAAATGAGAATCTAAATGCATTTCATAGTTATTACTTTGTAGGATGCAACAAAAAAACCAAAACTCTACATCAGCCATTATAGAAGCAACATTTTTGACATATCCCATTATGTGAATGAAACGTGTAGAGAGAGCTTTTGAAGATGGAGCAGATAGGGCAGGAAAGATTGTATGTATGTGGATGAGAGAGTAGGAGACAAACCTAACGAGACAGAGAGAGAGAGAAAGAGAAATAGAGAGAGGAAGAAGTTAGGTCTGTGAGAAAGATGGAGACATGTAATATACGTGATTCTGTATACGTGGAAGGAGAAGAGACAACATGTTTGATGAGAGAGCTGGAAAAAGATGGACGAGAGGGTAAGGATCTCATGGGTTGAGGGATTGACAATTTTGTGCGGGGGAAAGAGGGATTGGTAATTTTGTGCAAGAGAGAGAGAGGGTGGGGGGAGGAGTCAGTCAGCCGTCGTCACATCACCCTGCTTCCAAATGACCCCGGATTCTCTAGCGCGGTGTGGTCACCTTCTTCGACCTGCTCGATGCCCTCTTTGAAGATTGATGTGTTGTGCATGTTGTGGTGCAAAGAAGCACAAGCAAGAGTGGTTGTCGTATAACCTTGGATGGGGATGAATTGTGTCCTCGGGGGAGTATGTGTGTGTGTGTTGTGCTGCGTATGTGTGTGTGTGTGTCAGATATTGAGCGAAAACAAACCTAAGGAGAGCAATGGGTATTCACAAAGAGATTGTGCGGGCCTTGAGGTGGGCAGGGCCGAGTGAGGGTGTCAAAATGTGCGCGTTGATGCATATGTTGCATGCGATCATGCGAGGGACGGACGAATCGAGAGAGATGGTTGTTTTTTTACGGATGCTACTCTCTCTTTCTGTCTCTCTGTGTCTCTCTCTCTCCCTCACACACACACACACACACCCAAACACAAACATACACACACACACAAGTAAACTAGAAGACCGTTCTCTCATGTATACACAACGTATCGGCATCTATCTATGTCTCACTCATGCATGATCATTTGCAGATTCACACCTCTCTATGTCTGTATCACACGCACACCGTCTCCACATTGCCCTTCCGCCGCAACACACATATGGACACATACACACGTTCTCTCTTAGTCACACACACAAAATAAGTATTAAAAATAACTAGGGCGCACCTAAAACGTCCAAATCCAAATAAACACAAACTGGACCTAAATTCAAATATATGGAAATATTTCAGCGTCAAGAACTTTCCCAGGAAAAAAAAGTTGAGTAATATTTGAGGATTGTTTTCACACACACAAAAAGGTTCGGTGGATGTCCTTTGAGCGCGACACGATGACGCACCGTTCGATCGACCGTGCGGCCGCGGTTCACGCGCTTGCACATGATTCCGTATCGTGGCTGTGGTACTAACTTCAAAAAAATTTAATAAAAGCGCTGCCTAAGTCTAATGTTTATGTGTACTAGTACGATTTTCTTTTAAGTTTGACCAACCTCATATAAAACTAAAGTAAGCTCCCATACGCGCACTCATCAATATGCCGCCGCCGCCCTTGCGCATGCCGGCGCCTGCCTCCTCCGGCCAACAATTTCTCGCCCATCACCGCCGTGTCGCCCCCATCCCTGTGACATGAAGCCGAAGGCTCGCCCATGTCGTCTGTAGTCCCTCCTCGCCATGCCGCCGCGCTACCAAACATGCGAGCAGCTGGTGGAGCCGCGTCTATGTCACACCCTGCATTTTGTAACATTTCATTTGCATTAGTAAAGCATGAAAATTTGGACCAACAAAAACTTTTGCTTTATTTGGCTTTTATTTGGAGTTGGGTTTCTCTCTGTGATTTTTTTTTTCAAGTGCTCTCAAAAGTGAACATAGTTTCACCTTCTATACTTCATCTCCTTGCCCCAAACTTCTGTCCAATGATCATGCCATGTGTATAGATCAATATAGTATTTTCTTACAAAAATAATTTGGCCAAAAAGTATTTTCAAAAATTATTTCTCCAAAAACCCCTAAATTGAGGTTTGCACTGCAAGTACTTGATTTGGGTTATGAAAAATATTTCAAAAGGTATATTTGAATCCTATTAGATGTAGGACTCCTATAAACCACAAAAATATAATTTTAAAAACTATTTTCCTATTTTATTTAAAAAGCTTTTTCTTAAGGCCAGAAATGGACTTTAATAGGGAAAAATTATTTTATAATTTCAAAAATATTTTATAAAAATCAGGGAAACTCATTGGACATATATTTTCCATATATAAGAGTTTCAACACATGGTCATGTTCAAAATATTGGACAAAACCTCCCAAAACCATTTCTACCCATTTCAAGGATTTGAAATATTTCTACAGGAAATATTTTCATATAAATCCAAGAAAAATCCAGCAAGTCACAAATTCATATTGTGATGATCTTGCAAAGCCTCATGCCAATTAAAGTCATTTTGGTTCACCAAAATGCCCCCAAACCCTCTCTGACCAGAATGAAATTTGATCAAGTTTGTACTACCAACTTTCTCCCCTTGACCTCAACTTTTGTGAGCATGTTCACATGACCAAATGAGGCCACTAAACCAAGTGGTGCATCAAGGAGAAGTGATTTGCCCAACTAGATCTACTCAAGTCTATTTCTGCTCATTTCTAGGGTTTACGAAAGTTGCATTGGCAACTTTCCCCAAATAAGCTCAAATTTGGTGGCACACCCTATTTCTAAGTGTCTTTCCATCCTGTTAAGTATCATGGCAATGAGAGTTCATCTGCTAGCCCAAACCATTATCAAACACCTTCTGGCATTTTGCAAAAACCACTATTTTGACCCCTTCCACTATTCTTGGAGAGCTCAAATTTTTACCACAGCTCCTCCTAGACCGCTTTCACCTCCAGTAACAATGGCAAGTCCCCAGCTCAATTATTGTATGGGTAAAACACCACCTTCTCTCTCTGGACAGCCCCTTTCTCCCTCTTCCTCACCTCTCTCCTCACCCCAGTGGCCATCCAGAGCATCCAATGCCTCCCCCTCCTTCTTTACTCCACCCTTGAGCTACTAGACACGGTTGGCCGCGCCCACAAGGCATAGAAAATGCCATGCTGGCCATTTAGGTGCTTTGGAGCACGCTACAGTGCGCTCCCGCACTGTAGCCGCCCCCTACCAAGCAGCTCCGGCCACCTCGGGCCTCCCCCGCGCACCTGCCGATGCGCCTCGGCGTCCGCGCCATGCTACGCGGTCGGCCCCCTCCTCTCTCCTCCTCCCCGCGCCTCAGCGCTAGCGAACAAGGGCCGCCCGAGCGCACCAGTGAGCGTGCTCACACGCGCGGTGCCTCTGGCCCCCTGATCCCCCTCTCTCCTCTTCGCCTGGGCGTAGTCGACCCTCACGAACACCCCAGACACAACCAAGCAGGCCCCCATGACCTGTGGCGATGGCAACGAGCTCGCCAGCGCACAGGTCCACGGTGGACCACCGTGCGGGTATATAAGCTCGCCTCGGGCTGCTCCAGTGGCATTCGCCTCCTTCTCACACCTCCAGGAGCACGCCCGCACCACCCAATCACCCCCGGAGAGCCTCTGTGCTCGTGATCGACCGGAGCTCCGCCGCCTCGGGTCGCCGTCGATCTCAGGGTACGGGCTCCCTCCACCCCTTCTCTCTCTCGATCTGGACTCTCCTCACCTACCTGATCATTTTCCCTCCGTTTCCCCTCTCCTTTGCAGCCGGAAACGACCAGAGCCATCGACACCCGAAGCTCCTCCGCCGCGAACCTCGTCGCCGGCGAACCCCTCCACCCCGGCGACCAACTCCGGCACCACCCGAACAGCGACACGACGAGGAGTCCAGCGGTGCCATCAGCTCACCTCGCCGTGCCCGGAAACGTCGCCGGTGAGCTCGCCGCCCCTCTGACCCAGGGTTGACGACGATGGCCGTGGGGCCCGTCTGTCAGCCCCTCGCCCTGACGCCTGGGCCCCGCCCATCAGGTTTGAACCTGGCGCGCGCGCGTGCACCGGCGCGCTGGGCCGCCTCGCTGGCTGGGCCTGCTGCCCTGCGGCTGTTCTGGCCCAGCAGGCATAGTGCCCCTTTTTCTTTTTCTTTTCTGTCACTTATTCCAAAAATTCCACAGGATTAAATAATAATCCAAATACAACAATTCCAGTTCCAAAAATCTTGTAAAAATCCCACCTATTTAATGGTGTAACTCTCATATATGTCCATCAAACTTTTCTGCACTGTTCAAATTTAAATTCAAATTTGAGCATTTAATTCCCCTCTAAAAATCCATTTCTCCTATTCCACAACTCCAAATCCAAAACTAGGAATTTTCCCCTTCTTAGTTTTCAACATAGTATTTTACAAAAGTGTGTTGACATTCTTCTGAGCACTTTGGTTTTTCTGTCTTATTATTGCCTTATTTTCCTCGTTGTTATTTTGCGACGATAGATTGCGTTGCTAACGAAGGAGTTGGACCAGAAGACTTTGAAGACCCCGAAGACTTTGTTGAGCTAGGCAAGCAGCCCTTTGACCATGTCCATGAAACCCTTTTTGTGCATGCCATATAGCTCTTATTTGTTGTTGCATCGGAATCATGATGAGATGGTGAACCACGTAGGTTGGTTGCCCCTGTTACTTCCTCGTTGATACTTGCATTGTGCATGACCCTACCTTGTTATGAGGGTTATGCCGGTGGGAGTAGATAGGATGCTAAGTAGTTGCTACGCAAAAAGGGATGGGAATATGCATGTGATGGAGACAAAGTATTTTCAAAGGACTTTTCAAAAACGCCGACGGGTGCCACTTTTGCCCGAGGGAGATGATGAGTTGGGTAGCCACTTGATGACGAAGTGGTGTACCGAGGCAAGTGTGTGTGTTGTTTTCAAAAACGGATTGGTTTAAGTTGCGACCGTTATTCCAACCTTACATGCGCAACCACTCTACCCTTATATGGGAAAGGGCATTATTGATTACCTAGGCCGATACTAGCTTGGAGCCCGCATTACTAGTGACGGGAGAGTTGTTGGTGCGCTCTCTCGGGACGGGGTCGTGCCAGGTAGGGCGGCCATGACTGTTTTCACAGGGCACCGGATACACCATTGTGTCCCCTCTCGGATGTTACGATCTCGAGCGAGTCTCGTATGATGTACATCGTGAGGATACGGAACAACGAGTGGACTCCATGTTAGTGTCGTCTAGGGAAAGGTAGTGATCGGGTGCTTACCCCGGGTACTTGAGGTACCGCGGGTCGTGGATGACATGGAAGTTCCCCGGATCTAGTGGGTAAAGTGTGCAACCTCTGCAGAGTGTAAAACTATTCGAATAGCCGTGTCCACGGTCAAGGACAGTTGGGTGACCGCTCTTGGGCTACGTCCACATGTTTACAAACCGTGTGTGTGCGTGTGTGTTGATAAAATGACCTGGGTCAAGTCAAGGGACTTGACGTGATTGAGATGGGTTGGTGCCCGCTCTATTTATGTTGATATCTGTAACCTGTCCTCATGGTTGCTTGAATTATCTTGATGCATGTCTTACAAGTTGTTGAACATGTCCTTGCACTCAAAACTAGCTTTCTGCAAAAATTTACCTATATCATGCATTGTTGTATATTGAACCAAAAACATGGGTTGCTTGCGAGTACATTCAAAGTACTCATTGGCTTGCCACTGGTTATTTAATTGACCAGGCAATGAAGAACCGGAGTTCGAAGAAGAGTTCTTTGGAGACGAACATGCAAACTAGGACGTTTCCCAGTCAGAATGCCTGTAGGGTTAAGGCAGATGGCATGGGTTCTACTTATCGACGTAGATTTCCGCTGCTTATGTTTCATTTGATGTTCAGCCCTTAAGGCTTTATCTATGTAAGACTTGACCGTAATGGTCATAATTTGTGTAAGACGGTATGTATGGATGTAAGACTCTTGTTATTCAGCTTCTGTGTGTTCAGTGAGCATTGATCTCTGGGATCACTGTACACGTGCATTCGGTGATCTCGACTTATGAGTCGGGGTCCCCACAGAGCTGGTATCAGAGCCATCCTGACTGTAGGAAGCCTTAGTTAGCATGGACGTTAGTTAGCTTGAGACCATCTAAACTTCTCTTCTTTTCTAAAGCATACCCAACCCAAGATATATTTCCCCTTATTGACCTCGCCCATTCAACCTTTGTAGATGGCTGCCGTACCCGAAGACTTCCTGACCACCGGATTTCCCGTGCTTCTCAAGGATAGCCTCAAGAAGTGCCAGTACCACCGAGCCCCCATTTTCACCTACCATGAGCATTGGATCAATAACACCGAGACGGAGTATCATGTGGAAGTGATCGTGAAGGCCAATGACTCTCCAACAAACTGGTTCTTCGAGGGACCCCAAATGGCAACACTAGTTCTTGCTGTCGAGACGGCAACCCTCAAGGCACTCACCCGCCTCCGAGACCTTCTTCCAGAGATGGCAGACAAGTTGGAAACCCGCTTCTTGCCTTATCGGAAGGAAGGTGAGGATGAGAGTAGTGCACCAGCTCCAACAATAGAAGAAGGACTTCCACTCCGATTGCAGACCTACTTCAGCCTTTGTGCCGATAGTTTGGCACAACACTTGGCCTCGGAATCAATGGAACTCCGAAAGGAACTTCATGAGACCAAGGCACTTCTTCTCCAAGCTCAAGTGAAGATGGATAGGATCAAGAAAGAAGGTGCTCCCCCTGGACAGCCCGCTGTCGCATACAGAGGCAGAAGACCCCCAAAGGATGGAGAACCACCACAGCAACACCGCATGAGCGCGAGGGATTACCGAAAGCTCTTCACCCCACCAGCCAAGCAATGCCGTGTTGAGCACCTCCACTCCCCCACCCCTTCAAGGAATGAAGAAAGCCGCGCTACTGATGATGAGGATGAAGACCCAGAAGAGCTAGACTATGCGACCGAGCATTCCACCACTTAGGTTAGAGCCAGACACGGAATCTACCTTCGAGACCTTGAATGCCACATGGATCCTGCAATCTGAAGGAGCAATTTGGGTCAGTCGACTCATGTGAGCCGTTTGATGCAACATGGATGGCTAGAAGGGCTTCTTCCACCTCTTCTGCCGTCTTCTTCCTTCGCTCCGTCAACTTCTTTCACAAATCGACTGACTCAAATTATACTACTATTACGAACGTATTAAGTACAGTAGGAACACGAAGGTACGAGCAGTAGTACCAACTGCAAGAAGAACAATAGTAAGACATAGTATTAGTACTACTCTACGTACTAAAGAGTTCAAATAACGAGAAAGAACATAAACATAGTTCTGCTGGGGCCTTAGCACAACACACCTTTGAAAATAAACTAAGCAACTAGTCCGCTTGACACTGCAGTAGAACCAGCATGAGCGACGGCAGTGCCACCTACTCGGAGTCCTAGTCCACATCCTCGAATTCATCCTTGTCCCTCTTCCTCTTCCTCTTCGCCGACGCTTCTTTGCTTGAACCGGACACTGGGCTCTGCTTCTTCATCCAACCCATGTAGATATTTAAACAAAGGTAGGCATCCATTGCTGCTTACAGGATGTGTTCTTCATCTAATGTCTTCGACTCCCATGCATGATGTAACTCGTGATGAGGTTTCTTCAGTTTAGCGTACGAAGGATCAATCATGGCTGCTGCCAGGGTCTGCATTGAAGGTTGAGAGGAGGACACCAGGCTTTCCTTCTGGAGATCGAAGGGTTGGCCTACAACGAGACCTATTCGACGTAGGACATCCCTGTCGTTCTTAAAGCCTACAATAACGAATTTCACTCTTTTGTCCTTGAGGAAGTTCTTAAAATCCTGGCACTCAACGTCGGCATGGCATATGTGGTAGACCATGCAAACGTTATGTACGCAAACCTGGATCACGGCGGGCTTCTTCCTCTCTTCATCCTTTAGATCCTTCTCTCGTCCCAGGACTGTGGTGTACTCAACATCTAGCCCAGCGACCCACTCATCCGTTGAACTGTTGAACATGCATAGGAAGCGAGCAAGCCATGCTTTCACCGTCGTGGATCCATGTGTGTAGATGACGATGAATTGATTGCCGGTGATGGCTCTAACCTAGTACTCAGCAGCAACCATGGAGATTTGGGAGGCCATGGATTTTGGAGGAGGGTTAGGAGAAGTTGAATTGTTGTACCCCGCAAAAACTGGGAGCGAACTAATGAGAAAGGACGGGATGACTGGGAGCGAACTGTTGTGAGGTAGAAGACGGGGATGAGTAGGGCGTGCGAATAGCGTGGGGTTGCTGGCTTGCCCGGTGGATAAACGACTGCAGGCCCCCAAAGAGTTCTCGAGAACTATGCGAGACCCACTAGATGTCATGTCTACTAGACCCATATTGTAGGCCTGACGGTATAGCTTCTGCCTGTTCGCACGCCATGCCGGCGCGTGGATGTAACTTCACTTAATTCCATTAATCGTCGCGCCTCCCATGACCTGCGCCTCCCTCGCGCGGTCGCGCCCTTTGAGACTTCGATCGGCTATAAATGAGCATTTTTTTTTGCCTACTCCGCATGCATGATACTCCCTCTGGTCCTTTTTACTCCCGTCAACCGTTTGCAAAGTGTTTGACCAAATATATACTTTTTAACAGCACCTTATATTAATTAACCAGCCATACCAGTACACTCATTCGATAAAATATTCACCACACAGGGTGGTACGTTATTTACAAGAATACCATCTAATCTATTGTCAAAGCTATACTTAGCGATTAAGTGTGCCACCTTATTGGCCGAGCGGCTAAATTTTGACAATTGAAGATTGTTGATCAACTTCGAGATGCTCAACACTTTCATCTTCAGGTCACGCATAGCAGACCTATCATAGTCCCCCGATGCAAGAGATGCTACCACAAAAGCGTAATCAGTCTCTAAAATTACAGGATTATGAAGAGAAATACGTATGTAGAGGCCGGCAATGCAAGCCCTAAGCTCCGCTTCCTCCACGCTTTGACATGCATCAATGAAATCCCATGACCAAATTTATACTAAAAATATCAATATCTACAATACGGATTATAATGAGTATAAGAACTATGTTTTATAATGAGTGTATAAATATTGATTTGACATTGTGAATGTTGATACTCCCTCCTTCTAGGTGAGTAAGTCATCTTAGGCTGAGCACCGTGACCAAGGAGGAGGGGAAAACGAGAGACATTAATGTTTATTTGCTAATTAAATAGTATTGCATGCAATGAACTAACCACTGCATGTCATGTCTGATAGTCTCAAGTCATTAAAAGCATTCACACCCTCATCTCTTATTGGTTGATATGTCAAGAAACAAGAAACGAGGTAGAAGTTAATGCACCACGCCTACGTGTTTTGGGATTATTTGGTTTTCGTAAGATGACTTACACACCTAGCTATTAGAGTACCACTAGCTCCCTTCTAGTTTAAAGGGCTCGACTCAAAAATTTCACCTACTCTTAGCAAGATAGTAGAGGCGGTGGAATAGTTTTTGAAGTCTGCAAAAGTACTCAACTAATGCTGTCGTTCTTCACAAAAAAATGTGTTTACCAATGCAAGCATGAACACTAGTTACTCTAACCCCCTCTCTTCTTTAATTCTTTGCCACATCAGCATGTTTGCTATTCCCGTGTGCATGATACCAGCTAAGATACCACCATGATGGCCAGCCTTAATCAACGCATGCAATAATTTAGTGCACCTTGAAATATGAACATGTGTGGGGCGTGTATGTTTTTAATGACTTGAGACTATACTTAGCCCAGCATGCAAGATGACTTATTATGCACCATTCCCCATACCTCCAGGAAGCTCGTTCGTCTGCAAATCTTTTCCTCTCCATGTGTGGAAACTATATGCCTGCAAATTCTCCTTCTCCCTCCGGCGGTCCCACGACTCCACCTCGTGTGAAAAAATCTGCATGCATGACTCTCCTCCCCCCACGCTCGTCCAATCTGTTGTGACCAGCAATATTTCCACCCCTTCGCTCCCCCGTAATTTACTCCAACAAATATGCCCACGTAGCTTTTACTTAACTTCAAGTACATTGGGTCACTGACATACGGGCCCAGCAGTGTACTGGCCCACATGTTAGTGACGCAACTGGACCTGCAGTTAACTCAGTGCAGCTCAGTCCATATCTTACGTAGGTGTGCCATTGCTCGCTATAAATACTGCGCCTCCCACGACATCGCTATCTCCTCCCCCTCACGTTCACGTTCATCGCTATCTCCTCCCCGTCCCTCTCACGTCGACCACCATGGCATCGCCCCTCCCAAGCCCTAGGAGCCCCTCGCTGCACCGCGCGGACGGTCACGCGTCGCCATTCTGTTCCTCGCCGCCACTAGTCGAGGACGACGCGTCGGCATTCCGCTCCTCGCCGCTATGCGACACGTCGCCGTTCCGTTCCTCGCCGCCACTAGTCGAGGAGGACGCGTCGGTGTTCCGCTCCTCGCCGCGACGTGACGCATCGCCGTTCCGTTCCTCGCCGCCACTAGTCGAGGAGGACGCGTCGGCATTCCGCTCCTCGCCGCGACGCGTCGAGGTGGACGCGTCGGCGTTCCCAGTCTCGCCAGCACGCGCGTCGGAGGACGCGTCGGCTCCCCGCTACGAGGAGAATGTCGCGCCACTCACCGAGCCCCCCAGCCTTGAGGAGCTTTGGAAAGAAATGGATGTCGCCTTGTGGGAGGCTTTGCCTCCAGCAGAGCGCGCCAAAATAGAGGCAGAGAAGAAGGCCGAGGAAGAGAAGCGCGCCACGCAACAAGCTTTCTGGGAGATCTATGTCGCGTCCGAGAGAGTCAAGCAATTGGTTCTTTGGCAGAAGGCTCGTGCGAGGGCCGTGAGGGTGGCGGAGGACACCCGTGCCGACGCCCTGAGTGCAGTCGTGCCCAAGTGCCTCATCTACGCTTGGCGATACGTGGACCGGGTGCACGCTTCCAGCCAGGAGGAGTACCTGTTGGTGCCGGATCACCACACCGGTTAGATCGCGCTCGCCCGCCGGCAAGCCACCAATCAGCACCTCGTGGGGTTGCGAGGCTGAGGAAGAGGTGTTGTGTCGGCGCACTAGGGCTCTCGTGGTGCGCCGCAAGCGCTCCTGCGAGCGTTGTGGCTTTTAGGAGGAGTATAATTTTTGTTTCGTAAGGCGATCACATTAGTTTTGGGACGCAAATGATAAATCCCTAATGTTCAGGAATTTTTAGCGTCCTTAATTAAGTATGTAAAAGGGAAAGTTTGGAAATGTTGTGTATTATTACGCATTTTGCAAGTACGTGCATATAGCACAAACTTTACTATATACTATCGGACTACACGTCTCTCTCGATATATGCTTGCAGACTGTGCTACTCCCTCCATCCAGGTCAATAAGTCATCTTTGGTTGTTCACGGTGACCAAGAAGGAGGGAAAACTTGTACACCTAGACGGAGGGAGTACTAATATTACTTATGTATGTGCAAATGCACGTTTTAACATTACGATGCGGTTTTTGTAAAAGTAGAAAAACAACACTAGTCAAGCTTGTGAAGCGATTCAATGCAAAACAAATGCAAAAATGCTCGTTTGATTGTTTACTTTTAGCTTCCTTCTCTGTGGTTATTTCTCTGTCGTACTTTGTACGGAGTATCTCACTGGTTGGAAAGGCATGCAAATTCCCAAACCGCTTCCTACACCCTGTATCAAATT
Source organism: Triticum aestivum (assembly GCF_018294505.1). NCBI lineage: Eukaryota > Viridiplantae > Streptophyta > Magnoliopsida > Poales > Poaceae > Triticum > Triticum aestivum. Next base: position 219,799,405 of record NC_057801.1, on the reverse strand, counting down.
TTTTGCCTAACAAGTTGTGCCGTGCAATTGGAATTCCAACTTGAGTACTACTACTAGTAGGAGTACCAGGGGCCAGTTATTTTAGGCTTCTAGATTAGTAATCCCATAACTACTACCTCCATCCTGGTTTATTGGTCCCCATTGTAATCTGTGTCAAATTTTGATCATAAATTTAACTAATGAAACGTTAGTGCATGTCACATGCACTACTCCATCCGTCTAGGTGAGTAAGTCATCTTAGGCTGTGCATCGTGACCAAGGAGGAGGAGAAAATGAGAAATGTTAATGTTTATTTGCTAATTAATAGTATTGCATGCAATGAACTAACCACTGCATGTCGTGTTTGATATCTCAAGTCATTAAAAGCATGCACACTCTTTATCTCTTATTGGTTGATATGTCAAGAAACAAGAAACGAGGTAGAAGTTAATGCATCGTGCCTAAGTGTTTTGGGATTATTTGGTTTTCATAAGATGACTTACACACCTAGATGCACCGCGCCTAAGTGTTTTGAGTAACATTTTATCAGTTAACTCTTTGATCAAAATTTAGCACAAATTATAATGGTGAGGAATAAACCAGGACAGAGTAGTAGTTTAGAAGCCCAAATAAATAAGTGAGGCGCCTTATTGTTACTCTCCACTGTGACTAGTCTTGTGGGAAAAGTTGGGGAAGCCGCCAAAAGAACTGGCCCTAGGAGTAGTAGCTAGGGATCGAGTGTGGGAGATGAACCGGAGAAAGTAAATGCAGAGAGATGAAATGCAAAAAAGACGGAGGGATGTGATGGTTGCTTGTCCGTTTATTTTACCAGGCCATTTATTACTGGGAGTGGTTGGGTTTGTGATATGACGGCTTTACTGCCACGCCACGAGCGGGGTGATATGACGGCTTTACTGCCAAGCCACTCAAGTTTAACTACAAGCTTACAGAATCAAAAGTGGCAAAGACACGGGTCATAAGCGCCCACACACACACTACATGTTTTCTAAGTGCACTTGATAATGCGTATGTCCAGGTGAACCTCCATGGAGTCCCCGTGTACCGAGTCAGTGGGTAAAGGATGGAACGGATGCCATGGGTTTTCCAAGTCCACATTGGCGTGATAGTCCTAGCTCCTCAGAGTCCAAGTCTGTCCGATGAGGCGGATTTCGCCGCACGCGCCCGGAGGGGTACTAACATTGACCACGCACCCGTACATCTGCCTCGTGTCAGTGTCAGCATCAGCGGCGACACCCCTGATGCACATTATAGAGACGGGGCGGCGGCCTGCGCGGGCCTCGCCGGTGCCCACGATCAAGAGGAAGACGCTGCCGTCCTCCTCCGAGACTAGCAGGCAGCGGTGATCCTCCAGCGACTCCGGCATGGTGAAACGGTAGCACGTGTCGTACTTGATGTTCTCCGCCAAGGGCCAGCAGTGACCGCTGCACGCATCCGTGAGGTGATGCACCATGTCCGCCGGCGAGCCACAAAACGGCATCGGGCACTCATAGCAGTGGACGAAGGGCTCCTTGGAGGCATCGACCAGTCCGTCCATGAAACAGGAGTGGCTGTAGGGGACGCTGCGCCAGTTGAATATGTGAGCAAGTTACTATTAGATTTAATCCTAATAAGCACAAAATAAATTATGACGGCTATAACAGAGATGAAACTAATCATGTGGACTAGCATAGTAGTAGGATACAGAGTAGAAACATGAATTCTACCACGATTTCAAACAGGAAGGACAGAAACGCATACGGTGCAACGGGAGCAGCACCGTTGGCGTTGAGGTTGTCGCCCATGTCGTTGAGGAAGAGGTTGCCGAGTTCGGGGAAGAAGTCGCCGTCGGTGAAGTCGTGGCTGCCAGCAGTCGCGAAAGTGCGCTCCCCAGATTTCAACAGTGCCCGCCGAATGGAGCGCAGGAGGGAGTGGCTGTAGGGGACGTTGCGGCCACCGAATGGAGCACATGAGTAGCACACGAAGCAGTAGATGGTGTCCTTACTAGTACTCCCTAGTCTCTATCTATCTATATCTATATATATCTACTCTTATAGAAAACCGAGTTTGTGATGATGGTATGCCTGCCATCTTGTAATATAGACCGTCCGATCTATATCTAACAGATAGAAAGCCAACTCTGACAATTTTACAAAAGATACCCGCACCTCTCTCCACATTTACAGATATTCATCCTTATCTCCCACAACCTCGTGCTCCTCCCTATGTCTCTATCTCTACTACTTTTTTTATAACAAATCGAATAGTGCTGCACCGTTCGCTGCACGCCCGGCTGAACACGCCTCCTCGCCTCCATCATCACCAACTGAGTCTTTTATAGGAGTAGGAGTAGAGAAAAAACCGAGTTGGTGATGATGGTGTGCCGTGCAATGCACGGGCATCTTGCTATTTTTTTTGCATATAAGTCCAAACACCACGTAGACACGGTCTTTAAGCATGGTTCGTAGTCGTTCCACGCTCGGGCATTGAAGTTTGTAAATATTTTAGATTAGAATATACTACTCCTCCGGTGCTAGTAGTAGAGCAGAGTCCTACTCTACTACTCTACTCTAGCAAGCTAGGGCATAGTACTGTAGTAGGTACTGTACAGAGTACCAGTACTATGATCACTCAAGCAAGTTGTCTGGCATCGATATGACCCTATGCTGCTAGTATGTGTCTCGTAAGTTAAGCGGCGTGCTGTAGTAATCATCATCTGTCCACTTCCCGCAAGACATATTCGCTTCTCCATCTTTGTCCGCACATAATCTTGTCCAAGCTTCCATCCCCGCTAAGGCGCCTCCCCCCTCGTCCGAAACCCAAGCACTAACAATGGCAGAACCGAGCAGCGTCTACCAAAAGAGTGGCTGGAATTCGCTCGCCATAGAGTTAATCAAGCTCATTGTTTCGCGTGTGGACAATCTCAGTACCATGCCGCTCGCCACGTGCTCGTCGGGGCTGTACCGTTTACTCAAAGCCCTCAGGCCGGAGCTTTTTAAGCCAGCTCCTTGCTTGCTGATGCCACCTGATCTTTAGAAACAGCGTGTCACGCAGCATAACGTTCATAGGGTTGCGAGTGTCGGTGTCAAAACGGGAAGATCTCGGGTAGGGGGGTCCCAAGCTGTGCGTGTTAGGATCGATGGTAACACGAACACGGGATTTTACCCAGCTTCGGGCTCTCTTGATGAGATAATACCCTACATGCTGCTTGATTGACTTTAATGAGTATAGGGGTTACAAGAGTTGATCTACCCTGAGATCATATGTTGTGGTCTAAACCCTAGAGGTATGATGAGTAATGTCATAATGATCTATCGACTAGCCTGGCCTCGGTTTATATAATGTACCAGCGGCCTAGGATAACAAGAGTCCTAGCCGAATACGCCGGTGGGGAGGAGTCCTTGTCTTGATTACCAAGTCTTGTAGAATCTTCTTTGTATGCGGCAGCCGTCCGAACTGGCCCATGAGTATACAGCCATGGGGGTCCTCGGCCAAATCTAACTGATTGGGAGACAATGTGGTGAGTACCCCCTAGTCCAGGACACCGTCAGTAGCCCCCTGAACCGGTCTTCAAGTTGGGGACGCTCCTCGATTCTTCCAAACTGTTCTTCATCTTCATTCGTCGGTCTAGAAAACTGGTTCAACAAATCTTCTTATCTTCGATCTTGAGGATCGCCGAAGTAAATCCGAAGAGTTTACACGTCGGGCATCCGAGGAGCCCCTTTAAGTTTCTGGCCTTTATTAATGCCTTGTTATTTTTAAGCCATACCTCGGGTTTGAAGTTGTTCCCGAGCGGCAACATCCTCTTGTGTCCGAGCTCCAATGCCGGATTGCATTCGAGGTATCTTTAGCAGCCAAGCACCAACGCCAGACCACTTCCGAGCTCCAATGACGGAATGTATCCGAGCTCCAACGTCGGACTATGTCCAAGCTCCAACGCCAGACTATGTCAAGCTCCAACGTCGGACTGTATCCGAGCTCCAATGCAGAACTATGTCCAAGCTCCAACACCGGACTATATCCAAGGTGTCATAGATCACCTTGGTTCAAAAAAGTCGAAGGAGTTTAGCCGAGCTTAATGCCGGAAATGCCCTCTACGGAGCCAGCCACTAGCGTCCAAGCTTTATGCCGGACTGCTTCCGGGTTGTCTATTGTAGTCGAGCACCAACGCTGGACTATATCCAAGGTGGTGCACCACCTCGGCCATGGGCTGACTTTTATGAATTTAATTCCGTATTGTGCAATGTAATCTCTGCCGAGATGTATAGCCAGTAGCCCTCAAGGTGCGTGTTGGCCTAATATCCGGGATGCACCTGAAGGAAAAAAATGAAACCGCTGACCCTAGTAGCCCCTGAGACTCTGGTCGATTCATAAAATCAGCATGAGGATCAATTCCCAGCTCGGTAGCATACTTAGGAATAGAAGAGCGGTGTGCAAAGTCCTCGAGACTCGGGTTGGGTGCGGCCGACCAACCTGAGGATAATAATCTCCTCGAAAACTATATTGTGCTTTAAATTTTCTGCATTGGATTGTCAATGCAGTAGCCCCCGAGACACTGGTCGGGTAGCAACACCAGATCAGGGGATCGATGTACCCCTTTAATATTTGTAAATAATAAGCCCGAAGCCCAGTAGCCCCCGAGCCTTAATGCGGGCACGGGAGGCCGAATTAAGGACCGATATCCATAGTAAAATGACTCTATGTACACAAGTAATTTACGTCATTAATGCTCGGATCCGCATTGTACAAAACTTTGTTGACCAACCATTGGCTCCAACCTCCTCGGCCAGCAGCCGAGGAGTGTTTGTCGTACTTTATAAAGCCTTTATGAGGGCAAAGATTTATGGCAAACAAGGCAATCCGGCCATACGGTTTTATAAACAAAGCTACACAGAGAGACTTGTTATATTATTGTTTAACATAAGAAACATCGTCCAAAGAAAATAGCCCCGCTATCGGTTCCTTTCTCTGGGTTTTCATGCTAAGCATGATCATGAAACCTCAGCTCCGATCAATGTGGGAGGAAAATACTGAGGATTTAGTTCGGGGAAAGCTTCCAAACTATGTTTTCTAAATGAACCCAAATTTTTACCTCCATTGCGACCGTCTATAATCTGAAAGTGGCCCATCGTCGGCTTCTACCCCCTTGTAGATGCTATGCAGGGTGTTTCTGCAATAAAAAACAACCCTTAGCCAACGTCTCAGTGCCCGAAGGCGGTTGTGTTAGCGGAAACGAGGCAATTAGATACGCAGGCTTTATATCTTTCACTTAGTCATAGGAGCTTAAAGTTGGGACGCCAGCAAGTAGCCCCCCCCCCCCCGGTTAGTGTTCGGCGACAGTCGAGGTCAAGACGTAAACACTTCGGCCAATGTTATGAAGGGCCCATCATTTAATACAGTCATAGGACCGCTGACCAGTTTACGCTTATTGTGACAGTCAGTTTTCGGCTTTCTCCACTGAGGTGCTTAACCATGCGAGATGGAAGCACAATCGCAGTGGTTCTCCCTTTGCACACCTAGCCGAACAAAGCGGAGCATAGGAGGCAAGCACAGGAGCCTGGCAACCCAACTATTGACCGAAGACACAATTCGAAACTGATGCATATATAGGAATATCCGAGATTTTTTGCCGAATCTCTAGAGGTGTCCGGGGTTGCACTACAAGACTTATGCGGAAAACACACAAATAGTTGAAAAGTGCCATAGGCTTGGAAAACCAAAAAACGTTAGGAAAAAATCGACGTCCGAACTAGATCAATTGTTCGGTGCCAATCAGAAAATTGGTCTTATAAAAAAATTGTGCTTCTGTCGTGCTTTAACATGACACATCCTATCTCAAGACCTCAAGCGGGTCAGCCTACGGCTTCAAACTCCTATCCCGAAGGCGGAGTACTTCTTGTTAGGCCAGTTTAACAAACTTTAGCGGCATTGAGAGAGAAATTAGGCTCCCCGGCTATTGACCGCAAACTCGTGTCGAAAAAACGAGTGATAGAAAAAAGACTTTGCAACGACTAAGAAGAAGAACACCTATTATATAAAACAGCTCACATAAATTTAAGAGCCCCCGAGAGACTTGGGTAAAAGAATTTTATGTATAATTATTGTATGTACCGAAGTACTTATATCATATCTGTGTTCACCCGACCTTAATACGCGTCTTAACAGGCCGTCGGCTTCTCCCTCTTTGGTCAAGGACCGAAAAGTGTTATGTACTCCCCTTGTCAAGAATATCGACGGTGTTTCCGATAACCAGGCAATCAGGCCATAAGGCTGTAACCAACAAAGGGAGCTCAGGGAACTTATGCTATATTATCGACGAAGTGTAAGAAGCATCTTCGAAGAAAATAGTACCCCCACTGATACCTTTCTTAGGTTGCTCACTATGAGACTTGTGCAATAGATTTTTTGTACTCATGAGTTCCGTTGTGTGCCGACCATTATTGAAAACAGTAAGAGCGCTAGCTTTCGGCTTCACCCAGTCTGAGGTCCGGCTCGGGTGACCCGATCGTGACAATCGCAGAGGTGCTCCCTTTACTCCCTAGCCGAACAATCGGGAACGTAGGGGTAAACACAGGAGCAAGGCAACCCAGCTTGCAAATCACTTACGTCAATATGGTGCATATTGTGGCGTAATACACGAACAAGTAACAAAGCCGTACAAGTATAATCATATGCAAGAGGAAAAGCTCTAGCAAGGGAGCCCCCAAGTAAACGGGGTATTTGAATTTGTGTGCCACAAACAAAGTTATGACAAGAAATTTTTTCGCAAACAACTTTTTGCCAAAAAAGAGTATAATGCTTGGTCAGACCGAACAAAATTTAAAACTGAAAGTTTTTGAGCATGAAAGCAACTTAGCTGGTTAATGTGCTCGGTGTTGATGATGCGATTCGGGCTTGTGGCGGGACGAAGACGCCCATTGATCTGCGACAGGTCCGACAAGGTTTGCAGTCCTCGGCATGGCCGAGGTCCTAGCCCCCCGAGGTGTCCGAGCAAGGAGTTCGGTACTCTAGAGTAGTGACCGCGTAACGCAGTCAAAATCGATTACCTGCACACATAAAACAGTGCGGTCCAGGAAATAATAATAATATATATAATCCTTGAATAATTGCTTTATGCGAGAATAATTTATTTAAAGAGATGTGGCCAGGCGCCGAAGCCAATGTCGATGCAGGGCATCGGCGTGACGCAGTGAAGGCGTGACAAAGCCTGAATTTGCAGGGTGGTCTGAGTTTCGGATGCGGCATTCGCTGAACTGTGTACGGAAACTGACCGAACCACCACGCGACCGTTTTTAATGTGGCCGCCATTTGATAGACCTGTGTACAGATGATGGAACAAACCAGAGTAATAATACTTTAAAAAGAATAAGCCCAACAAGCAAAAATTGTTAGGATTAATAGCACCTGGTTTATTTGTTGTAGTAGTCCGAAGAAAAGCGACTCCCAAAATTGGGAATCGATCCACACACCCATTGCCTGATGGGCGATAAAGCGACGGCACGGCGATGCCGGCAAAGGTTGGCTTGCCGAGACAAAGCCCCTGGTCCAGCTAACATGACGAAGCTGGTCGGCTGGTGACGCCGAAGTCACCGGAGTATGTCTAGCCGAGGTGACGGAGCAGGCCGGTGAGGAGTTGTTGCAGCTGCCACGTCAGCCGAGGTGTTGAAGTAGTTTGGCGTGAAGGCTATTGGCACAAAGAGGCAACAGTGCAGCCATGCCGACCCAGGTCGTCACTTGTGACGTGGTCAATGCTGGCTTGATGAAGTGACCATGCGGCTGCCGGTGTGCCCGCTCCGTGTAGTCCGTGTAGCGACGATGTTGGTGACGATTTATCCTTCGTGATGCCGAACTATTGTTCGGCTGGCCGAGATGATGATCCGAAGAAGTTGAGCTCGGCTCAACAAAGCGACGACGTGTCTAGCGCAGGTCGGCCGCCGTGGAGTGATGTTGTCGAGCCGGCTTGACACCAGCGCGATGGTGAAGATCGTATTGTAAAAATACTTTTAATATTAATGGGATGTGTCTGAGAATAAAACACAATACCCCATACAAAAACATCCTTCAAAAATGACGTCCGAAATCCCGTTCGCAAAGGAGATGAACTCGGGTCGGATTCGTTCTCGCGCAGAAAACAGATCCAAAAAGCGATGCACTAATCGGAAGGTTCCCGGAGTTAGAACGGTCGAATCGAGCTGAATTTTTGGCAGGTGGTAGATATGGGAATTCCGCAGGCGATCAACGGTTGGATCTTCTAAAGGACGTCCGAGCTAGATGCTAGACACCCCGCCCCCCACTCGTCTGGATTGTCGTCCAGATTCAACAGGGTTCCGGTATATCGAAGATTGCCGGAGATTACTCCATCGGCACTTGACGAAAGTTTTGCAGGGTTGTTGTAGACTTAATTCCGCATAATTCCACCGAAGCAATCGTTTGGGCGACACTCGAGGAGGCGGCGGCGGCGGATACAAGTTTGTTGTCCAAAAAAACAGCACGGTCGCCCGAGGGCAATGTTGACGTTGAGCCCTCGAGCTCCATGGATGACTCTTCCATGATCTTGATAGAGATCGGAGTTGATGTTGATCAAGGCCCTCATCCGAACATGACGATCGAGGGTAGGGTGTAGTCCTCGGTCAAGCCAAGGTGACCAGTCGAGATGGTGACGAAGAAACCGACGTCGCAGTTGACCTGCAGTCGAGCCTGACGTCGCCATTCACACAGCGGAACTCTCAATGAAAGCACCATTGTCGGTGTCAAAACTGGCAGATCTCGGGTAGGGGGGTCCCAAGCTGTGCATCTTAGGATCAATGGTAACATGACCACGGGATTTTACCCAGCTTCGGGCTCTCTTGATGAGATAATACCCTACATGCTTCTTGATTGACTTTAATGAGTATAGGGGTTACAAGAGTTGATCTACCCTGAGATCATATGTTTTGGTCTAAACCCTAGAGGTATGATGAGTAATGTCATAATGATCTATCGACTAGCCTGGCCTCGGTTTATATAATGTACCAGAGGCCTAGGATAACAAGAGTCCTAGCCGAATACGCTGGTGGGGAGGAGTCCTTGTCTTGATCACCAAGTCTTGTAGAATCTTCCTTGAATGCGGCAGCCGTCCGAACTGGCCTATGAGTATACAGCCACGGGGGTCCTCGGCCCAATCTAACTGATTGGGAGACAACATGGTGAGTACCCCCTAGTCCAGGACACCATCAGCGAGCATCAACCCCCTTCACTGCGATCCGATCCCCGTCAGCCTCAACTACATGAACGGTATGTACTGGGTCGGCATGAACACGTCTTGGATGGTGCTCGTCGACGGTCGCGGCAGCTGGATGCTCGTGGAGGTCTACACCCGGCGATTGATCCCCCTTCCTTCGATTAACACTGCACTACTTTGTCACCGCGGACCAGAATACTCGGAATCTTACAGTAGCCAACATGATACCAAGTTTGATTTTCTCAAGGTTGTAATCTGCCAAGTGCCCACAAGATATGCGAATTATAAAGATTTCTGGCTAATTGCGTTCTTCAACCACGGTCTCGCCTATCTGACAGGTCACTGCGGTAAGTGGATAAATCTACACGTCCATCGCAGGATCATACATCCTCCATGGTTTTCTGATGCCATTGAACACAAGGGCTTCATTTACGCGGTCGACTCCTTCTATGGCTGGACGTATTGCTGGCCTACTCCAGTCATCGCTACAAACGGCTATTATAGCAGTATGTTACTTTCCTATGATATCATGATGGCTTGCTTATATTACTGTCAACATTTACTAAAAAACTATTCATGCTCATAACATGCTGTTCTTAAGATTGACTAAATCAAGAGCCCTTTTTTATTTGACTCCAACTTGATCTGATGTTGTAGGCCACTTGGTGCCCCTAGCCTTCCTAATCCTAGAACCTTTCAAAGAAAAGCGGCATGGCAGTTGCAGGTGGTTCCTGGCTCGATCAGACGACGGCAAAAGATTGATGATCGTTTGCACGTACCGGACGTGTTGTTTCGCGGAATACAATCACAATCACTGCAAGGTCTTTGAGCAGGATCCCAGCTTCTTTGGGCCTTCAGGAATTTTTGACTGGAGGCTGGTAAGTGGCCTTGGTACACTCTCTCTGTTTGTCGGACTGAATTATTCGATTAACCAGGAGATAACCGACGGCAAGGATCATGATGGCAGCGCGGTTTCGTTCATCAGGCAAAACTGTGTGTATACAGCGTACCATGCGTCTCTGCATGCACCATACCCTGATATGTGCCGCCACGCTCTGAAGCCCAAAGTAGGAGAGAGGGTCACAAGTATCAGACTTCGACCTGCTGGCTGGAGTTTCCCCCGTCAGGCACCCATCTGGTTCAAGCCGTCAGCCAATCTCCACAGCTTAATAAATAGTAACATCTAACTGAGCCAGTTAGTTAGATGCGTACACTTGGTGTAGTAGGATCTTTATTTAGTTTGATGCATACACTTTTTTTTTGTAATGATGGCTGATGTTTGGTTTGGAAGAGAGAGTTGTGTCTTCACTCTTCTGGCCTGCTTACTACTTCTGTTGCACCCCCAGCCCTGGTTGCTGCTGCTGCTGTTTTCAATGTACAATCAGTAGTATATTTCGTCTGTTGGTTGAATAAATGTGTTGTTAGAACGACAAACACAATGTTTTGGAAGTCGTTGCACGGTTCGATTCTTTAGTGCCCCGTACCGTACGTAGCTCATGCTATTTTTCATACGGAAGAAATTTTCCACTTGTTGATAACATGCAGCCCACTGATGAAGGTCCAATGGAGAAACCCATAATTAACTGGAAGGGAGGCTCTCACATGAATCCGGCCCAGGTACGTGCTCATCGTTCCCTAAACATAAATAAGTAAATAAATAAATAAAGCTAATGCTCATGCACCAGTTCTTTGGGAAAATAGGTAGCCCAGTATTTCTTTTTGAAGAATACCCAAGCTAGGCCTATTTGTTTTCTCCGAATACTGGGCTGCAAATCTTTCAAGACGAGCAAATGGGATATTAGTTTTTTTTTGAATTTTGTTCTTCACTGATATGTTATACGTATTTCATTGCATTTAACATGACATAGTACTAATTTATTTTTAAATTTATTTTAGTATGGTTATTAATTTTTGGATTAAGATTGTTTCGTTCCCCAGCAAAAATTTGTGAATTTTCAAAATTTCCCACATATTTAGTTATTTTTTTGACCTTGGTACTGACCAGAAAATGGCTGCAAATCTATCAAGACGAGAAGAGCTTTCATTCGGCTGGCCGAGAAAATGGCCCATCAGTAATGAGAAATGGGTTGTACATTTTTAAAACACATCAAACCGGCAATTAGTTTCAAATATCTTTTTTTTTCGTTTCGAGATTTTAAATTAAATTAATTTTTATGTGTGGAGAATTTGTTGGATTTTATATTGATATACATTTATTTTTAAAATCAGTTTGAATGTGAGTCAAAATTTCGGGATTAAAAACAGTTCGAACCGCACCGAAATATGCAAAATTTTGTATAAGTTTTTAACCGTGGCCACAATATGGGTTGTGATGCTAACAAAAAGAATATGGGCTCCAAAAAAACCTTAAGAATTAGCAAATGGGCTGTAAATTATTAAAAATAATGGCAGATGGGCTGTATGCTGTTTCCACAGATTTGAGGCTTTCCTAAAAAAAGGTTGACGCACAAGAAGTGACTATTGGATGGCCATCCAATGGCCGTCGTGCTTCTTCAATCTCTGCTCTTCCTGCTCCAGCCGCTCAAACAAGCGCCGGCGGGACTGCCTGCTCCCTCCTCCTCGCGGTCGGCTCTGACTGCTTGGAACCACCAGCTATATCTTCGTACGCAAGGAAGTGCCTCCTTATTACGCACAAAAAAATGAATACTCCCCCTGTTAGCTGGGACCCAGTATAGTGGCAGGCTGACTTGTGGGCCTACTAAGTTGACGGGGACGGAGGGCTTTGTAAACTTAGTCAATATGCATGATTCTAGCTCCAGTGACTGTACGATGTCCATCCAACGGCGTAGTGCTTCTTAAACATCTGGTCTTCTTGCTCCAGCCGCCCAAACCAGCACCGGTCGTGCCTCGTGCTACTGCCTCCCGTGGTCGGCTACGATGCGGCGGAGGCCTCACCGCCCCTACTACTCCCACCTCAGGCCAGGCCATCCCTCTACTCACCCACACCCCCTGTTATTCTGCAGCGATGGCAGCCTCACACTGAAGCGAACCAGTGAACCCTTGTACTCCTCTACGCATGGGCATCCACTGCCGCGTCTTCCCCGGCTCCGCGTCATCCCCTTCCTAGGCCTCGTCGTCATCCACCGCCCTGGTGCTCTCGGCGCGGCATGGTCAACATGGTCAAGGAACGACTTCCATCGGACGTGGACTATACGTGGAGAGGCTGACAGTTGGGTCCATGGCCGCAGCAAGGAAGTGCCTCCTTGTTATGCGCAAAATAATTATTCCTCCACCTGACAGCGGGGATCCACTGGACAGGCCACCATATTTTGCGAAAAAACGTTTCCCCCTGACTGCTGTGACCCACCAGCTACACCTTCGCACGCAAGGAAGTGCGTTCGGGCAAAAAACAAAACCCCCCTGACTGCTGGGACCCACCAGCTACATCTTCGCACACAAGGAAGTGCGCCCGAAAAAAACGATTCGCCCCCCTGACTGCTGGGACCCACCAGCTACATCTTCGCACGCAAGGAAGTGCGTCCGGGCATAAAAATGATTCGCCCCCCTGACTGCTGGGACCCACCAGCTACATCTTCGCATGCAAGGAAGTGCGTCTGGGCAAAAAAATGCACGTGTCGTAGTAGAGGCGCGCACGTAGCATGTACACGTAAGTACAGCGGCGAGGGTGCAGGAAAAAAAATACGGCCACGTACGTACATACGGGCAGGGTCTCGAACACCTACTCGCGCATACGTACATGGCTTGGTCGGAACAGAGAAACAACATCGTCGTCGTGTTCATGGTGAGGCAACGGGATGCGTCGTGTTCATGGGGACGCAACGAAATGCGTTGTGTTCATCGAGAGGCAATGGAACGCGTGGGAGACAACCGGCTTGCACGGAACAGGCGATGGACACAAGGCCTGGCGTACCGCACAACGGAGGAAACAGACCTCCTATGTTCGGAACGGGGTCCTGTTGATCGGGAGGGGTGTGGCGTACCGCAAAACGGAGGAAACGGACCTCCTACAGTCGAAACGGGGGTCCTGTTGATCGGGAGGGGTGTGGCATACCGCAAAACAGACGAAACGGACTTGTGTTGGAGCACTACGGTTGAAACGGGGTTCCTGTTCATCTGGAGGGGTGTGGCGTACCGCAAAACGGGACTCCACGGGATACTGTTCATCTCAACCGTGGACCTCCTCCAACCTCCACGGGCTACCGTCGACCTCCTCCAGCCTCCATGGGCTCCTGTTCATCCAGCCTCCACCGCACACTACTCCACCGGCTACTGTTTAACCACCCCTCCACCATCTACAGTTCATCCAGCCCTCCACCATCTACTGTTCATCAAGCCCTCCACACCACGGGATCCTGTTCAACCACCCCTCCACGGACACCCCTCAACCGTCTACTATTCATCTAGCCCTCCACACCACGGGGGTCCTGTTCATCCAGAGGCAACGCCACTGCTCACTGTTCATCCAACCCCCCCCCCCCTCCGCAACGCTCACTGTTCATCCAATCGATCGGCTTTAGTTAGCAGCAGTAGCGAAGGAATCGCTCCATCGAGTTCAGTTAACAGCCATCGATCGATCGCTCAGGTTCAGCAACACATAGCCTGCAGTGCAATCGCTCGGGTTCAGTTAGAGCCCAACGCCTCGCTCGGGTTCAGTTAGAGCCAATGCCTCGCACACATGCGCATACGTGTACGAGAGAAATGCGCATCGCTCATTCCCGACCTCCCACCGTAACCGGCAACACCCCAAAATTTTCCTTCCCCTCGCTTCTCCACGGTTTTTTCCTTCATGGACGGCCGAAAGAATGTCATGCAGCTGCGTCTCCGGCCCGCCCAGGACGAAAAGCCCATTTTCTGTCATGACTATTTGTCATAGAAGTAGGAGCCCACCACATCTATGATGATACCGGGTTTTGTCACAATTATCATTATAGAAGTGTCATATGTATGACAGAAAAAAAATCGTTCGGCCCAAAATTTCACGGATGTGTCTTTTTTTTGTAGTGGAGGCTCGGGCGCCATTAATGAAGACCTTGGGAGAGAGGTGGACGGAAGATGGAGGTCAAAGGGCTCTCCTCTCAATAAGCACGCACAGGGGTCTGATCGCACGCCTCTCGTACTCAAATAGCTACCCTGCACGGTGCCTCCTAGCTAATAAAATAAGGGGACGAGTGGCGACACTTAAATGGTAAATAGAACGCCCACATTTTCAATAATACTTGTGTTTCCGATTGTAACGTGACAACACTCGTTCCAAAATGACTTTGTTGATTGTTAATGTGTGCGCCTTCACAAATCGGATAGCAAAATTACCACAGCATGTTGGTGCCATGTCATGGCACCAAGCCAAGTTTAATGATTTCCATGCGTGTTTTGATTTATAGGAATTAAAAATCTAAGTTTCTCAATGTTTCCAGCCGAGCCACGACGCCCAGAATTTTGAATTTCATTCCCTTTCTTGCATGGAACATAGAAATTTACCCGAGGAGACACATGTGATTTTTCAACCAACGTTGGTGCACTGGAGCATGTGCTTGTATTTCAAAATTGAATTATGCACACAGAGGTGACACGTTCCCTCTCAGAACCACGAGCCTTCTTGAGAGAAGCTCCGGTATGCAAGAAGCTTATACCAAAAGTTGTTCCTATTAGGCCAATTTTACCATAGCATGGTAGTACCATGACATGCCACCCTGCCAAGTTTCACGATTTTCAGGCATGTTTTGGATTTACAAGAATTTTAAAACCAAGTTTCTCAATGTTCTCGGTTGAGCCACAATGCCCAGATGTTTGAATTTCATTCCCATTTCTTTCATGGGACCTAGAAATTCATCCGAGGACACACATGTGATTTTTCAACCAACTTTGGTGTACGAGAGCATGTCCAAATTTGAATTATGCACATTAAATGACCAGAAACTCAATTAATGTATAAAAAGGCCAAACAAACCCGGAATAATTCCAAAATTTAACAGGGCACTCATGTAGTTCTATGTTGCCTCTGTAAAGAAACTCAAGGGGGGCAGCGCATATCATTTCACACTCAAAGGTGGCACATTCCCTCTCACAACCACGAGCCTTCTTGAGAGAATCTCCGGTTTGCAAGAAGCTTATACCAAAACTTGTTCCAAAGTGGCCCAATTTTTACCACAGCATGTTAGTGCCATGACATGACACCATGCCAAGTTTCATGATTTCTAGGGTATTTTTGGATTTACATGAATTTAAAATTCAAGTTTCACAATGTTCTCGGCCGAGTCACGACGCCCAGATGTTTGAATTTCATTCTTATTTCTTGCATGGCACCTAGAAATTCAACCAAGGACACGCATGTGATTTTTCAACCAAGTTAGGTGCATCAGAGCATGTGCTTGCAATTCAAATTTGGATTATGCACATTAAATGTCCAGAAACTCAACTAATGTATAAAAATGACAAACGAACCTGGAATAATTCCAAAATTAAACAGGGCACTCATATAGTTCTATGTTGCCTCTGTAAACAAAATCAGGGGGGAGGCAGCGTATATCATTTCGCACACAAAGGTGACACGTTCCCTCTCGGAACCACGAGGCTTGTTGAGAGAATCTCCGGTTTTGCAAGAAGCTTATACCAAAACTTGTCCCAATTTAGCAAAAATTATATATATGAAAACAGGGTTTAGATTATCCCGAGCATCTCGCTACCTAGACCAATGTACTATGATTTGAATTCAACATAAAATGGATACAAATATTTGAATTGGAGATCGTATGGTACATGTAGTTCATAGTGAAATATGATTACTGCTATATGCATGTTTTTTGTTATCAATATAATATTTAAATGATTGTATAACTCGACAACAATCGTATTCAAATGAGAAAAATGATTCAAATTTAGTCCATATGGTAGACGACAATATATATGTTCATAGGGTGAAGTAAAATGTTCATATATGATGGAAGATCAAAATGTACGACCACATCAATTATAAACCGCAAGGCCACCTAACGATATATTCGAATTCAACATAACGTGGATTCAAAAATTGAAATTTGAGATCCTGGCATTGTAATTTTATAAAAAGGGACATTACTCTTTCTTTTTGTGGGAATTGATTTGTTTTTTGTTCTTGTTGAGGGAAGTGCAAATCGATTTGGTATTGTACAGGGTAATCTTGTTCTCCGACTTTTTACATTTTTCTTGTAGTTTTTTCAATGGCATTTATAGCAATATAGTAAAAAGGGGACATGACTCTCTTGTGTCTTGTATGAATTAAGTTTGCTCTGCTGAACAAGGAATCCGCACCTTGTTATCCTGAAATTTTAAAGCTCGAGTATCTTTTGTCTCACCTGCTTTGAAACTCATGCCTCTTCAACCCGCACCGTGCCTTGTTATCCCGAAATTTTGATGCGCGTGAAAACTCCCTCCTCAACCGAAATCGGTCCCGCAGCCCAGACATGCGAAATCCCCCTTCTACCCCTGAGCCGGAAATGCCGGCTCGACGTCTCAGTGTCAAAACCGGTGGGGGTATGCTGGTAACTTACCCTACATTACGAACAAGCGCGTCCCTAAGCCATGGCTCCCCCAACCTTCCCCTTTGTTCCCCCCATTCGTACACTGAGGATGCCAAAACACGCGAAACCCCACGCTCCTTCGTCGGCCTCCCGACCGCCGGCCAGCGGGAGACTCTTCCCCGATAACGTCGTCCACCACAACAGCTCGCCTTCCCTCATCCACCGACTGGATGAGGATCCGTCATTGATCTCGTCGTCTCGCTGGATCAGCCGCCCCGTCCTCCACCTCCAAGGATCTGCCCCAATGTTCGCCTTTTCTATCGCGCCACCTCCATCCCCACAACACCGTCTTGACCTGCCCCATCGGAACCGCAGTACCCTCAACAATTCCTCCTATGAAATCGAGGCCAACTCGGCACCACCAAGGAGGTTCTACACTCACGGCTGAATTTTTTCTTTTATTCGATCTTATGGGGCCGCGGTGCTCGATACCGAGCAGCCATTGCGGGTCTCCATCGACGGTGCCGTCGCCGGGCACTTCATCCATGGCATCTCTTCCCCATGTCGTTGCATTCTCGGCAGCGACTTCCACACGAGCACTAGCTGCAGCTGCTCTGGCTCTCGCTCATGCTGCTGCTGCTACTGCTCCGGCTCTCGCTTGCGCTGCGGCTCTATTCTTGCTGTTGGTCACGTTGCTGCTTTCGTTCGTGCTGCTGCTCTGCTCTACTATTGCTATCGGTCATGCTGCTGCTCCACTCTTGCTCTCATTCGTGCTGCTACTCTGCTCTTGCTCTCGCTCGCGCTGCTGCTGCTGCATGACCTCCAGCAGCTACAGGAGTTGCTGCTTTAGCACTCGCTCGCGGTGCTACTACATGACTTGCTCTTTGTTAGTGTGTTTCCTGCTCGAGCGTCTACTGATTTAGTTCACTGCTTCTCTGCTACTAGTGCTCCAACGCCCTAAACATCTATTGCAATGCTCTGCTATTAGTTCAATCAGTTTCGACAATAAAATTCAGTTTTGACTGTAAAGTTTAGTTTCTTCAGTTAAGTTCAGAGCGGAGGTGGCCGTGGCGCGGCTGATGCATTTTACATCTAGCACTTTTTGGTGATGTATTTTACATCGTCTATTGCAGATGATATTAGAATCCCACTTCAGATTAACATTGTATGTCTTGTCCTGCTTCAGCCTCGTCGCCGCAGACCTCATCGAAGCTGCTCCAACGACGGAACCGTCCATCACAGCGGAGTAGTACCCTCAGTGCCGTTTCCAGAGGCCTCAGATCTTCTTCCCGCCTCTGATAGTCACACCAGCATCACCATCCTCCACGTCCAACCCAATGATGCTGAGGTCCACAAGGCTATGCCAAAGAGGTTTTACACTCGTCACATCACTTTGTTACTCTGCATTCATGTCGATCCCTCAGGGATCCTTTGCTACGGAACTACTACGGTACTACTATTCATGCATTAGGTTAGAAGGAGTGGAGCAAACAAAACTACAGGATTTTTTTCCTTTGGTGTCTCTTTCAAAGAAAAAACATAGAAATTTTAATATACACTTGGACGTCCTTCTAAAATTAATATGCATGAAGAACAGAACTAATTGCATTGCTAGCATAATAAGATTTATATTTTTTTCATTTTCATGTGGTTTGACTTTAGTTTGACCATGTTTCTCCATTCTTGTGTTTTTCCAATTCATGTGAACCAAACACCCAGGTTGACAGAAATCCTATGTTTCCAAATGCTCTATTTTTCACGTGCATTCCTATCCTATTCCTCTGTTTTTCCTTTCCCTGCATTTATAGAATCCTCCAATTCTATGGAGCCCTTACAGATTTACTTCATTTTCAGATAGGTTTCAAAAAAACTCTGTGTTATGTCCTACTCCTGCCGTGCCGTCATCCACCCCACCTGAGGTGCACCATCGATAGAAGTGTTCACAGTAGTAGAGATTCCCCCTGTAAACTTTCTTTCGCTGCCTCAGATCATCTTCCCCATTGCCGGCAGCCACGCCAACTACATTACCATCATCAACTAAGTAGATGAACCTGAGGACTACACAATTCCAGAAGAGAGGTCGCAGTCTTTCGTGTTTGCTTACGTTATACATCGCTTGTTATTACTTGCTACTTTATCGTTCAAATTTGATATTTAAAATGCCCGTGGGTGTCATATCGAGGTAGCAACGAATAGTATCTGTCTACTATCTGGTTCATCTGGGGTCTTCAATGTGGTTCATGTTGGGTGGGCAACAAGCAGTAGATGATCCATTGTCTATGCTTTTAAACTAAAGCTATAATCTACCCGCTATCATTAATTTTGGATCTATCCACTCGTTTACTACCATCAGTCTTGATTTCTGCATGCACCCCTTATGCCTTACAAAATCTAACTATTTTTATTATTATGCATGTTAGTTATTGTACATAATCGTACTGAACATGTAGATAAAAAGAGAAGACCGTTGTGAGGGAATATAATGTCATGCAGACGCCACTCCATGGTGGGTGAAGTGGGCCCCGCTCCTGCCATTCCAGATTGTATTCTAGAGGAAGATAACTGTTCAGATGGGGATTCAGAGGGTGCCGACCACTCCTATTTACCACCTGAAGTGTTTGCTCTAATCTGGCATGCTGATGTTGGTCATATCATGCATATGACGCCTCACAGTGCTTACATTATACATCTTATATGTCATCAGCTTAGTTTAGATTTGCTTAGTGTGAATGCCACCTGTTTGGTTTCTATATCATACTCCCAGCGTTCCTAAATATTTGTCTTTTTAGAGATTGCAACAAGTGACTACATACGGAGCAAAATGAGTGAATCTACACTCTAAAATATGTCTATATTTTATCCGTATGTGGTAGTCAATTTGAAATCTGTAAAAAGACAAATATTTAGGAACGAAGGGAGTATATGGGAATTATGCAGTTCCATCTTCTTTAGCCAGGCATCATATACGTGAATCATGCAATGCCATCCTGTTTAGCCAGTCATCGTTTATGTGAATTGTATCGTGCCATGTTTTTCATAATGTATTCCATTTGTCAACAATGTTTATACATTCATCTACTCTTCCTGTGCATCAACCATTTGAGTTGGTCATGGGAAAATCTGGAGTGAAAACAAGGTCTTCTAAGCAGTCAGTGCTACCTGTCATTGCAGATTTCTTGCGGGTTACAGATAGCTCCTCAGAGGAGGATTCAGAGACAGAAGACCAGTCGTATTCCCCCCTGCCCCGAGGTGCATGCTCTAACTTGGCAGGGTTATATTGCTCATATCATGCATATGGTGTCTTGCATTGCCATGACATCTGCTTAGATTAGACATGCTTTGTGTGAATGCCTCCTATTTTCTTTCTATATCAGATATGTGAATTATGCACCGCCATGTAGCCAGGCATCATATATGTGAATTATCTCATGCCACCTTTTTTTCGTTACGTATTCCATTTGTCGACAATCTGTGTATATTGAACTACTCTTCATGTGTATTATCCATTTATCTCCTCAGAGGAGGATTCAGAGACAGATGACCAGTCCTATATCCCACCTGAGGTGTATGCGCTAAGTTGCAATGTTTATATTTCTCATATCATGCATATGGTGTCTTGCATTGCTTAGTTTAGACATCATATGCACAATATTTAATTCCATCTTCTTAGTTTAGAGATCATACATGCGAGTGCTAGCTACTTAGTATATGAATCAATTATAACAATTATATCATGCCATCCTGTATACTAATCACAAGGCCAGCGGATAGTAACCCACTTCTAGTTGACAAAGCACCATGTCCACCAAAGAGTACCCCCACACGAGCAGTTTTTAAAGCAACTGCAGTGCCCAAAGCACAAAGATCACCACAGCGAACCCAAACTCCACGTTTAAAGCAGAAGAGCAACTGTTCTCAAGTCAGATTTCGTAGCTAGGGTCCATACTCCTTTGTTGTTGCATCACTGTATTTACTCATACTAACTACTTTCGAATTTGAAGGATCCAATTGAAACTCCAATTGCGCAACAGGTATGTTTTAAACCTTTTCTTTAACTGGATTGCTGTTCTAACTTCTTGCTCTATGTTGATTTCAGTTTTAGTTGTATAAAAAGTTATGTTCTCATGTGATGCACATTAGAAGTGTTGCCAATGTTGTGTACATTCTCACACTTATATTCTATCTATGTTGTTGTGTCTTAAAAATATATGAGTTGAATTGTGTCTCTATCTTGATTAGGGAACATAAACTAGAATGATATGGACAATACAATGACCATAGTACATAGATATATGTTTGTTTCATGCTGTTATCCTGTCCACCTTACTACTGAACCGGTTTACCAAAATGAGTTTCGTATACTACATGCTAAACCTGTGATGTGTCTCCTTGTTTCTCTTATAGTATGCAAACAGAATATTCGAGAAGAGCACCCCACTAGGCAATGGTAGAGAAAGTAATGCAGATAAGGTTCAAGATAGTGATACAACCCTGTTGGTCTCCAAGAAAGGTGATAAAAACGATCTTGTAGACAGTGAGAAAACCCCACAGCCCTGCGTTCATGTAGTGTTAGAGTTACGGGCCAGTACCGCTGGCACAAGCTCTTCAAACTCGTTGCCTGAATCACTTTGGATTCATTAGTCTCATCTACAAGCTCAAAGGCGTCAGTCGGCTGTGCTGCGGAAAAAAGCCGAAGGACTAAGGCATTCCCTGCAGAATTCAGATGCATACTTTCTTGTGCAACAACAAGCGCTGGAGGATTTAAGCGCCAAACAAGAGAAAGTTAGTATGCTTGCTAAGCATCTTGCCAGCATTATGGGTACCCAGGATGTTGTTTCTTGAGCCCTTCTAAAGTGGTTTCAGTTCTGGACTTGTTTTGTTGTGGCGTTTATTAGCACTAGTCGCCAACTTTGACAACCAGTGTATGCGATATGCTGCTTTGTTCCCTATAATTGCACTAGTGGCGAACTTTGATGCCCAGTGGACGTAATATGTGTAATAGCCGTGATAGCCTAGTGTAAGTTGCTTGCTTATTTATTTCCTTGTTGTCTTGTTTATTTGTTTGCTTGTAGTGAGTGCAGTTCTTTTTCTGCGGTTTGCTAGTGGACGCGACAACCTATTTTTTTAAAACTATGCCACAATAACCGTGGGCTACATATTTACTGTAGTGACATTGGGCCTCCTACGGGTCGTAGAAACAATGGGCCTTCTATGGGCCGTAGAAACAACGGGCCTTCTACGGGCCGTAGACACAATGGGCCTTCTACGGGTCGTATCATCAATGGGCCTTATACGGGTCGTATGATCGATTGGCCAAACATGGGTCAATAAAAGACCGCATTATGGCCGTAAACTGGCTAGAGTTGGAATCATCCGTTCATGGGCCGACCATAACGGGCCGTCGTTAATCAGCCGTATTTGATGATGCTATAAAAACAGCCCAACATATTAACGTGCCACAAACGGGCTGACTGAAACCCCGGGCTGAATTTGGTCCACAAGCAGAAAATGACAGTAACGGGCCGTAAGTAACCGAATGCTGGAAATGAGCCCAAGAATAAATGGCCCTAAGAAGGCCGAAAATAACATGGGCTAGAAACGGCCCAATGGAATAATGGGCCGTTAATGGGTATAAAGTGATACACTGTTCATTACGGGCCAGTTTCACCACGGGCCGTTAATGGGCCAAGATTTACAAAGGGCCTCATATGGGCCGAAAGACGTCATGGGCCATACATGGGCCAGAAGTTAAAACGGGATGGAATCATATTGGACGGCCTAGATGACGCTACTGGGCATAATTCGGATAGGTTGCAACGGGCCCTGGGTTAGCGGGTTGTAAATGGGCTATATGCGAACAGGCCGTTAACAAGCTTTCCATGGGCCGGCCCGCCACCTTTTAACCAAGTCAAATGGGCCGAACTTTTCATAGGAATGGGCCTCTGTTAGAACGTGCCACGTGTTGACATATCATTGGCGCCTTCGGTCCAATGAGTGGATGACATCTGTCCCAGCGGTGAGCTGGCACGTGTTTCCTCCAGCCAATGATGATTTTACACATGGAAAATCCCCATTGGTCGGGGCTGTTAACGGTTTATCGGCTCCAAAACTGGACCCGATAGCTTAACGACGAGCTGTTACGGTGGATGCCACGTGTCAGTCACCCTTGACGAAAGCACTTCTATGACGCACGATTTATCGTCATGGAAGTGGACACTTCCGTGATGATAATTTTGGTAATGTCGTGGAACACTTCGACGATAACACATGTATGACTATCTCGATTTTGTTATAAAATCGTCATGGATGTACATGCATGACAGAAAATGTGACCTACTGTGACAAACACGTATCATCACGGAAGTGTATTTTTTTGTAGTTAAGAGCCATCATAGATCGTACTATATCTAATAAAGTACAATTACGACGTTCGGACACACCATTACGCTGTGGTGTTCTAGGTGGCGTGAGTTGTGAAACTATTCCACATTGTTTTAAATGAAGGCCAAACTCGTAACTCAAATGTTCACCTCCGTGATCAGATCATAGAAATTTTATTTTCTTGTTACGATGATTCTCCACTTCAATCTGAAATTCCTTGAACTTTTTGTAACAGCCTGGATTTTGGCCCTTTTCTTTTTCTTTTGATTTAGTTGGTTTTTGCTCTGTTTTTCTTTTTGGAGTGGTTCAGTGGCCTTGCCACCTGGGAAATCATCCTAATTCCCCCTCCCAAGTGGCTCATCATTCTCAAAACCTTGCCAAAGATCATTTCACTTCACTCCTTGACCAAACCCTAAGATTCTTTTCTAGGGAATATTCCTTTTTCATTAAAGGAATAACCCTATCTGCCCTAGGTTGTGAAGAAACCTATATTTCTGTCCATCCAACAATCCCCAAATAATTCTCATAATTCCTTTGGGTCATATATAGATCAAATATGCCCACACATTGCCTTGGCCAATTCAAAAATAATTCTCCAATATTCCTTTTTCTATTCTGCCCTGAATGGCACTTTGTGAAGGAAGTGTCATTTATATTTTCCTAGTGGCTCCCAACCTTTTTGGGCATGTTTATATGTCCAAATAATTGCCTCATGCACAAGTCCAACTTAATTTACCTAGCCAATCTTCCTCAGTGAAGTTTCAAATTTTCTGTTAGATAGAAGGCTTTGGGAAGGAAGTACTAGCTAGGAGTACCCAAATAAGTTGAACTTTTGCACACTCCTTAATGTGCTCATATTAACCCCCTCCACCCATTTTCAGCCCTATACAATCAACTATGTGAGCACAGGAGCAAATCTTTGATTTTGGCAATATTTTTAGGTTGTGAAACAAGTGTATTTTATATTGCTTCAAAAATCCTGATAAATTACCGAATCATCCTTATACCCATAAAACATCTCTCCACCCAATTTGGAATCATTTCATTGATCCATTTGATCACCAAAATTATTCCAAGTTTCTGGTCAGCAGAGATGTTTGTGAACCAAGTGCCATTTTGGCTTGGCCAATTGGTATGTGACTTTGTGAGCATCTTCATATGCCCAAATGACCAAGCCTTGCCCAAATTTTAGGTCAAGTTGACACTCCATGTGAGTGCACCATCATGATATAGTTTCTGGACCATTTTGGTCAGTTGTGAAGCAACTGCAGTAAATATTGGTCCATTTCTCCTCCAACTCTCCAGGATTGTAGTCCTTCCTAGCCTAAATACCCCAGACATAACACTTGACACATAGCAGCCCCCTGTTGATCACATTGAGCTGATAAAGTTTACTGCAGTAAACTTTAGAGCTCACTAACCTTTTAACCATAGCCGTTTTCACCAAACTACCACCGCAGTTGAAACCACCCTACGAAGGACTTACCACTAGACAACATTGCAAGCCATTTGGCTCTTCTTGATGCCAGTCTGCGCGGTGACCACCGCTTTGGCATGCAATGGCCGCATCTAGATTGGTTTCTTGCTCGGGCCCCTCCCCCTCTCGTCGTCTTCGCGCTCGTGAACGTGTCTACCAGATGGCCCGTGTCATCGCCGTCCCCCTGGACTCATCTCCCTCTCCCGAAGCCTCCTCGTCAGCGCTCATTGCCGCTCGCCCGCGGGAGCTGTGTGGCCGACATCGCATTAATGGTGCCCGGCCTCTTCCTCAACCCCTTCTCCTGGCCGTCTCTTCCTCGTGAGCTCTCCCATGTGCCCTCCCCATCGTTTTCCCCGGAGTTCATGCGCGCGACCACACGTCCGCATCGTCGGAAACGCGTCCGCGGCAGTGACAGCACGGCAGCTCCTCCCCGCGGCTATTTAAGGCCTCCCCCGAGCCTTCCGAGCTGACAACCAGCCTCTCCACACTCCACTACCCCACCCAAACCTCTTCCCCGAGCACTGGAGCCCCTCTGCTCGTCCTCCGTCCGCCACGGGCGCCGCCCCCTCTGGCCTAAATCCGAGCGAGTCGAGCTCTCTCCCTCTGTTCTAGCACCACTAGGGGCCTCCTCACCTGCCCTAGATCCACCCTAGTGCCCCATTCCTTCCTCGGTGGCCTCTGGCCACAAGTTCCCCGGACCCCGGAGAGCCCCGTCTGCCACGGCCATGGTCCCGCCCTGCCCAAGTCTTGCTGACGTTCGAGTGGTGGTGGGACGGGTGCGCCTCGCCGTCTTGAGCACTCCGGCGGCCCAAGCTCCGCCGAAGGTGGCCAGAGTGGCCGGAGCGAGCGCCGGCACCGGCGACCTCTCCTCTGCCCTGCGTGTGGCGTCGGGGAAAGAAGGAGGAGCAGGAGGAGGGCGTTGACCCAGCGCGTGGGCCCTGCGGGCCCCAAGCGTCAGCGACCCAAAGGCCGGCCCCATCCCCGCTGACGTGGCTAAGTGGAGACGTAATTGGGCGAGTACGTTTTCACCTATCGAAAGCGTATTTCCAATTTTACGCTTCTGTCTTATCCACTCAGGGACTTATTTGTGGGAATTTTTTTACAGAAAAGTCCCTGAACTTCAACCCCTCAAAACTTTTTATTCTTAACTCCAAATGAGTTGAATCCAAAGCCTACTTCTTCATTTCGTCGAGCCCTTTCTGTTGCTGAACTTTGATTATGTTTTGGCATACTGAAAATGACCATTATGCCCTTGCCCTTATTCAGCCCCCTCCGAGAGAGAACACTTTCCAACGATTCGTTCCGCGAGTTTCTCCCACTTTCTTTCGGTGATTTCTTCCACCCCAGGAAAGCCACACCCTCCATTTGCAACACTGTAATGCAGTGACATGGTTTAATTCATTTTGAACTTGTTTAAAACATCATTTTTGCTACTTGTGATGTGTGCATGGCATTTTATCGGAGTATTATTTTGATCTTGTTGATGCCATGCTATTGTTTGGATTACTAGGAGTTATGTTTGTAGTTGATGAGTATCATGTTGCCACTGGAGTATTAGTGGCTGGTATTAGGATTGTTTCCATGATGATATCTGTGATTATGTTTGGAGTATTACTTTAGAGGTCATGCTACCTTTGGATTATTAGTGGTTAGTATGATTATCTTCATGATGATAGTTGATGTTCTGTTGCTTGGAGTATTATTTTTGGAGATGATGTTTACTTGTGGATCATAGTTGGATAACTTGTTCTTGCATATTGGAGTAGTAGTATTGTTGTTGTCAGATTCATCATGA
Organism: Triticum aestivum; assembly: GCF_018294505.1. Taxonomy (NCBI): domain Eukaryota; kingdom Viridiplantae; phylum Streptophyta; class Magnoliopsida; order Poales; family Poaceae; genus Triticum; species Triticum aestivum. The sequence continues at coordinate 219,773,078 of NC_057801.1, read as the reverse complement.
TAGTAGTGTTGTGCTACCCTTGGAGTATTTTGAGATGATGATATTATGCTTGGATTATTGTTGGATATTGCTATGACTTGGATTATAGTTTGATAGTTGACATCGGAGTATCAATTATCATGGTTATATTTTTGGGGATAAATTCCGTCAGTAAGTTGGTCAAGTGTCGCCGAACTGAACTTTTCTAGTGCAATCACATTTGCTGGTATGGGACGGCCCTAATGCGGTCTATTCTCATGCCTCTCGCTGGTGCCTACAACTAGGGAAGTTTATGGGCGTGCTGTACCCTGGCCCGATAAGCAGGCATAACCTTGTGAGCTCTTTGTTGAGTTTTTGCGCGTGTGTCCCTGTGTGGGACGGGCCACGACGGTGGTCATTGTGTCTTGAGGTAGACACGGGGCCATGACTTAGCCTAGATGGGAGTGAGTCGGAGTGGCCGAGAGAGTGTCATGGCAGTAGATCGGTTTTGTCGGAACACCATTGGTCCACCCGAATGGGAGTGCGAGGCCATGGGTTCTATGGTGTCGGTACAGTGCACTACCTCTGCAGAGTGTATGTTTGATCTATCAATAGCCGTGTCCTCGGTCATGGGCATGGGTTCATACTAGGGTACCCTGTTCGATCAACACTCACATGACGGAATGACTGATAGGTGATGGATATGTGGATATTTCGAGCAGTGCAGATTGGCCAAGTATTGGTCGTGGTTGTGATCGCCGTAAGGATCACGGGACATTCATTGGTCGGGTTGTGATCGTCGTAAGGATCACGGGCCATTTATTGGTCGGGTTATGATCGCCGTAAGGATCACGGGCCATTTATTGGTCGGGTTGTGATTGTCGTAAGGATCCCGGGTACAGTTTGGTTTTGATCACGAGGTGATCGAGATGGTATATTGTTTGGCCGGTTAGCGAAGAAAGATATGGTTATGGAGATTGGAGATGGTGATTTATCAGTATTGTTGTAGCTTCATATTATGCTTAGGAGTTGCTGTTATATCATGGTAGCTGTTAATTTAATTAACCTGCTTAATGCTATGTTTTTGTCTTGCCTTGATGTTTTTGGTTGTTGTGAGCTTGCAAGTACATTCAATGTACTAACCTGGCGTGTCATGCCACATTGCAGGTGATGCCGTGATTGCTTGATTGCTTGTCGTGGTTTCCATTCGTGCGAGCTAGATCGTGTCCCAGCCAGAGTCCCTGTGGAGTAGAGTTCACCACCGTCGTCGTTGTTCCGCTGCTAGAAGATTTCCGCTGCTACGAGTTGTTCCGCTGCTAGCATAGAGCAAGTGTAGTATCACAGGCGTAGTGTCGCCGTGCTGATGTGAACCTTTGTAACATCAGACCTTTGTATTTATTCTTGTAATAAGAGCTGATTTGTTCTATATCAAGCAGTGTCATATTCCAGAGACTTCTCCTCGATCTCTGGGCTGGAATACGGGGCATTCCGGCTTCTCTGAGCCGGGGTGCCACAAGCTTGGTATCAGAGTAGCTCTGACTGTAGGACGCCCTAGTCAGCGTGAGTGGTAGAAACCGGTAGAAATCGGTAGTATAGAGTCTGGTTTGTTTATTGCATTTGGTTGCTGCATTTGTTTGTTGCATAGCATGCATATAGCCTTAGTATTGGTGATAACGGTTTATCTGGTGAGTGTAGCTGGCATCGGTTCGGATCCACTACAGCTCAACCTTTGCATTTCCCTAGTTCCTTTTTCTTTTGGTGTTTGGTGTCATCTCTGTCCCAGCAGAGTGATGCCAAGTGATACCGACACTGTTTGCAAAAATAGTGCTCAGGTATCGCACGATTTCTTTCTTCTAGTCCCGTCTATTGTTTCGGTGATGGACATGCTTCTATCCTGGATCGTTTTTTTATTTTGTCGTGTTGGCAACCCTTAATGATCTTAGTTATCAAGAAAGAGCAATGTTAACAACCTCGGTTTTTCCCCGCTATCCTATTTCTTGGACGAGTACGGATCTTTTTCCGTCCGCTTGATAATAATGTGGTTGGAACCTTCATGTCCCACTGCATGATTACCGAGTACGTCCTCGCCTCCGAGCTAGTCCAGGTTGCTATCTGACTAAGCTAGCACTTGTTGTAGCGCTGTTTACACCAATTCTTCCACACATTTATTCGTCCTTGTGCACATCGTCACAGCATGCTAGATCGTAGAACCGGAGACCCCGCAAGATTTGTGTGCTTAAGTAGGCATGCATATTGTGTGACTAGCAGTAATATGTGACATTGATTGTGTGAATTGTTTGTTGTTGTGTGCTTTTGTTTAGTTGAGTTTTCTTGTGCTTCTTTCTTTTTGGGCCCCGGTGTTACATTATTTTCCCCTATAAAGTGTTGCTCATCAACTGACACTGGACTTGAAGAAGCAATAAGGAGTTCAATTATTTGGAAGAAGCTCAGCTAAACATTTTGGTCTACCCAGTCAACTGCATTATGGCATTAATATCTGCTCAGAATACCAATGGTGTATTGAATTGATTATCAGCATCAAGTCCCCATCAGTACCAAATCCTCACAGCATTTATGATCCAGCCAGCAGGAAGATAAGTTAGGTACAAGGCCAACAATATATTTTCAGACAGAGGTATGGATCATATACAAAGTTTTGGCTCAGCACTGCATGATGTTTGAAATATGTTATCATCCACAATAAAGTCAGAATGTGATATGCTCAAGGAAGACGGTCAAACCATTTTTCTCATGCAAATAATCAGCCTCAGAATATTATGGGCATGTGTATGGATTTCAGTCTGCATGACAGTATGAAGTTTTGGATATAAGCAACCCAGTATTCTTCCACACGCTATCGGAAGAAATTTATGATGCAAGGCTCCTCAAATTTTCCTCAGCATGATATGTGAACAATTTCCGGCCCACGATACCCGGTCTTTCACAGCAAGACACCTCATTAAAGGCTTCTGACACACGGACATGAAAATTTTCTCAACAAGCAAACCTCAGGAGAAGCTTCTCAAGTACGGAACTCAGGCTTCTCCAGCACAATAATCAGACCAAGCTTCGTGTGTAAGCTATAGAGCCTTCTCCTGCACGATACCTAGACAAAATGTTTGAGCAGCAGTTAACAAGTCTCCCACAGCAAGCTACTCGGATGGCTTCTCTCGTAAGCCACCTAGTCCGCGTGAGTACCACAATATTGCACCATCCTCAGAGATTATATGAAGAGTTGCCAATGTATGGCAGTACCGCTCAAGGACCAGACTTGCAATAACTTTGTCAGAGATATACCTAAGAGGAGTAAGAATCCCACAACCTCGTGGGTCAGGCAAATGAAAATAAGGATGAGCAGAAATACATATCGTGAAATACAAGGATCGACAAGATCTGGAGATGACATCACAGAATCAACAGTCTTGACAGTGATCACCAAAGGCATTATTCTTGCACCAAACAAGGACATATCATGAAGCCTTGTCACCTACTTGTATGATTGGCCTCAGCAAAGAGCTCCATGCGAGCTACAAACCCCGGGTATATGTCATATGTGTGTGGACCCAGGTCAGAAAACAAACACAAGGAATAATGACAAAAGTACTAATCACGCCCATGGTCATACGAAGAATCAAGGACAGGTGTGGCCGAGATATTTCAATAAGGTATCCTAACAAAGAAAATTATGACAGTAAAAAGAATGAGACTGACAGCAAAGGAATGATGATTTATGCGCAACCATCAGGGTCCAGATACCCCAACTCAGTTGGAGGCCATAATTCCATATGGATCCACCAAGGCATACTTTCAAGGGCCTAGTCTATTTACCAGGTTTTTTCATATCTCGTTGACCTGCTTGACATGGTTAGTGTGGAATATCCAAGTATCTTCTGTCAGATCCAAGATTTCTTTGCAAGCTCAGCAGTCTGTCCTCAGCGGCAGTGTTAAAACATATCGCAACCTATTACCATAGATAGGTATATCAACCACCTGAGAAAAATCAAAAGCCGAACAATCAGCTCAGACCCGGTATGTCAGGAAAAGCATTTGTCCGTCAGCCCCCTGCCGGGCCAGTCTCAAGATGTAAATAATTGAGGTTTGACACAGCTAGAACTCCATACACCATTCTATTGCTCACGATAGAAGGCAGTAAAATCTTTGGTACATATCTCATGCTCGAGCCAAAGAAATAAATCAAGATAAATCAGTGCCACCTGTGAAGCAGTCAGATCCCGTTAGAATATGGCCATGATGCTTCTCAACATTTATGGAACCCAGAAGGCATGCATTTATTTGAAGCAACACCATGACAGAAGTAAAAAGGTTTCATGACCAAAGGAAAATCTATGCTCAGAGCCCTTGGATATCACCGCAGACATGAGAAAATTTGCGGCAGCAAAAGGATTTGGTATGTGAGCAAAAACCCGTTAGAATTTGGGGAAAGGTGAAGCAAGACCACCCTAGAGCAAGGTAAGTTGATCATCTGAAATTCTTGGGGGAACAATAAATAAAGGAACAAGGATACCCAAGTTGGAGACGGTGTCCTCCAGTCATACTTGTTCCACCGGCAACCAAATCTTGAGGACGACATTTCTTTAAGGGGGGAAGGTTTGTAACAACCTAGATTTTGGCCCTTTTCTTTTTCTTTTGATTTAGTTGGTTTTTGCTCCGTTTTTCTTTTTGGAGTGGTTTAGTGGCCTTGCCACCTGGGAAATCATCGTAATTCCCCCTCCCAAGTGGCTCATCATTATCAAAACCTTGCCAAAGATCATGTCACTTCACTCCTTGACCAAACCCTAAGATTCTTTTCTAGGAATATTCCTTTTTCATTAAAGGAATAACCCTATCTGCCCTAGGTTGTGAAGCAACCTATATTTCTGTCCATCCAAAAATCCCCAAATAATTATCATAATTCCTTTGGGTCATATATAGCTCAAATATGCCCAAACATTGCCTTGGCAAGTTCAAAAATAATTCTCCAATATTCCTTTTTCTATTCTGCCCTGAATGGCACTTTGTGAAGGAAGTGTCATTTATATTTTCCTAGTGCCTCCCAAACTTTTTGGGCATGTTTATATGTCCAAATAATTACCTGATGCACAAGTCCAACATTATTTGCCTAGCCAATCTTCCTGAGTGAATTTTCAAAGTTTTTTGTTAGATAGAAGGCTTTGTGAAGGAAGTACTAGCTAGGAGTACCCAAATGAGTTGAACTTTTGCACACTCATTAACGTGCTCATATTAGCCCCCTCCACCCATTTTCAGCCCTACCCAATCATATATGTGAGCACAGGAGTAAATCTTTGATTTTTGCAATATTTTCAGGTTGTGAAGCAAGTGTATCTTATATTGCTTCAAAAATCCTGATAAATTACGAGATCATCCTTATACCCATGAAACATCTCTCCACCCAATTTGGCATCATTCTATTGAACCATTTGATCACCAAAATTATTCCAAGTTTCCAGTCTGCAGAGATGTTTGTGAAGCAAGTGCCATTTTGGCTTGGCCAATTGGTATGAGACTTTGTGAGCATCTTCATATGCCCAAATGACCAAGCCTTGCCCAAATTTTAGCTCAAGTTGACTCTCCATCTGAGTGCACCATCATAATCTAGTTTCTGGACCGTCTGTTGTGAAGCAACTGCAGTAAATATTGGTCCATTTCTCCTCCAACACTCTAGGACTGTAGTCCTTCCTAGCCTAAATACCCCAGACATAACACTTTACACGTAGCAGCCCCCGGTTGATCACACTGAGCTGATAAAGTTTACTGCAGTAAACTTTAGAGCTCACTAACCTTTTAACCATAGCCGTTTTCACCAAACTACCACCGCGGTTGAAACCACCCTTCGAAGGACTTGCCACTAGACCACATTGGCATGCCATTTGGCTCTTCTTGATGCCAGTCCCCATGGTGACCACTGCTTAACATGCAATGGCCGTGTCCAGATTGGTTTCTTGCTCGGGCCCCTCCCCCTCTCGTCATCTTCGTGCTCGTGAACGTGTCTACCAGCTGGCCAGCGTCATCGCCGTCCCCCTGGACTCAGCTCCCTCTCCTGAAGCCTCCTCGTCGGCGCTCGTCGCCGCTCGCCCACGGGAGCTCTATTGCCGACAGCGCATAAATGGTGCCCGGCCTCTTCCTTTGCCCCTCCCCTCACCGTCTCTTCCCCATGAACTCTCGCTTGTGCCCTCACCGTTGTTTGCCCCCGAGTTCATGCGTGCGAGCACATGTCCGCGGCACCGGACACGCGTCTGCGGCGGTGACAGCGTGGCAGCTCCTCCCTACGGCTATTTAAGGCCTCCCCTGAGCCTTCCGAGCTCACAACCAGCCTCTCCACGCTCCACTACCCCGCCCAAACCTCTTCCTCGAGCACCGGAGCCCCTCTGCTCGTCCTCCGTCCGCCACGGCCGCCGCCCCCTCCAGCCTAAATTCGAGCGAGTCGAGCTCTCTCCTTCCGTTCTAGCACCACCAGAGGCCTCCTCACCTACCCAAGATCCACCCCAGTGCCCCATTCCTTCTCCGGTGTCCTCTGGCCATGAATTCCCCAGAGCCCGGAGAGCCCCGTCCGCCGATGCCATGGTCCCGCCCTGCCCAAGTCTCCCTGACGTTCGAGTGGTGGTGGGACGGGTGCGCCTTGCCGTCCTAAGCACTCCAGCGGTCCAAGCTTCGCCGGAGGTGGCCCGAGTGGCCAGAGAGAGCGCCAGCGCTGGTGACCTCTCCTCTTCCCTGCGCGTGGCGTCGGGGAAATAAGGAGGAGCGGGAGGAGGGCGTTGACCCAGCGCGTGGGCCCCGCGGGCCCCAGGCGTCAGCGACCCAAAGGCCGGCCCCATCCCCGCTGACGTGGCTAAGTGGAGACGTAATTGGGCGACTACGTTTTCACCTATCGAAAGCGTATTTCCAATTTTACGCTTCTGTCTTATCCACTCAAGGACTTATTTGTGGGAATTTTTTTTACAGAAAAGTCCCTGAACTTCAACCCCTCATAACTTTTTATCCTTAACTCCAAATGAGTTGAATCCAAAGCCTACTTCTTCGTTTCGTCGAGCCCTTTCTGTTGCTGCACTTTGATTATGTTTTGGCATACTGAAAATGACCATTATGCCCTTGCCCTTATTCATCCCCCTCCGAGAGAGAACACTTTCTGACGATTCATTCCGCGAGTTTCTCCCACTTTCTTTCGGTGATTTCTTCCACCCCAGGCAAGCCACACCCTCCATTTGCATCACTGTAATGCAGTGACATGGTTTAATTCATTTTGAACTTGTTTAAAACATCATTTTAGCTATTTGTGATGTGTGCATGCCATTTTATCAAAGTATTGTTTTGATCTTGTTGATGCCATGCTATTGTTTGGATTACTAGGAGTTATGTTTGTAGTTGATGAGCATCATGTTACCATTTGAGTATTAGTGGCTGGTATTAGGATTATTTCCATGATGATATCTATGATTATGTTTGGAGTATTGCTTTAGAGGACATGCTACCTTTGGATTATTAGTGGTTAGTATGATTAACTTCATGATGATAGTTGATATTCTGTTGCTTGGAGTATTATTTTCGGAGATGATGTTTACATGTGGATCATAGTTGGATAACTTGTTCTTGCATATTGGAGTAGTAGTATTATTGTTGTCAGATTCATCATGATAGTAGTGTTGTGCTACCCTATGAGTATTTTGAGATCATGATATTATGCTTGGATTATTGTTGTATATTGCTATTACTTGGATTATAGTTTGATAGTTGACATCGGAGTATCAGTTATCGTGGTTATATTTTTGGGGGATAAATTCCGTTAGTAAGTTGGTCAGGTGCCGCCGAACCGACCTTTTCCAATGCAACCACATTTGCCGGTATGGGACGGCCCTAATGCGGTATATTGTTGTGCCTCTCGCCGGTGCCTCCAACTAGGGAAGGTTATGTGCGTGTTGTACCCTGGCCCGGTAAGCAGGCATAACCTTGTGAGCCCGTTGTTGAGTTTTTGCGCGTGTGTCCCCGTGTGGGACGGGCCACGACGGTGGTCGTTATGTCTTGAGGTAGACACGGGGCCACCCATGACTTAGCCCAGAGGGGAGTGAGTCGGAGTGGCCGGGAGAGTGTCATGGCAGTAGATTGGTTTTGTCGGAACGCCATTGGTCCACCCGAATGGGAGTGCAAAGCCATGGGTTCTGTGGTGTGGGCACAGTGCGCTACCTCTGCAGAGTGTATGTTTAATCTATCGATAGCCCCATCCTCGGTCATGGGCATGGGTTCATACTAGGGTACACCGTTTGATCAACACTCACATGATGGAATGACTGATAGGTAATGAAAATGTGGATATTTGGAGCAGTGCAGATTGGCCAAGTATTGGTTATGGTTGTGATCATTGTAAGGATCACGGGCCATTCATTGGTCGGGTTGTGATCGCCGTAAGGATCACGGGCCATTTATTGGTCGGGTTGTGATCAACGTAAGGATCACGGGCCATTTATTGGTTGGGTTGTGATCGCCGTAAGGATCACGGTTATAGTTTGGTTTTGATCAGGAGGTGATCGAGATGGTATATTGCTTGGCCGGTTAGCCAAGAAAGATATGGTTATGTAGATCGGAGATGGTGATTTATCAGTATTGTAGTAGATTCATATTATGCTTAGGAGTTGCTGTTATATCATGGTAGCTGTTAATTTAATTATCCTGCTTAATGCTTTGTTGTTGTCTTGCCTTGATGTTTTTGGTTGTTGTGAGCTTGCAAGTACATTCAATGTACTGACCTGGCATGTTATGCCAGATTGCAGGTGATGCCGTGATTGCTTGATTGCTTATCATGATTTCTGTTCGTGCGAGCTAGATCGTGTCCCAGCCAGAGTCCCTGCGGAGTGGAGTTCACCACCATCGTCGTTGTTTCACTGCTAGAAGATTTCCGCTGCTACGAGTTGTTGCGCTGCTAGCATAGAGCAAGTGTAGTATCGCAGGCGCAGTGTTGCCGTGCTGATGTGAACCTTTGTAACATCAGACCTTTGTATTTATTCTTCTAATAAGAGCTGATTTGTTCTATGTCAAGCAGTGTCATATTCTAGAGACTTCTCCTCGATCTCTGGGCTGGAATACGGGGCGTTCCAGTTTCTCTGAGCCGGGGTGCCACACTTTTCAAATGTTTCAGACTTGTGTTTCATTAAGTAGATATACCCATATCTGCTCAAATCATGTGCGAAGGTCAGAAAATAAAGATACCCGTCGCGTGCATCAACACTCATCGGACCTCATACATCGCTATGTATTATTTCCAATAGGTAATCGGCTCATTCCATTGTTCCTAAGAACGGATTTTTAGTCATCTTGCCCATGAGGCATGGTTTGCAAGTATCAAATGATTCATAATCAGGTGATTCCAAAAATCCATCCGTATGGAGTTTCTTCATCCACTTTACACTAATATGACCTAAACTGCAGTGCCACAAATATGTTGCACTATCATTATCAACTTTGCATCTTTTGGCATTAATAGTATGAATACGTGTATCACTATGACCGAGATTCAACAAACCATTTACATTGGGTGTATGACCATAGAAGGTTTTATTCATGTAAACAGAACAACAATTATTCTCTGACTTAAATGAATAACCATATCGCAACAAACATGATCCAATCATATTGATGCTCAATGTAAACATCTATTTAGGTCCAACACTAATCCCGAAGGAAGAGGGAGTGTGGAATTTTGATCTTGTCAACCTTGGAATCACTTCCAACACACATCGTCACCTCGCCCTTAACTAGTCTCACTTCATTTGGCAACTCATGTTTTGAGTTACTAATCTTAGCAACTGAACCGATATAAAATAGCCTGGGGTTACTATGAACACTAGTAAAGTACACATCAATAACATGTATATCAAATATACCTTTGTTCACTTTGCCATCCTTCTTATCTGCCAATTATCTATGGCAGTTCCACTTCGAGTGACCATTTCTTTTGTAGTAGAAGCACTCAGTTTCAGGCTTGGGTCTAGATTTGGGCTTCTTCATGGGAGTGATAACTTTCTTGCAATTCTTTTGAAGTTTTCCCTTTCTTTCCCTTGCCCTTTTTCTTGAAACTAGTGGTCTTGTTAACCATCAATACTTGATGCTCTTTCTTGATTTCTTCCTTCGCCGATTTCAGCATCGTGAAGAGATCGAGAATCTTTCCCGTTATCCCTTGCACATTATAGTTCATCACAAAGTTCTAGTAGCTTGGTGATAGTGACTAGAGAACTCTGTCAATCACTATCGTATCTAGAAGATTAACTCCCACTTGATTCAAGCGACTGCAGTGCCCAGACATTCTGAGCACATGCTCACTAGCTGAGCTATTCTCCTCCATCTTGTAGGCAAAGTACTTGTCAGAGGTCTCATACCTATCGACACGGGCATGAGTCTGAAATACCAATTTCAGCCCTTGGAACATCTCATATGCTCCATGGCGTTCAAAACATTTTTGAAGTCCCGGCTCTAAGCCGTAAAGCATGGCAAACTAAACTATCAAGTAGTCATCATATCGAGCTTGCAAAACATTCATAACGTCTGCATCTGCTCCTACAACAGATTTGTCACATAGCGGTGCATCAAGGACATAATTCTTCTATGCAGCAATGAGGATAATCCTTAAATCACGCACCCAGTCCGCGTCATTGCTACTATCATCTTTCAACTTAGTTTTCTCTAGGAACATATCAATAATAGTGGAGCTACAACGCGAGCTATTGATCTACAACATAATTTGCAAATATTATCAAGACTAAGTACATGATAAATTAAGTTCAATTAATCAAATTACTTAATAACTCCCACTTAGATAGACATCCCTCAAGTCATCTAAATGATACGTGATCCAAATCAACTAATCCATGTCCGATCATGACGTGAGATGGTGTAGTCATCCATGGTGAACTTTCGGTCATATCTACTATATGATTCACATTCAACCTTTCGGTCTCCAGTGTTCCGAGGCCATGTGTGTACATGCTAGGCTTGTCAAGTCTAACCCAAGTATTCCACATGTGCAAAATTGTCTTGCACCCGTTGTATGTGAACGTAGATTCTATCACACCCGATCATCACGTGTTGTCTTAACACGACGAACTGTCGCAACGGTGCATACTCAAGGAGAACACTTACACCTTGAAATTTAGTGAAGGGATCATCTTATAATGCTACCACCGTACTAAGAAAAATAAGATGCATAAAAGATAAACATCACATGCAATCAAAATATGTGACATGATATGGCCATCATCATCTTGTGCTTTTGATCTCCATCTCCAAGCGTCATCATGATCTACATTGTCACCGGCTCGACACCTTCATCTCCATCGTAGCGTCGTGGTTGTCTCACCAACTATTGCTTCTACAACTATCGCTAATGCATAGTGATAAAGTAAAGCAATTACATGGTGTTTGCATTTCATACAATAAAGAGACAACCATAAGGCTTGTGCCAGTTGCCGATAACTTCTACAAAACATGATCATCTCATAAAATAACGCATATCACATCATGTCTTGACCATATCACATCACAACATGCCCTGCAAATAAAAGTTAGATGTCCTCTACTTTGTTGTTGCAAGTTTTATGTTGCTGCTACGGGCTTCTAGCAAGAACCGTTCTTACCTACACATCAAAACCACAACGATGTTTCTTCAAGTTTTTAGTTTTAACCTTCTTCAAGGACTGGTCGCAGTCAAATTCGATTCAACTAAAGTAGGAGAAACAAACACCCACCAGCCACCTTTATGGAAAACTAGTTGCATATCTGTCGGTGGAACGGGTCTCATGTGCGTGGACATGTAATTTTGGTCCAGGCTGCTTCCTCCCACAATACCGCTGAATGAAAATAAGACATTGGTGCTAAGAAGTATGACTATCACCCACAACTCTTTGTGTTCTACTCGTGCATATTATCTATGCATAGACCTGGCTCGGATGCCACTATTGGGAAACATAGCATTTAATTTCAAAAAAATTCCTGCGTTTGCGCAAGATCTATCTAGGAGATGCATAGCAATGAGGGGGAGAGTGTGTCTATGCACCCTCATAGAACGTAAGCGGAAGCGTTTCATAACATGGTTGATGTAGTCGAACTTTCTTCGCAATCCACCAATCGAGTACCAAACATACGGCACCTCCAAGTTTTGCACACGTTCAACTCAGTGACGTCCCTAGCCTTCTTAATCCAGCAAGTTGTCGAGGTAGTATATGAGTTCCGTCTGCACGACGGCCTGGTGACAGTGATGGTGAAGTGATTCGCGCAGGGCTTCGCCTAAGCACTACAAAGATATGACCGTATGCGTAAACTGGGGAGGTGGGTGTCGGCGTTCTGGGAACGGGGGTCCCCAGACTTGCCTGCCTACGGCCTGCAGCGTGGCTCAAGCGGGGGCCTAGTGTCGCCCAGCTTTGTCAGCTCAAGCTCAAGACCCTCGCGAGGGGCCAAGCCTCGTGTGGCGGACGACAGGAAGCTTCCTCAGGAGCAGCCTCATTAGGCGGGCTCGCGAGGAGGCTGAGATATCAAGGCAGGGTACCTCGCGAGGTGCCCGTGACGCAAGCCATGACGATCGAGACCAGGCAGGCGCCAGGCAGGCGCCGGCCTGTGCAGTGTCCTTGTTTCCCCTTCGGTGCAAAGAGGGCAAGCACAGGCCAAGGTATCTGGCAAAGGTTACCACTTCGGTGCAACAAGACCAAGACCAGCAGAACGGCAGGGTGGAGGTCATCGTGGAGCCCAGGGCAGCATCACTGTCAGAGTCTTTGGCAGTCCGAGACCAACTTTAGTCAGGATAAGTGTACTAGATGTTCCCCTTCAAAATGGCCAATTGTTGGCGTCCTTCCCGCTCATTATTTGGGAAGAGGCCCAGGGCCACTATAAATAGGACTAGCCACCACAGTAGAGAAGCACCTGATCCAGATTTCGGGTAGACTAGATAGATAGATAGAGAGAGAGAGAGAGAGAAAGAGAGAGAGAGAGAGAGAGAGAGAGAGACGACTGAACTCACCCAAGCAGTTCATCGCACCAGCTCAAGAACAGCCCCTCGTGAGGTTGTTCTCCCTTTGTATTGTTCATCATGAGCCCCTGAGGCAATCCACCATACCACACACTGGAGTAGGGTATTACACCACGATGGTGGCCTGAACCAGTATAAACCCCGTGTCCCTTTTGTGTTCTTCTTTCTAGCTTAGATCCCTTGCGAGGCTTCGAGACGTGAGCTGGTAGGGGAGAGATCTTCGTGCGCACCCTAGAGTTCGGACCTCAAGGGACTGCCAGAACCCGAAATCCTACATTTGGCGTGCCAGGTAGGGGTGCGCCAAAATCCCTCTTCCACCGCCTCGCGTTCCGTCGCCTCGCCGTTCTGATGTCAAGCGACCCGACTTCCAACACCGACCGCTGGCCGGCGTGGCCCGCCCACGCCGTGTCGCCGGCCCAGGGCTACCTCAACCTTGCGTCTCAGGTAGCTCGCGCTGTGCAGGGCGCTGCGGGGCGTGTGCGACACGGCCAAACACCGCCTGCCCTCACATCGCAGCAGGTGCAGTCAGCAGCAAGAGCCTCAAGCCACACCGCGGCCACGGCGCCGCACACCCGACAGGAGCAGGCAAACTCAAGGGCCGTGCTCACAGTAGCCCGAGAGCTGCTGCAGTGCAGGCTGCTGGAGGGCGGCCGCGACGTGCTGCTGGAGCAAGTGGCCGAGCTCCTGGATGCCGCCACCTCGGGAGCACCTCCTTTCTGCGTCCAGCTACCACCACAGATCCAGAGCGGGCCATATGGCGGCCCCATACGTGCCCATGCAACTCCGAGCGGACTCCAGGGCCAGCTCAACGCCAACTCGGCCGTCAGCACCGGGCGACGGGTCGCGCCGGCCCCATCTCCGGCCGGCGAAGGAGTGCAGGCCGCGGCCTTTGGCCTCGGCGGGCCACCACGCCACCACCCCCAAGACAGCGCTCCAAGCCGAACTGCATGGCGTATGGGGCACTACGGCGAGGCCCACGGGGCGGTGGCCCTAGAAGCCTATGTGCCCCACATGGTGGATCGAGAGTGCGCACTGGAAGAAGACCATGGCTCGTTCCTCGAGCCAGGCTGGGGCGAGGAGACACCAGAAGCTGAGCTCTTTCAGGAACCCACCCCAAGAGGGCCTCGACGACCGCGCTGGTGGCAGCAACTATCGGGTAACGCTAATTCCTCAGGAGCAATCTTATGCTAACCATGGGTCGCAGGATGTACAGGTCGCCGCGGTAGATGGCTGCCCCAATACTGTAGCCTCTTACCCCTCGGGAGGAGGGCACTGGGGGCTGCAGGAGAGGGGCCGAGATCCGGGTTCACCCCCGTGGTGCTCGGAGCAAGGCGTTCTCAGGAGGTAGGCCCTCTGCCGGGGAGATGCCTCAGGGCCTGCCTTCGGCAGAGGACCCATGGTCATCGAGGGAACCGCTGGTGACCGCTCTACCCCATTGGCGTCGTCCTTGGTCTCCGGCCGCTGTCAATGGCGGTAGAGTGTGGCGCAAGGCGGGGCCCTCATCTGGCGATATGAAGCAAGACCGATACCTGTGAAGAAGGCCTAGTGCCTGTGAAGCTAACCGCCCGTGACACTCTCACGTAATAATGAGTGGGGCTGTACATGCCCCGGAGTCTTCGGAGAGCCGCCCTCGGGCCTCGGGGGCTCCCGCCCACGCCTAGTGGTAGCACTTAGCTCCGCGCTGGTGAGAAGACGTCGAAGACTAGACTAGGTGCTGGACGCGGCTTTTTGCCTTTTGCCTTTTACTATGTTGTCAAGGTTCTTCGATTCGAATTTAAGTTGGATTTGAGCTTGAGACTTGCGTGAGTTTGGGGAAGGGGTGTTTAGTCTCGTTCGAGCAATCTCTTGTGTTGTGGTTTCGGCTTTGCGTCCAAAGTTAATGTCAGCTGCCTCCCCTCACGAGCCCCTCGCGAGCCGGGCCAGGCCAAGCACGTCTACAATTCGGACCGCTATCGCCGCACCCTCTCCGGAGGTTCGCATCGCAGGATCAATTGGTTCGCCCAAAAGACGCTTGAGGTGCTGCGGCTCCCACAGGCCCTCCCGGGACTCGTCAGGGTCAAAAGGTAAACAAGTCGGCTGACCCATCGCTGGGCCAGTAGCCCGGCATAAGATCACACGCGACGTTATACCTACAAGGATACTGATCGCAAACCTTTACATGAGGGGCTCCCCCTCCCAAAATGCTCTTACAATCCTTAGGGCCGAGCCCGAACCTTCTTCATGCAGGGTAAAAACAGCGGCGGCGTGCGATCAGTCGGACATGTCACTCACCGCGTCTTCCGGGGCACCTCCGGAGGCATCGCTGGCGTCACTCACATCATCACCACCACCGCCACCACCTCCGTCAACGCCAGGCTCGTCCACAACGCCACCTTCATCGGAGGCCACGATCACACCGTCGTCATCGGATGCGAAGGCCCCGATGAGGGCGTCCATGTTGTCTTCCACCCATTGCGCCAGGTCGCCCCGAATGGCTATGGGCACCAGAGCGATGGTGGCATCGAAATCGAAGTGGGGGTCTCTGTCCTGTAGATAGCTGAAGACGCGGGAGAAGGCACGCCCAAGCAAGGCTCGGCTCCTCTCCTCGACAAGCCAACAGGCCCTGTCAAAGCGGGTCTCCAGCTGTGTCACCACATCCGTGAAGAACTGGATGTTGCCAGCGTAGTTGATCACGTGAGGCTCAGCAATAACCGCCTCGCAAATGTGGCCCAGGGCTGCATTGGCCCTTTCCCTGAGTGTCTGGAGCATGGGGGCATGCTCATGCTCCAGAGTCTGCCACTGACGGATCTCGTCCTCTTTCTGCCGCGCGACGGCCTCGACGCCATCAACCCTGTGTTGAAGAAGAAGCAGCTCGACGCGGGAAGCGGCCAGCTCCGCTTGTGCTGCACCGAGGGCGGCTGCAGAGGAGTCCGCACTCGGCGTCACTTCAGCCAGCTTGGCCCTGAGGGCCGCGGTCCTACCCTCAGCTTCGGCCCTGATCAGCTCCAACCTCACTTCGTATTTGTTAACGCTCAAAAAAGGCATGATCACAAAGAGTGACTTGTGTCTATAATGAAATGAGGTTAAGATTATGAGTTTATGTCACCATTTGATGGCCCTCGTCAAGATGATCAAAATAAATATGAAGATGGACCAAAAAGGAGCTCAAGTGCAAAAGATATGACAATTTCGGAGATACCCGTGTTGACACCTGATTAAAGAATGGCATGAAACCTAATTAAGAATACCTCGGATGGAAAAATTTACAACTGCAAAGTTCTTCGGCTCGTCGAAACGTACGATTTTGATATAGGGAATGTCCCCATCCAAGATTATATGCAAAAGTTATAGGCAAAACCGTGCACTGCAGCAATGTTGGCCGGATCATCCGGGCCGGGGTCCGGATCATCCAGGTAATTGGAGCACTAAGATTCCAGAAGGTTGGTGCTGAAGCCGGATGATCTGGGTCAAGTCCCGGATGATGGATTCATGTACCTAGGGTAGGGTCATAGGCCTGACCTAAATGTCCTACCCAAGGACACCCTTAGAAGAGATCACCTTCCAGTCGACCAACGAGGAACCCACTCGACTGACTAGAAGGACTCGACCATGGAGACTCACTCCACCATGGAGATACACTCGACCACCAGAAGGTCAGAAGGCACTCTGCACTGCAACGGCCTGTAATTGAATAGACTTAATGGTAGTTAAGACACTTTATGTGGGGCGTTACCAGTAACGCCCCAGACTTAATGTACTTTAAACCCTCCAATACGTGGGCTGGCAGGGGTCCTGGCGTACTCTATATAAGCCACCCCCCTCCACAGGTAGAGGGGTTCGCACTCTTGTAACACCTATACACATAATCCACTCGACCGCCTCAGGGCTCCGAGACGTAGGGCTTTTACTTCCTCCGAGAAGGGCCTGAACTCGTACATCACTTGTGTTCACAACCTCTCCATAGCTAGGACCTTGCCTCTCCATACCTACCCCCACTCTACTGTCAGACTTAGAACCACGACAGTTGGCGCCCACCATGGGGCAGGTGTTTTAGCGATTTTGTGGAGAAGTTGCGGTATTTCCGATTACTTTCATCATGATGACTACTGGAGTTTTGGTCGAGGGGCGCGAGATCCGTCTTGGCGCTCGCACCTTTGTCGCCGACGACCCCGCGTGGCTCCAGGAGGCTCCACTCGACGTTGATGCGCTCCCCGTCCGCGGTGCGACGCATTTTCGCGCATGTGTCCGCGGCGTTCTGCTGCGGCAACCGTCGGCCCCCTATCGGTCGACTCCCCTATCGGTCACCCGTCCGGTCTCCCCCCAGCGCAAGCGCTCTGGTCGGTCGAGGCTTCAGCGGTGTGTGAAGCACGCGGTGGCTCGCCAGACGGCCATCGCACAAGTTGCAGCAATCGAGCCCGACGAATCTCTCTGCGGCATGTTCGATCTGTCGACTGGCTCCGTAGAGACTACATCCGAATGCGATAGCAGTGATCCAGCGGCAGAAATTCTCATGGTCGACGGGCCCCGCAGTCCTCCCGGCTTTGCCCATGGGGGCGGAGCGGGCGGTGGAGGTGACCCCGCACAAGACCACGAAGAGTACCAGCCCGAGACACTCGACTCTCTGCAGAGAGAAGAGCTTCGCCGCAGGAACATGGATGCCCTGCATACTTCCATCGCGGGAGAAACCCCCGAGGCTCGCGCCTTGGAGGAGGCACGTTTGGCCAATGTGGCTGAACGCGCTCGTCTGGAGAACCTTCAGCGAGCACTCGACGAGCGCGCGCGGCAATGAGTTCCCGAAGCCAGTCAACGTCGACTCTTCCCGCCGACTCAGGTATACCGCACGCCAATTCAGAATTTAGCAGCTGCAACCCGTATAGTAGAGTCCATCCAGCCTTCATAGTCGGAAGCTGGGAGAGGCTTGATGCAGATCAGAGATTTGCTCCGAGCAGCAGGGGACCAGAACTCAGCCGTGTCGCAGTCGCGCAACAGAATTCACAGTCAATCCGTCGCTGCGAATACAGTTCAGTCGGCAGACAGTCCTAGATCGCCTCCGCGGCGGGAAGGGCGCGACAACCGGCGAGATCAGTATGGAGACCGACACGACCGAGATGACAGGCGTCGAGTGCCCGTTTCTCCTCCGAGGGAAGGGTCTTACACTCCTCGGCGACAGGATGACAGGCGTCAGTTCAGTGCGGGGCGAAGAGTTCCAGTCGACCCCAGGGAACCAGGCTTCCACGCGCGATCCATTATCGTGCAAGGCTTGGTCGACCGGAACAGAGCCCATTGAGGTGGACCCGAGAGAGATGCACCCACGAGCAGTCAAGTGCATGTTTCTGGTCCAGAGTGTTTTAGCAGGGTTATCAGAGCCGCAGTGATTCCTCCCAATTTCAGGTTGGCGACAGGAGTCAGCAAATTCACTGGGGAGTCCAAGCCTGAAACTTGGCTTGAGGACTACCGAGTGGCTGTTCAGATTGGTGGTGGGAATGACGAAGTGGCCATGAAGCATTTGCCCCTCATGCTGGAAGGTTCAGCCAGAGCATGGTTGAATCAGTTACCTCCTAGCAGTATTTACACTTGGGAAGATTTGTCCGGAGTGTTCGTCAGAACTTTTGAAGGAACTTGCAAGCGACTAGCTGGTTTGACAGAGCTGCAAGTTTGTGTGCAAAAGACCAATGAGACTCTCAGAGAGTACATTCAGAGGTGGATCACTCTGCACCATACTGTGGAAAATGTGTCTGATCATCAAGCAGTTTGCGCCTTCAAAGATGGCGTCAAGAACAGGGAATTGAGTCTGAAGTTTGGTCGAACCGGGGACATGACCCTGAGTCGAATGATGGAGATTGCTACCAAGTACGCTAACGGCGAGGAAGAGGACCGACTCCGAAGCGGCAAGTACAAGCCAAGTCAGTCGGAGAAGGAAAATTCCAGTCGGAAACAGAAGCGGAAAGCCGAGCCAGCAGCTCCTGGACAGGCCCTGGCCGTGACTCAGGGAAAGTTCAAAGGGAAGCCAAAAGGATCCTGGAATCCTAAGAAAGTAAAGGATAAAGAAGGAAACGACGTGATGGATATGCCATGCCACATCCACACGAAGAAAGATGAAGAGGGCAACATCATTTACCCAAAGCACACCACTCGCCAGTGTCGACTCCTGATCCAGAAGTTCCAGGGAAAACAGTCTAAGGACAAGGAAAAGGAGTCAGACAAGGCCGGAGACAAAGAGGACAGTGAGGAAGAATATCCGCATGTCAACTCCACTCTGATGATCTTCGCGGATGTGGAAAGCAAGAGTCGACTGAAAGTCATTAACTGTGAGGTGAACATGGTTGCCCCAGCAAAACCAAGTTATCTGAGATGGTCCTAAACACCCATCACATTCGACCAATCTGATCACCCGACTCATATTGCCACCACTGGGAGGCAAGCTTTGGTGGTCGATCCAGTTGTCGAAGGCACTCGACTGACGAAAGTGCTGATGGATGGTGGTAGTGGGCTGAACTTATTGTATGCAGACACACTGAAAGGAATGGGCATCTCGATGTCCCGACTGAGCACCAGCAACATGAGTTTCCACGGAGTAATACCAGGGAAGAAAGCCGACTCACTCGGCCAAATAGCTCTGGACGTGGTTTTTGGTGATTCCAAGCATTTTCGCAAAGAAAAGTTGACCTTTGAGGTCGTGGATTTTCAGAGTGCGTATCACGCCATTTTGGGGAGGCCAGCCTACGCACGGTTCATGGCGCGACCATGTTACGTGTACATCAAACTGAAAATGCCAGGTCCCAAAGGAGTGATCACTGTCACCGGGGATCGGAAAAAGGCAGAAGAGTGCTTTCAGAAGGGCTCAAAGATTGCCGATTCCCAGGTGACAGCGGTCGAGTTCGAAGAGTACAAGCAAAACGCAGATCCGAGTGATTTGTTGCGATCCAAGAAACCCGCCACAGAATCTGCATTTCAGTCGTCTGGCGAGACGAAGCCAGTTCACATTCACCCGACCGACCCCAATGCAGCCCCGACCCACATCTCCACGACACTCGACCCGAAATAGGAAGAAGCGCTCATCCAGTTCCTCCGTGAGAACTGGGACATTTTTGCATGGAAGCCAGCTGACATGCCAGGTGTTCCCAGGGGACTGGCTGAGCATCGCCTCATAGTCGACAAATTAGCAAAACCAGTCAAAGAGCATCTTCGGTGGTCCGCCGTCCAGAAGAGAAAAGCTATTGGTGAGGAAGTGGCTCGACTGTTGGCAGCAGGATTTATCCGAGAGATATACCACTCCGAGTGGCTCGCTAATGTCGTCATGGTTCCCAAGAACGACAACTCACTACGCATGCGCATTGATTTCAAACACATCAATCGGGCCTGCCCGAAAGATCATTTTCCTCTCCCTCGCATAGATCAAATTGTTGACTCGACCGCGGGGTGTGAGAGATTGTCTTTTCTAGACGCATATTCCGGGTATCATCAGATCCGTCTGTATGGACCCGACAAAATAAAAACAGCTTTCATCACTCCATTCGAGTGCTTCTGCTATATCACCATGCCATTCGGCCTCAAGAATGCCGGAGCCACATTTATGCGAATGATTCAGAAGTGTCTTCTCACTCAAATCAGTCGGAATGTGGAAGCGTATATGGATGATATCGTCGTTAAGTCGCGAAAAGGTTCCGACCTGCTTGCTGACCTCGCCGAAACATTTGCCAACCTCAGAAGGTATGATATCAAGCTCAATCCATCGAAGTGCACATTCGGAGTTCCTGGTGGAAAATTACTCGGTTTTCTCGTTTCTGAGCGAGGGATCGACACTAATCCAGAGAAGATCGGCACTATTCTCTGAATGAAACGCCCTGTGCGAGTGCACGATGTCCAGAAGCTTACTGGATGCTTGGCCGCATTAAGTCGATTCATCTCACAACTCGGTGAAAAGGCATTGCCTCTTTACCGACTGATGAAGAAGGCAGACAAGTTCGAGTGGACTCCAGAAGCTGATGCAGCGTTTGCCGAGCTAAAAGCTCTGCTCTCCACCCAGCCGGTGCTTGCTGCTCCAATCAGCAAAGAGCCTCTGTTGCTTTATATTGCAGCCACAGGACAAGTCGTCAGTACAGTGCTTACGGTCGAGCGGGAAGAGGAAGGAAAAGCCTTCAAAGTTCAGCGCCCGGTGTATTATTTGTCTGAAGTCTTGACTCCGTCCAAGCAGAGATATCCTCATTATCAGAAGCTTGTGTATGGAATATACATGACCACGAAGAAGGTTGCTCATTATTTCTCTGATCATTCTATCACAGTCGTCAGCGACGCCCCACTATCAGAGATTCTGCACAACAGAGATGCAACTGGTCGAGTGGCGAAATGGGCGATTGAACTTCTTCCCCTTGATATCAAGTTTGAGGCAAAGAAAGCCATTAAGTCCCAGGCAACAGCTGATTTCCTCGCCGAGTGGATTGAACAACAGCAGCCGACTGAAGTTCACTCGGAGCATTGGACCATGTTCTTCAATGGCTCTAAGATGCTGAATGGTTCTGGTGCTGGGGTTGTTCTAGTTTCCCCCAGAGGAGATAAGCTTAGGTATGTGCTCCAGATTCACTTTGATTCCTCCAACAATGAGGCAGAGTATGAGGCCCTTTTATATGGATTACGCATGGCCATCTCACTCGGCGTCCGTCGCCTGATGGTTTACGGCGATTCAGATTTAGTGGTCAACCAGGTGATGAAGGAGTGGGACGTGAGAAGCCCAGCTATGACTGGATATTGCAATGCAGTGAGGAAGCTGGAAAAGAAGTTCGAGGGGTTGGAGCTCCATCACATCCCCCGACTGAAAAATCAAGCAGCAGATGATCTGGCAAAGATAGGTTCCAAAAGAGAAGCCATTCCGAGTGGTGTGTTTTGGGAACATATACACACTCCGTCAGTTAAAGAGGATCCCTTCACAGAGGAAGCTCCACAGCCCAAGAGTGCCACACATCCGACTAAGGTTGAGGTCCCAGCAGTGGTCGACTTGGTCATGGAAGTTTTAGTGATCACTCCCGAATGGACAATTCCCTATATCGCGTATATCCTGAGAAAAGAGCTCCCAGAGGATGAGGAAGAGGCTCGGCAGATCGTCCGTCGATCCAAAGCCTTTACCGTCATCAAAGGACAGCTGTATAGAGAAAGCCCGACTGGAGTTGGTCAAAAATGCATAACGCCAGAAGAAGGTCGAATCATTCTCAATGATATCCACTCAGGGACCTGTGGTCACCATGCGTCCTCTCGGACCATTGTAGCCAAAGCATACCGAGCTGGATTTTACTGGCCGAGGGCGAATGAGATGGCAAAGGAAATAGTGGACAAGTGTGAAGGATGTCAGTTCTACTCCAATATGTCACACAAGCCCGCGTCAGCTCTGAAGACCATTCCACTCGTCTGGCCGTTCGCAGTATGGGGGTTGGACATGGTCGGTCCCTTGAGAACAGGTCGAAGTGGTTTCACGCACGTACTGGTCGCAGCCGACAAGTTCACGAAGTGGATTGAGGCTAAACCAATCAAGAATCTTGACGCCGGTACTGCGGTTATCTTCATCAGGGAGCTAACGTTCAGATATGGAGTCCCGCACAGCATCATTACGGATAATGGGTCGAACTTTGACTCGGAAGAATTCAAGGATTTCTGCAACGCTCAAGGCACATGAGTCGACTACGCTTCAGTCGCTCATCCGCAGTCGAATGGACAAGCAGAGCGAGCCAATGGCTTAATCCTCAAGGGTTTAAAACCCCGACTGATGCGTGATCTCAAGCACGCGGCTGGAGCATGGGTCGACGAACTCCATTCGGTGCTTTGGGGTTTGCGGACCACACCCAATCGGTCGACCGGAAGAACTCCATTCTTTTTGGTCTATGGAGCTGAAGCAGTCTTGCCGAGAGATCTTCTTCACAATGCTCCTCGAGTTGAACTCTACAATGAAGCAGAAGCTGAGCAAGCGTGTCAGGACGCAGTCGACCTTCTAGAGGAAGAAAGGGAGATGGCTCTGATCTGATCGACCATCTACCAACAGGACTTGCGTTGCTTTTACGCCGGAAATGTGAGAAGTCGAGCCTTCCAGGAAGGAGATCTAGTGCTCCGAGTGGATCAGCAGAAACCACACAAGCTCGCTCCTTCTTGGGAAGAACCCTTCATCGTCACCAAGGTTCTCCACAATGGGGCATATCGTCTTTACAACGTCGAACACAACATAGAAGAGCCCCGAGCTTGGAATGCGGATCTGCTCCGCCCATTTTACTCTTAAAGTTTTTTCACTCGGATGAGTTGTAACAAAGTACTTCTGTAGTTCATGGATTTCAAAATAATAGTGTCATAATTCCTTCATAGTTTTTGTCACTTTTTATTTTTGTCCAATAAAAATTTCCCCCAGTGGGTGGCTTAGACGCGAATCTGTTTCGCCTAAGTTTGTAAGAATCCTACCGAGTGGCAAGCCAGACTTCCACTCGGAGGCTTAGCCGCGAATCCGTTTCGCCTAAGTTATTAAAAAAATCCTACCGAGTGGTAAACCAGACTTCCACTCGGGGGCTTAGCTGCAGCCCAGCGCTCGCCTAAGTTATAAAAAAATCCTACCGAGTGGTAAGCCAGACTTCCACTCGGGGGCTTAGCTGCAGCCCAGCGCTCGCCTAAGTTATAAAAAAATCCTACCGAGTGGTAAGCCAGACTTCCACTCGGGGGCTTAGCTGCAGCCAAGTGCTCGCCTAAGTTATAAAAAAATCCTACCGAGTGGTAAGCCAGACTTCCACTCGGAGGCTTAGCTGCAGTCCAAGTACTCGCCAAAGTTATAAAAAATCCTACCGAGTGAAGAGCAAACCTCTCACTTGGGGGCTTAGCTGCAGCCTAGTGCTCGCCTAAGGTATAAGAAATCCTACCGAGTGAAGAGCAAACCTCTCACTCGGAGGCTTAGCTGCAGCCCAGTGCTCGCCTAAGGAATAAGTCGACTCCAGTGGACATCTTGCTGTGAACCTGCAAAGGACAATTCGAGCCAAGAGCAATCATATCCAAACATCAAATCCAAGTTTAGGTCGATACCTAAAGGAACCGAGAGTGCCCAGGCGTTAAGCCTGTTAAGGTTTATCGGTTACAATTCCACTCGGCATACCGAGGCAAATTTAAAGTGTTGGGCTTAAAGGAAGTTTTTTACCCCTCCTGTGGAGGGCTGGAAGGAGCAACGAACTCATCAAGGTCGATTCCGTCTGTGATCCGGGTAGCAGCAGTGATGAAGGTTTCCATGAAGGACCTGAAGTCGTGTTTCTTGGTGTTGGCCACTCGGAGAGCCGCCAGCTTGTCTTCTCGCGCGTCTTTGCAGTGGACTCGGGCCAGACACAGGGCAACATCAGCACCGCAACGAGCCGAGGACTTCTTCCACTCTTGCACTCGGTCAGGGACGGCATTCAGTGGAGCCATCAGCGACTCGAGGTCGTTCTGGAGTGTCGCCCTGGGCCAGAGTGTCGAGTCGATGCGGGACGTAGCAACCTTCAGCCTTGCAAGGTAGTCCACGACAGCTGCAACACGGGACTCCAGTCTGAAGACATTCATAGCTGGCTAGTCTCTTCTTCAAAGTTTCGACAGAATTCACTGGAGAATTGACGGGGTCAAGGTTCGGCTCCAGCTGGCTAGTCTCTTCTTCAAAGTTTCGACAGAATTCTGCAAGGACAAAATGCCGAGTCAATACAGTGGTCGAATGGAAGCATCACAGTTGAAAATGTTGGTCGAGTGTAAAAGGTTACCTTCGAGCATAAGGAACAATTTCTTGGCAAGACCACCCAGGAAGGCTTCCAGGTCATTCTTCTTCCCAGTCAACTGGTTGATCTTCTCGGTGAGTGTAGTCTTGTCAGTTTTCAGTCGGTCGACGTCCTTGGTGGCAATCGCCAGAGCAGCTTTCAGATTGGTATTTTCCTGTTCAAGCTTGGTGACTGAAGCTAACTTCTCATCAGCAAGCTTGGTCTTCTCGGCTAGCTCAAGCTCTTTCTTCTTCTGGGCCTCCTTCACCTTGCCTGCAAGTTACAGCAAAGTCAGATTTTGAAACAAATGGAAGGAAAAAGGAGTCGTCGAGGTCTCACCGAACATACCTTTGGTCTCCTCCTTCGCCTTCGTCAGATTCTCCTGCACCAGCTTCAGATCCAGCTCGAGCTGAACGTGCTTCTGCTCCAGTTCGGTATAGCGAGCCGCAAGGTCACAGGATTTCTACGAAGAACCAATCGACAAAATATCAAAGATAATTCACTTCCGAGTGGATAAGAGAAAATCACACGTTTCTAAGACTACAGTCGAATGCAAGCATTCGACCGTAGTCTCGGGGACTACACCCAGTGGGTGCACTCAGCATGCCCCCACTAATTCTGTTCAGGACAGAGTCGACCAGTCGACCCCAAAAAAAAAGACGTGCTCTTCAGACTGTAGTCGACTGCAAGCAATCGACCACAGTCTCGGGGACTACACCCAGTGGGTGCACTCAGCGTGCCCCCACCGGTTTCAGAAATCCATTCGATCTAGTCGAATGACGAAAAGCCGTTACTTATAAAGCCTAAGGCCGACTGCCAGCAGTTGACCTTAGCCTTGGGGACTACACCCAGCGGGTGCACTCAGCGTGCCCCCGCTAACACGGAGTTTTTTATCAACACACCTAGTGGGTGACTGCTATGAATTCCAGAAAGAAAAGTTTTGATAGCATATCCTAACAGAACAGGCGGTGGTCGACTGACCTGAATGTTGCTTTGAAGGGCGGAGCTGGCGTCGTAAGCTGCTTGGCTCGCATCCCGGATGGTCTTCATCTGCTCCATCATAGCCCCTGCTTGGCGTATCGCTTCCTTCCCAGCGCTGGCTTGGTCCTCTGGGACGTGGTGCTTCGTGAAGAGAGAAGGTTGTGCGGCACTCGACGAAGTGGGATGAGCACTCGTTAACAGCACCGCGAAAGACACGGTGTGTCGAGTGGTGTTCTCCCCCTCAGTGTTCAGAGTTTCAGGCACCGTCACATCCTGTGCCACCCGGCCGGCAGATGCTTTCCTACTCCTTCTGTGCTTCAGCGGTTCCTCATCCTCATCATCATCAGGAAGAGTGATAACAACATTGGATGGAGCTGCAGAATAGAATCAGAATCATAGATCACGAATCAGTCGACTAAAGACGGAATTAAGAGTATAATACCAGGATTTGAAGTTGCTGCGTCCTCCATCTCATGGTCTTCAGCCTTGCCTGAAGTATCAGAAGTTGCAGCGCTGAAGTTCCAAAGAATCAGTCGACTAACTCAAGTATCAACCAGAGATAAAGCTTATACAAAACAAGAAGACTTAAGCAACATGTTTACCCTGATATGGTGGGGATGGACACCTTCATCTTCGGCAGGAGCTTGGTTGGCTTTGAAGGAGCCACCTTCGACTGCTTCGGCGCCTTTTCAGTCGGCGCCGGAGAAGCGGTCCGAGGGCGCTTGGTCGACTGCGAAGCAGTCGCAACCCCCTTACCGCGTTCAGTCGCTGGGTCATGGACGAGTTTCGACCGCCTTTCCGAGCACGGTGGTGAAACCTCCTCCTCCTCTTCTTCTTCGTCCTCATCATCGTCGTCGTCATCGTCGTCATCTTCGGCAGCGTCTGAATCCCACTCATCCTGGCTCTCGCCCCCGCTGGCTTCTCCCTCCTCAGTCGGAGCCTGAGCTCCATTGGGCATCGAATACAGCTCGGTAAGGGCCTGGAAGACGTCAAGACAAAGATCAATCGACCAAGTTGCAGAACATACAGAAACAAATTCGACAAATATACAATAGAAGGCAGAGCAAATGTACCTTGTCTGGAACGCTGTGATGGTCGAGTGGAGGAATCCTCCTGGATCCACGGGGATTATCCTTGTTCCCAGTGATCGCGGCCATCCACCTTTCTACCGTGGCGTCGTCGACTGCTTCCGGGTGGACTTGAGTCTCGTCTTCTGTACCGCAGTACAACCACATGCAATGGCTCCGGAACTGAAGAGGCTGGATACGCCGCCGAAGGAAAACCTCCAAAAGGTCCATGCCAGTCACGCCGTCCAGAACCAACTGCACCACGCGGTCCATCATCATCTTCACATCGGCTCTCTCCTCCGGAACCACCTTCAGAGAGGAGGGCTTGTTCACTCGGCTCATGGTGAATGGAGGGAGTCCACTCGACTGCCCCGGCGTCGGCTCGTTCTGGGAGTAGAACCAGGTCGACTGCCAGCCCCTGACCGACTCGGGAAACGACATAGCTGGGAAAGTACTCTTGTTCCTCACTTGAATTCCCAGGCCCCCGCACATTTGGACAACTTGAGTTTTCTCATCATCGGGACTCGCCTTCTTCACGGTCTGAGAACGACACGTGAAGATGTGCTTGAACAAGCCCCAGTGCAGTCGACAGCCTAGGAAGTTCTCACACATAGATACAAACGCAGCAAGATACGCGATGGAGTTCGGAGTGAAGTGGTGGAGTTGGGCTCCGAAGAAGTTCAAAAAACCACAAAAGAAAATGCTCGGTGGCAGAGAAAATCCTCGATCGACATGAGTGGCCAGGAGCACACACTCACCCTCTTCCGGCTGGGGTTGCCACTCTTTTCCTGGAAGTCTTGCAACATCGTGGGGGATCAGCCCGTCATCGGCCATGTCGAGGAGATCCTTCTCCCTGATGGTCGACTGGATCCAATCTCCCTGGACCCAGCCCTTCGGCAGGCGGGATCTCGACGAAGACCCGCTACGGCTGGTGGATCTCCCCTTCGCCTTCTCCGCCGCCGACGCCTTCTCCGCCGCCGACGCCTTCTTTGCGCGCTCCAGCACCGCCGTCTTCTCCTTGACCATGGCTGCCGGCGAGGTGCGTGAAGAAGAGCTTTGCGGAGGCGAAAGCGGGTGCGTTGGGCGGAGACGAGGAGAGCAGAGGAGGATGAATGGAGCACTATTCAGAAACCCTCACTAGTCGCATTTATAACATCCCTTCCGAGTGGATGACAGGTGGACCCGGTCAATCTAATCATATCCCGAAACAGTTGCATTGACACGATACGTGGTGCAAAAAGTGGCACGGAGATCGAGGCGTCTATGTCCTGTCCCGTCCGAGTGCCGCGGTTCGTTCCTCTTCGCGCGCTTCCCCAAATTTCGTATCCCGTGGAATCCGCGAGCGGCAGATCGGTCTGTCAGACACGAGATTTCCTGCGATCCATCGCTCGGGAACCGGCAAAGTCTAGAAGATCACTCGACGAAAGACAAGAATGGATCGAGTCGACTGAAGAAAAGTTGCTCGTTATCAACAGAGAAGATCTTGGTCACGAACGACGCATAGCCAGTATACCAAAAATCAATCGGAAACAGTATCAACACTTTCATCATTCAAGCCTCAATCCATTCAGGGGCTAATGATGGATTCATGTACCTAGGGTAGGGTCATAGGCCTGACCTAAATGTCCTACCCAAGGACACCCTTAGAAGAGATCACCTTCCAGTCGACCAACGAGGAACCCACTTGACTGACTAGAAGGACTCGACCATGGAGACTCACTCGACCATGGAGATACACTCGACCACCAGAAGGTCAGAAGGCACTCTGCACTGCAACATCCTGTAATTGAATAGACTTAATGGTAGTTAAGACACTTTATGTGGGGCGTTACCAGTAACGCCCCAGACTTAATGTACTTTAAACCCTCCATTGCGTGGGCTAGAAGGGGTCCTGGCGTACTCTATATAAGCCACCCCCCTCCACAGGCAGAGGGGTTCGCACTCTTGTAACACCTATACACATAATCCACTCGACCGCCTCAGCGCTCCGAGACGTAGGGCTTTTACTTCCTCCGAGAAGGGCCTGAACTCGTACATCGCTTGTGTTCACAACCTCTCCATAGCTAGGACCTTGCCTCTCCATACCTACCCCCCACTCTACTGTCAGACTTAGAACCACGACACCGGATGATCCGGGTAAAGGTCGGACAATCCGGGCAATCGTCCGGACGTCGGGACAAGTTTTTCTGCTGCAGACTTTATAAAACGACCCTAAACCCTCTCAAGATGACCTCAAATCGAAAAGTGTTCAACATGAAAGTTGTGCATCTCGTCGAGGTGGTTGATTCTGATATAAAAACGTCCAAATCCAAGGTTGGATGCAGATTCTAGAGCCATAACAGTAAGCTGCTGTTAGAAAACTGGGCTTGGCTGGATCATCCGGGCCTAGAGCCGGACATTCGGGCCGGAAGTCATGAGAAGTCCGAATTTTGCTACATTTTAATGATTTGGACGACAAGGTAAGTCCTTTTCTTGTACGGGAAGTCCATCCGCCTCTTATATAGATAAGAGGTGATCGTCGATTGAACAACAACACACAATCGAACAAATCTATCTACACTTTTTACCTTTACTTTTCCTTCTCCGTTGTTCTTCTTCTTCCTCGTTCTTCGTCTGTTCTTTTTGTTGCAGGGCAGCAAACCTTGAGGCCCTAGGGGCGATCAGGTCGACCTAGGGCAGCCCATAGCCGCCATGCGCCCTGACGGGGTCCCTCCAGGGCATGTGGGGTTTCGGGTCATCAAAAGCGCCCGCCGGATTGCCTGCGTACCGCGCTTCCGGACGGGTCTCCTTCGGCGTGAGCTGCGGTGCAGCACCCTTGGCGTTGGGGGTACACGGTGACGTGTTCGTGTGCGAACATACTTTTTGGCGACTCCGCTAGGGAAGAAGCTTCGAACGGTCTCCGGCCCGTTCTTGCTACGAAGAGATCGTCATCTAGGGTTTGCAGTCTACAAAGGTAATATGAATACCCAATCCCTTTATGTAGATTCAAATAATTCATATGGTGTTAATAGATCGTTCAATGAGTATACTCTATCGGCCAACTAACTACGTGCAAGGGCCAATTCAAAGTAATTTATATACTTCAACTTCTTATGATATTAGTAACATGCACCATATGTATCCCAACTCACATGCATCGGCAACCCAGCAAATTCATATGCCGATGAGCAACATGATGAGTTCGATTAATCAATTTGAAACACCCCAAGTTAGAATTTCGAACGCCATCCAAGAAAGTGTTTCACCCTTTTATTCATCGGCAACTAATGTGCAATATAGTAATCCAACCATGCCGATGAGTGAGAGAATTGGCCATGCTACTAGTGGCTATTCGGCCAGTTACTCTCAACCGTCATATGCTACACCTCATGTTAGTAATTCTTCGGCACCATACACAACTGTAGATGTTCATAATTCGGCTTCACACCTTCCTGGTTATAGCTGAATGAATGTAAATTTTACAGGAGCGGTTGTGCCCAATATTGTGGAAGATGAGGTAGTGGTGGCTGTATTGTAGAGTTTAGCCCAGAATAAGAGGATTAGTGCTCTTTGCCTTGAACAACATGAAAAGGGGCTATTTCCCGATTATGCCGCAATAAAAGCTAGAGTTTTGCAACAAGATGAATCTTTGCCAATTGATAAATTTGGCGAGCAAAAGTATGGTCTTACAACAATGCATATGCCTTCACCTAGTACTACATCATATTATACACCCCCTACACAATTGAAAATTTTCGGCAAAACCCGTGTGTCATTGCCGAAAGAATCTAAAAGTATTGGGGGGCAATCATATCCGGAGTGGGCTGAAATTGAGAAAAAGCTTAAAGCTAATTTTGCCGCTTGCCGTCAGAAACAAATAGAAAAAGAATTGGCTCAGATAAAAGAAGAATTGCCAATTGGTAGTATCAATGAAAAGAAGGATGATTCAGAACATGAAAGTGCTTCGGTTGAAAAAGCTGAATCAAGTAGTATATATTCTGAATCCATCAAATCCAACGAGGCAAGCATTATTGAGAAAGGGCATGGCAAGCATAGGAAAACAACGGTGCTTGATTTTTCTGAAGTTAATGGAACCTACTTCCTGCCCTATGAGTTTCGTGTCGTAGAAATTGACAAGCTTCAAGGACAAGAACAAGTAGCCGAACAAAGTTCAGCCGACAAAAATCTTCAAAGCAATGATGCACGGATTCAAGAAAAAGATGATGACAAGGTATTGGGGAGCCATCCAAAGATGGAGCAAGATGTTCTTCAAATGGCACCACTATCATGCTCTCCCAACATATTTGAAGAGGTATGCATAGCGAATAATTTACCTATTGTCAGATTTGGTCGCAACTTCATTATTGATGCATCTATAAGAAATATTCTCATAACTAACTTCGAAAGACCAATGAAGAAGGGTAATTTACTTGTAAGCAGTAAAATTGTTATGGAACATATCGGTCAACCCATTGCACCATTTATAAAGAACGGTAATGACTTATCGTTACAGCCAAAGCTTTTTGCCGTTGCTTTCTCTAAAGTTAATATCTAGTTGGGTAGCTTTGCTTATTTCTTACTTGGCTTACACTTGGTTTCAACTGAGACATGTATGTTCTAAATATCTTCGTTTCAGAAATTTAAAGCCAAGGTTAAATTCTATTGAGAAAACCGATGCTAATATAATATCTTATCCAAAGACATCGGAGATAGAGTGGAAAACACAATGCATAGCCGAATGGGGATATTCCAAATCTGAACCATTCGTTTGCTTATCTCCAAAGCCGTTCAAACAGCAAGATCGGCTAGGATACAAGAAGTATACCTTCAATTCAAGCATTGTGATAAAATATTTGATTTGTTGCTGAAAAATAATTACATTACAATTCTTGATCACCATGTTAAGCCATCAATCCAAGGACGAATGTATTGTAAGTTGCATGATTCGTCCAAGCATAATTTTGAGGATTACAACATGTTTCGTCAAATAGTTAAATCAGCCATTGAAAAAGGACGATTGAAGTTTGTTGAAACACCAAGAGATGACCAGTCTATTCCGATTGGTCCCGATGGAAAAAAGTT
The DNA here is from genome assembly GCF_018294505.1 of Triticum aestivum. NCBI lineage: Eukaryota > Viridiplantae > Streptophyta > Magnoliopsida > Poales > Poaceae > Triticum > Triticum aestivum. The sequence continues at coordinate 219,741,276 of NC_057801.1, read as the reverse complement.
TTTGCATCGGCTGCTTCAAGCCGATCCATTTAAAGAGAATGTAAAAGCTGCAGGTGATGGCATCAAGCTTTCAAGTAAAGAAGTTGTTGAAGAGCATAACGAGCATAATCTTGAGGGCAGGAGTTCCATCAAAGCTACAATGGAGACGCCAAGGACTGGGGGGGGGGCAGCAAGCAAATCTAATGATCGATGAAAGCAAACCAAAAGAAAACAAAGGCCGGAATAAGCGCAAGTGTAAGAGATCAAAAATCACCTTTGCTGAACTATTGGATAAATATCAAAAGAAGAGTGAAGAGAAGAATGCTTATAGGCCAAACCATGCAAAGAAACCAAAATCACCCCCAAGGCGCAAATATGAGGATTGGTATTGGCAAAGTGACAATTTTAATGCAACATATTCATATCCTTATTTTGGGCCGCCAATGCCAATGCCGTGGATGCCTCCCTATGCTCATATAGATACATATTCATCATGGGACATGTATGATACAAGGGCACATTCTCCATCTTATTCTAGACCATCTCACCAATACTATGCAGCTCCAAGGAGATTAACATTTGAACAATCACGCGTCAAAGACCGTTTCAATCATAAGGAATCGGTCCAGAGCTCAAGGAAGAAGAAAGAGGTGGTCAAACAAGTTTGCCGTGTTAAAAGAGATGGTCATAAGAGTGCTACTTCAGATTTGATCTCAAATGAAAAAGAGCCAATGAAAGTGTTGACATTGGCTACTACAGGCAATGAGATGAAGCAACCAATTATTGAGAGTTAAAGTGCCAAATCTGAAGAAAAGAAGTTGAGAGTGCACAAGGACAAGAAAGAATTGCCATTGGTTAAAACAGAATCACAACCGAGATGCCCACTCGGCTTATCGTATTGTCAAAAGAAGGAATTACAAAATCTTAGCGCACAAGAGCTGAGAAAGAGGAACATGGCATGGGTTCCCAAGAAGATCAATCAAGACAAAAATGAGGTGCATACTTCTGTTGCAACAAGTACAATAAAAGTGAAGAAGGAAAATAATGAAAGCCACAAACAATTAAGCCGAAGGTGTGCATCACAACATCAAAATCTTTGGTTAGCACATCATCCATTTTCTTCAACAATGCCATTGATGCCTTTGCCACGGAATTCATCCACAGGTATGATCAGTTACCCTCCATGGACTTATTTTGATCCATGGATGCAACATAATTGTCATGCCCAAGATGCGACCCTATCCTAAAGGAACTTGAAGGTCCCACCAAGGATAGAAGCGCATCTTGAAGGCGCTTTTGCAAGGTGGATATCATTACATCAACATTACATAATAGTGGGGATACATACAAAAAGGCATACAATGCCACATGAATACAACAATACAACATACAAGAACAACATCCGACTATGAATGAATCATAAACAGAAACTCAAACAATATCCACCCTGCTAGCCCAGGCTACCGACCTGGAACCTATCCCCTAATCGAAGAAGCAGAAGAAGAAACTCCAAAACAAGCAACATCGCTCTCGCGTCAAGATCATCGCATAACCTGTACCTGCAACTGTTGTTGTAGTAATCTGTGAGCCACGAGGACTCAGCAATCCCATTACCATGGGTATCAAGACTAGCAAAGCTTAATGGGAAAGGAAGGGGTAAAGTGGTGAGGTTGCAGCAGCGACTAAGCAAGTATGGTGGCTAACATACGCAAATGAGAGCGAGAAGAGAATCAAAGGAACGGTCGTGAAGCTAGCAATGATCAAGAGGTGATCCTGAACTCCTACTTACGTCAATCATAACACAGAAACCGTGTTCACTTCTCGTACTCCGCCGAGAAGAGACCATCACGGCTACACACGCGGTTGATGCGTTTTAATTCGGATCTGGTGTCAAGTTATCTACAGCCGTACATTAACAAATTCCCATCTGCCACATAACCGCGGGCACGGCTCTCGAAAGTTTAAACCCTGCAGGGGTGTCCCAACTTAGCCCGTGACAAGCTCTTGCAATCAACGAAGGAATAGACCTTCTCCCAGGAAGACCCGATCAGTCTTGGAATCCCAGTTTACAAGAAATTTCGACAATGGTAAAACAAGACCAGCAAAGCCTCCCGCTGTGCCGACAAATCCCGATAGGAGCTGCACATATCTCGTTCTCAGGGCACACTGGATGAGCAAGACTTCGGGTTGGCATAGACCCTGGTTGCCCAGGGGGCGCCGGACATCGCTCGGTTCGGACCAGCATTAGACAAGAAATGGCCCTGGGGGGCTAAAATAAAGATGACCCTCGGGTTGGCCGACCCAAGGGAAAGGGATAGGTGGTGGTGAGGCAAATGGTAAAACCAAGGTTGGGCCTTGCTGGACAAGTCTTATTCAAAACGAACTATCAGGGGGGTCCCATAAATCACCCGACCGCGTTAGGAACGCAAAATCCGGGAACATAACACCGGTATGACGGAAACTAGGGCGGCAAGAGTGGAACAAAACACCAGGCATAAGGCCGAGCCTTCCACCCTTTACCAAATATATAGATGCATTAATAATATAAAAGAGATATTGTGATATCCCAACATAAATCCTGTCCACCATGGAGAAATCTTCAACTTCACCTGCAACTAGCAATGCTATAGGAGGGGCTGAGCAAAGCGGTAACATAGCCAAACAACGGTTTGCATAGGAAAGGTGTCAAAGGTTAGGGGTTCATGGCAATTTGGGATGGCTTGATAAACAGGTAATAGGTAGCGCAGCATAGCGATAGAACGAAGCAACTAGCATAGCAATGATAGTAGTGAGATCCAGGGTAGCGGTCATCTTGCCTGAAATCCCGCAAGGAAGAAGAACGAGTCCATGAAGAAGATGGATCCACGAAGACGAACCACACGAAGACGAATGCATCCTCACGATCGCAACGAAACGGGAACTATCGAGAAGAAGCACACAACATGGTAAACACACCACACATGAACAAGGCATGATGCACAACAAGCATGATGCATGACCAAGCTACATGAAGCTACTCATGGCAACAGATGATGCAAACAAGAACAACACATCAAGGCAAGTTTAAATGAGGCCGGGAACAACATATAACAATTCCGGTAAGTCCTCATATGCAAATTTCGAAATTGGTCCAGAACTGAATAAACCTTATGTTCAAGTTGTTAAACAGCAAGTTAAGATGCACCAAGATGATCTACATGAATTTCTAGGCAAGTTACATACAAAGTTCATTTAATTCGGAGCTACGGCCTAGAAGATATGAGCAAAACAAGTTAAACATGGCATTGATGCAAAATGCACCCAAACATCAAGCAAACACCTCAAAACAAGGATGCAACATGATAATGTGAAGCTACATGCAAAAATCAAGCAAGTTTCATATAGAGCACACTCAAAACGGAGCAACGGTGCAACACATACACTCTATACAAGCCATAGCAACAATCTGTCCATAACAGCAACTAGGCATATTACAAGCATCAAAACAACATGCTACAGCACCCCAACATAAGAACAAAAGGAATGGGCATGAAGTACTGGTAAAACACTACAAAACATGAACACCGAGCTATCTCCAGAAACAACTAGAACATGCTCTACACATGGTCAGATTGCAAATAATAACAGTTTCAGACTTATCAGGAAATAACATCAGGTTGCAATGTTTAGAGCAAGCAAACAACATGTTACAGGAACTTATCATGGCAAACAAAGGCATGGCATGAATCTACTAAAAGCATAGATCAAAAGTCCCTTACTGACCATAAGCCAAAAAGGATCAGAAAATATGATGGCACCCATGTAAACATGGCAAGTTATATTACAGATTCATACATGGCAGGAACAACAATAAGTAGGCAAGTTCGTGAGCTTGAACCACTCACCACAGAGCAATACATGGCATGGCAAGGCAACCAACAGTAAGAAGACATGTTTATGAATCTAAGCATGGCAAGAACAAGGTCATAGGGTGCATGGATCACTAGCAAAACACATGGGAACAAGTGAACTTAATGTAAACAGGCTGACAGCAACATTATGAAGCAACTTTAGAGCAAGATTACAACAAGCTACAACAACCTATAAATGCAACCAGGGGCATGAATGGATAGAGCAAGACATGTAGATCAAAACATGTTTATAGAGCATCTCCAGATTATGCACGAAATGACTAGTAGAAGCATGTTAACATAGCAACAAAATATAACAGAATCTGTCAGGAAAACAGCAACAGCAACTACCCTACTTAGCAAGCTTGATACACTCAGCACACAACTCACAAAAATACATGGTTGGCACCCCTGGAAAGATGGCATGGCATAGATCAACATACATGTAGACATCAACCTCATAGGATGCACACATCAATCATGGCAAAAATGATAAATGAGCAAGTTATAACAGTTTCAGCAGATTAACATCAACATGCACTTTTCCAACAGCATTTCGGGCATCAAGATGAGCTCAAATGAAAATGATGCAATGGAATTAAATGAAGTACTCGTCGAGACAAACAATTTGACATATTATACGCACGAAACGGAGCTACGGATGCAGAGATATGATGCGATGAACATGACATGTTTATGCAAGAAATCTGGGACTTGTGGATATTTGACCTCCGGGAAAACTGGATGACGCGGATCCGGGGCGCCGTTTGGATGGCCGGGCGGGTGGATCTCATCCCACCCGCCGGATCCGGCGACGAGGCGGCCGGTGACAGCGGCCGGAGGGAGGGGCGGCGCCGGAGGAGGCCGGGGACGGCGGCGCGGCTCCCGCGGCGGAGGCCGGCGGCGGGGCTGGGCGAGCAGCGCGGGGCGGAGGGCGGGCGGAGCGGCGCCGGCTCGGGGCCGAGCGCGGAGGCGGCGGCGCTGGTCCGAGGCGGCGGGCGCCGGCGAGCGGCGGCGTGGGCCAGCAGGCCGGAGCGGAGGGCGAGGCGGAGGCGGCAGGGTCGCACGGGGAGGACGCCACCGGCGGCAGGCGGCGGCGGCCGTAGCCGGCGAGGGAGGCGGGGCGTCGGGCGCGGGCGGCGGGGCGAGCGGGCTCGCGCGGGCCCGATCTGGGCCCCGCGGGCCGCGGCGACGGCGGGCGGCGGAGCGCCACGTATCGCGCAGCGGTTGGACGCGGGCGGCGGCGGGTTTCGTCCGGCGGCGGGCGGACATGTCCGGTGGCGGCGGGGGCGATTTGATCTAGGGTTTGGTCCAAAAAATGGAGGAGGAGGACATTTTTATAGGTAGAGGGAGCTAAGAGAGTCCAAATGAGGAGCGGTTTTTGGCCACGCGATCGTGATCGAACGACCGAGAGCATGGAGGGGAGTTAGATGGGTTTTTGGCCAGTTTGGATGGGGTGTTGGGCTGCAACAAAAGAGGCCTTTTGCGGTAACCCGGTTAACCGTTGGAGTATCAAACGACCTCCAAATGGCACGAAACTTGACAGGCGGTCTACCGGTGCTATACCAAGGCCGCTTGGCAAACCTCGGGCCATTCCGAGAAAGTTTAATACCCGCTCACAACAGAAGAGAAGAAGGGGACGCCGGAGGACATAGGAGTGCCGGATTGCAAAACGGACAACGGGGAAAAGGCTCGGATGCATGAGACAAACACGTATGCGAATGCAATGCACATGATGACATGATAAAATGCAACACGCAAGCAAATGACATGGCAACAACGGCGAATAACTGGCAGACACCTGGCGCATCGGATCCGGGGTGTTACAATAATTTTCGATATCATGACAGAGTATTACCAAATCACTATACATTTGGTTAGTTACATTTTTTTGCTAAGACAAAGGGGCCGAAATATTTTATTGCTATTTTATTTGTTTATTTCGGCTATACATGCTTTAATGGATGAATTCTACATGGACCTCATGATAATGGCCGATAATTAACTATCGTCCTAAAAAACTATCCGATCATGGCCGGTGTCACATTCTAACATCGTCCTTAGTTCAATTGGAACCGAGACAAGGTACATGTTAAGTGATATTAACCTTGTCTCTCTAGTGCTATGGAGATTATGTTTCGATGGTCGAATTCATAACAATGGCCATGGTGTTGGTGTTGTTTATATATCTCCATATGGTGTTGTTATGTGAAGCCTCATGCCTCTTAAAATATTTATTGCACAATAATCAAAGCCGAATATGCAATGTTATTCGGTTTGGAACTTTTGCCATATGTGCTAAACATATTGAGGCTTTTGGTGATTCGTTATGAGTAGTGCAACAAATATCCAAGGTTATGAATGTTTTGACGAATCACTTGTAGTTTATCTTGAGGTATGCATAGATGCAAAATTTAGCTTGGTTGCTTTAAAATTGTTCATATTTCTAGACATGACAATTCAAGAGAGTTGGCATAGCAAGCATCTGGCTACTATGTTAATCATGGTGTATTGCATTTATGTCAATAGCCGATGCTTAGTCTCGTCAACAGAGGTAAGGCCGAACCGAAGTCCACCGCTTCGGCCACTAATGAATTTTTTTATGCAGGTGAAAGTAAGATTTGGAGAAATTTTATTGTTGATTATCTGCGAAATGCTAGCAAAAGGGTGAAATGATTCAGAGGATGACCTTGAGATACATATCTATGGAGCTTTATCATCAGATTGTTAAGGAAGTTGAGAAGGTTTCATCCAATTTTGCATCAAGGATTCAAAGAAATAATGGCTGATATATATTTAGCGCCCAAGAACATGCAAAGTGGCCGATGGAGTGTTGACCTCGTCCTTAGAATCAACATGATACAAGTTATTTTTCGGCATACTACCTTTGCCGAAAAACAGGGGGGCATGTGTTAACGCTCAAAAATTTCATGATCGCAAAGAGTGACTTGAGTCTATAATGAAATGAGGTTAATATTATGAGTTTATGTCACCATTTGATGGCCCTCGTCAAGATGATCGAAATAAACATGAAGATGGACCAAAAAGGAGCTCAAGTGCAAAAGATATGACAATTTCGGAGATACCCGTGTTGACACCTGATTAAAAATGGCATGAAACCTAATTAAGAATACCTCGGATGGAAAAATTTACAACTGCAAAGTTCTTCTTCTCATCGAAACGGACGATTTTGATATAAGGATCGTCCCCATCCGAGATAGTATGGAAAAGTTATAGGCAAAACCGTGCACTGCAGCAATGTTGGCCGGATCATCCGGGCCTGGGTCCGGATCATCCGGGTAATTGGAGCACTAAGATTCCAGAAGGTTGGCGCTGAAGCCGGATGATCTAGGTCAAGTCCCGGATGATCCAGGTAAAGGCCGGACAATCCGGGCAATCGTCCGGACGTCCGGACAAGTTTTTCTGCTGCAGACTTTATAAAACGGTCCGAAACCCTCTCAGCATGACCTCAAATCGAAAAGCGTTCAACATTAAAGTTGTGCGTCTCGTCGAGGCGGTTGATTTTGATATAAAAAACGTCCAAATCCGAGGTTGTATGCAGATTCTAGAGCCATAACAGTAAGCTGCTGTTAGAGAACTGGGCTAGGCCGGATCATCCGGGCCTAGAGCCGGACATCCGTGCCGGAAGTCGTGAGAAGTCCAAATTTGGCTACATTTTGATGATTTGGATGACAAGGCAAGTCCTTTTCTTGTACGGGAAGTCCATCCGCCTCTTATATAGATAAGAGGTGACGGCTGATTGAACAACAACACACAATCGAACAAATCTATCTACACTTTTTACCTTTACTTTTCCTTTTCCCTTGTTCTTCTTCTTCCTCTTTCTTCGTCTGTTCTTATTGTTGCAGGGCGGCGAACCTCGAGGCCCTAGGGGCGGTCAGGTCGTCCTAGGGCAGCCCATAGCCACCACGCGCCCTGAAGGGGTCCCTCCCGGGCGTGTGGGGTTTCGGGTCATCAAAAGCGCACGCCGGATTGCCTGCGTACCGCGCTTCCAGACGGGTCTCCTTCGGCGTGAACTGCAGTGCATCACCCTCGGCGTTTGGGGTACACGGTGACGTGTTTGTGTGCGAACAGTATTCATGCTCAAGATCCGAGCGAGCTCCCGCAACGAGGCGGTCCACCTCTTCTTGGACTCGGGCTTCCCGCGCGGCGACGTCATCCTCCGCCTGAGTCACCAGGCGCTCCCTTGTCTCCAACTGTTCAAGGTCAAGGTTGCACTCGGCAGCCTCCAGCGTCAGCGCCTCCTCGCGCTTCAGGAGCTCCGCCTGGTCGATGGAAGCCCCCTTCAGCGGCGCAAGGGCCGCCTGGCGCAGTTCCACTTGCCGCTCCAAAGAGCTGCTCCAGGCTTGGAGCTCCCACGCGCGCTCCTCCGCAGCCTTGCGTCGTCGGTCTGCTTCCCGGGCCTCCTCGACGGCTTGGGAGCAGGCCTCTCGCAACGCCACCAGCGACGCCTCAGCCTTCGCATTATCAAGGTCACGCTGGTGACGCGCAAGGGCGATGGCTACCTTCAGCTTGCGCCTCTCCTCAGCGAGACGCACGCCTTCGGCCTCAAGGCGCGCATCCTCGCCAGCAAGCTTCGCGCCGATCCGGCTCACCGCATCCGCCGCCCCTTGGAGGAACTCTTGACGAAGGGCGCGACGCTCCCGAGCACGCCTGAGAACATCTTCCGCGTCACCCTCTGCCACTTGTGTGTGCGGAGGGCCCCGAGGCGGCTTGCCCCCTCCCGGTGCGGGACTGGGGCTGGCGCCCCAGCAATCGCCGGACAGACCTCGCCAGGAATCCAGCCTGGTGCCGGTCCATCCCCAGAGGAGGAACTGAAGACCGACTTCAGCCAGTCTCCATCCACGATCAGGGGAGGAACGCGGGGCAAGCTAGCTGTGCCCCAGAAGGACTCGTGAAAGGAGGACAGCAGGCGCGCAGGCTCGAGGTGCCCAGCAGGACGGACCACTTCTCCGACCGGTCCAGCGGCGGGGGCGCTGCTCGAGCTCGGCGCACCTAGGGTCAGCGATGAAGACAAAGCTTGGGGGATGGCTCCTGGGCCGTCTCTACGAATTCGGCAGGAAGGGCCCTGAAAGGCCACAATCAGCTGTAGGGACAGTAAGGTAAAGGAGCAGAGAGAGAAGAGGACATACTCGTCCACGACAAAGTACTTCCTGCGCTTCAACGGGTGACAAGGGCGATCATCGCCACCCAAGGCCTCCTTCCTCTTGCGGAGGGCCTCGAAGTCTACGCGGAACCAGCCTAAGCGCTCGGCAAAAGGGTCGGCTTGTGACATGAAGGAGTAGTCAAGTTGTTCAGCACCAAGGGGACCGGCCTGGGGGACGCCGCCAGGCGCCGTCTCATGAGGAACGGCCGGGCTCTCGGAAGCCCCAGCCTCGGGAGCCATAGGCAGCAACTCCTTGCCTGCCACTACTCCAGGACGGGCTTCGGGAGGTGCCGCCTTCGGGGCTCTGCGCGGCGTCAGCATCTCGACATCGGCCCCTTCAGCTTCTGGCGGTTCTCGTCTCCTCGCTCAATCGCCTGAGGCAGAACCGTCGTGGGCGACCGGAAGAGCAACCACAGCAACTGGGTTCTCGCGGGGCCTCGTGAGGCCAACCGGACGTAGCCCCCACTCGTCAAAGTTGGGCATCTATCTCACAAAATCGGCCCTGCCTGAGCAAAGATACAAGAGGGCAGCATTGTGTCGAAGGCTGCCTGGGGAAGGATCGCCAGTCAGGACCCTGAGCATCGTCCTCAGCACTTCAGGCGCCAGATCCTCCTCCTGAAGCCGCATGCGGTCTTTGTGCCCCGCAAAGGCCCACATCTGACGGGAGTGGCGCTGGAGAGGAGCAATGAGATGTTGGCGGAACTCCTTCACTACCTTGGGCGCCGTCATGTCGAGCGCCCTCAAACTCTGGAAGCGGCACCAGACGAAGGCGAGCCGGGGGCTCACGAGCGTCTCATGATCCCAGCCTGTATTGGGAACAGCGGGCAAGGTTGGGTGCGAGAGCAGGGGGCTGGGCACTCCGACATCAACATACAGCCACCGCTCTCTGAACCTGTCCTCAGGAGGAGGAAGGCCGAAATCGATCCCTTTGAAGCAGTCGTCTCCAGCACGGCGAGGAAGCTCACGCACCCGAGCATTGAGTGGGGTCGCTTAGGCGCAAAGAGAAGAAGTGGCGTAGGAGGACAACAGAAGGAGGGATGCCCACCATTGCCTCACAATCAAAGGCGAAAAAAGCCAGGAGGGTAATGGACTCAGGCCCCAAGTGCATCATGTGGATCTGATAATGGGAGAGCACCGCATTGAAGAAAGCGGAAAAGGGGGGAACCAAACCCGCCCACAGGGCATCGGCGAAGAACCGAACCTCCGTGACGACTGAGGGAGTCCTGGACTAGGGGGTGTCCGGATAGCCGAACTATCATCATCGGCCGGACTCCAAGACTATGAAGATACAAGATTGAAGACTTCGTCCCGTGTCCAGATGGGACTTTCCTTGGCGTGGAAGGCAAGCTTGGCGATACGGATATGTAGATATCCTACCATTGTAGCCAACTCTATGTAACCCTAGCCCTCTCCGGTGTCTATATAAACCGAAGGGTTTTAGTCCATAGGACGAATGATAACAATCATACCATAGGCTAGCTTCTAGGGTTTAGCCTCCTTGATCTCGTGGAAGATCCACTCTTGTACTACCCATATCATCAATATCAATCAAGCAGGAGTAGGATTATACCTCCATCAAGAGGGCCCGAACCTGGGTAAAAACATCGTGTCCCTTGTCTCCTGTTACCATCCGCCTAGACGCATAGTTTGGGACCCCCTACCCGAGATCCGCCGGTTTTGACACCGACATTGGTGCTTTCATTGAGAGTTCCTCTGTGTCGTCAGCGATAGGCTCGATGGCTCCTTCGATCATCAACAACGACGCAGTCCAGGGTGAGACTTTTCTCCCTGGACAGATCTTCGTATTCGGCGGCTTTCCACTGCGGGCTAATTCGCTTGGCCATCTGGAGCAGATCAAAAGCTACGCCCCTGGCCGTCAGGTCAGATTTGGAAGTCTGAACTTCACGGCTGACATCCGCGGAGACTTGATCTTCAATGGATTCGAGCCACAGCCGAGCGCGCCACACTGTCACAATGGGCATGATTTAGCTCTGCTGCCGGACAGTGCCCTGGAGGCCGCACACGCGCCCGCTCCGACCCTTAATTCGGAGCCGGCTGCACAGATCGAGGATGAGTGGCTAGACACCGCCTCGGGGGCTACAACCCCTACTGACCTTGTCCCTTGTGAAGCTCGTGACTCCGAGGTGCCGGACTCCTCGCTGGACTCCGAACCTCCCGCGCCCCCTCCAATCGAATCCGATTGGGCGCCGATCATGGAGTTCACCGTTGCGGACATCTTTCAACACTCACCTTTCGGTGACATACTGAATTCGCTAAAATATCTCTCATTATCAGGAGAGCCGTGGCTGGACTGCTGTCAGGACGGTTGAGATGCGGACGATGAAGAAATTCAAAGCCCACCCACCACCCACTTCGTAGCCACTGTCGACGACCTAACCAACATGCTAGACTTCGACTCCGAAGACATCGACGGTATGGACGACGATGCCGGAGACGACCAAGAACCAGCGCCTGCTGGGCACTGGAAAGCCACCTCAACTCACGACGTATACATGGTGGATACACCAAAAGGAAGTGATAACGAGGAACAACAGGACGCGGCGAAGGATAATTCCCCCGAAAAACAACCAAAACGGCGACGCATGCGCCGCCCGAAGTCCCGCCTCGATAACAACAGCACCCATACTGACCCAGCCGTAGAACACGATCCACATAAGGATCCTCGCAAAAAGGACGGCCCGGTCAGGTCCATCTATGGGCCAAAAAAGAAGGCTCCAAGAAGCAACACAACACACCGAGTGTTTGAAGATAACGGCACACCTAAATACAGGGGTGCCGCACACCCACTATGTTTCACCGACGAGGTACTGGATCATGAATTTCCAGCGGTATTCAAGCCCGTAAACATAGAGGCATACGACGGAACAACAGACCCCGGAGTTTGGATTGAGGATTACATCCTACACATACATATGGCTAGAGGAGACGATCTCCATGCCATAAAATACCTACCCCTCAAGCTCAAAGGGCCAGCTCGGCATTGCCTCAAAAGCCTCCCAGAAAATACCATTGGAAGTTGGGAAGAGCTCGAGGATGCAATTCGAGCAAATTTCCAGGGGACTTATGTCCGCCCTCCGGATGCAGACGATTTAAGTCACATAACTCAACATCCCAGAGAGTCAGCACGCAAATTCTGGAACAGGTTCCACATCAAAAAGAACCAAATAGTCGACTATCCGGACGCCGAAGCCTTAGCAGCCTTTAAACATAACGTCCGAGACGAATGGCTCGCCAGACACCTCGGCCAAGAAAAACCAAGAACAATGGCCGTGCTAACACGCCTCATGACCCGCTTTTGCGCGGGGGAAGATAGCTGGCTGGCAAGATGCAGCACCAGCGACTCGAGTACATCCGAGGTCATGGATGGAAATGGGAAATCACGACGCAAAAAAGATCAGCACCGGAATAAGAAAAATGGCCCAAATAGCACGGCGGTCAACGTCGGGTTCAAAAGCTCTTGGCGGAATAACAAAGCACTGCCCCTTAAGGACAACAGTGACGATCTATCCAACCTAAACAAAATCTTGGATAGGATATGTCAAATCCACAGTACCCCCGGGAAGCCTGCAAACCAAACCCGCAGAGATTGTTGGGTCTTCAAGCAGTCCAGCCAACTTAACGCCGAACACAAGGGGCTCGACACACCAAGCGAAGACGATGACAAACCCCACAAGCAGCGCGCCGGAAAACAGAAGACTTTCCCACTAGAAGTCAAAACAGTGAACTCACTTCGTGTGATAACAAGGAAAAATAGTGCGGCACCTACTAAAGCACGCGCCACATGGTCCACCCCAGCGGAGTCCCAAAATTGGATGTCAAAACCAATTACTTTCGACCATCAGGATTACTCCAGAAGTATTCGAAACGTAGGAGGGACTGCTTTGATATTGGATCCCATAATCAACGGACTACAATTCACACAAGTCCTAATGGATGGCGGCAGTGATATAAACCTGCTATACCAGGACACCATCCGCAGAATGGCGATAGACCCTACCAAAATTCGCCATAGCAGCACTTACTTCAAAGGAGTGACGCCAGGCCTTTATGCCAATTGTACAGGCTCCGTACTACTAGAGGTTGTGTTCGGTTCATCCGACAACTTCCCTCGCGAAAAGCTAATCTTCCATATCGCCCCATTCAAAAGTATCCATCAAGCACTACTGGGACGCGAAGCTTTCGCCCGCTTTAACGCAATACCGCATTACGCGTCTCTTACACTTAAAATGCCCGGTCCACACGGCATAATCTCATTAAAGGGTAACTTCGAGTGTTCCTCGACCACGGAAAATGTGAGACTGCTTTGACAGCCACACACTAATCCGGCCTTGCTGATCAAAGCCCCTAAAAACAGGTCATTCAAACCTCGGACACGGTTAGGCGAGTCCGGTACAAATAAACACGGGGCTTTCTAGCCGCATACCTCTTTACAAGGGGATGCACGCATGAACAATGAGAGCCAATAAAGCTCAACTTTATTCATCTTCCAAATCATACTCTGTTTTAAATACATTTTTTGCACGATATTTTTTCCAAACTAAGTTCTTCTCTTTTACAGATGAACCTCGTGATACACCCGTCCAGGACGCAGCACAACAGAGACATAGGCGCAGACGTGCAGCAGGGACCCGTTGCAAGTTTTCAGATTAAGACCCTGCGTAAACCTTTTTTACTATCTCTTGTTGATACACATCCCCCGGTTTTCTACCATAACCGAGGAGGAGGCTGGCGTTTTGGCATCGGCCGTGTCAGAAGTTCTCGCCCGCACCTGGACACTAGGGGCTTAGGGCATTATTCTGCCCGCTATCATAAAGACCGAATACCTTAGGGAGTGTTCGGCGTCTCGAGTTAGGCCTTATATGCATCAGCTCCGAATCATGCCTTTGGTCAAATGTTGGGTTTGCCCGGCTCCTGTGTTTTGCTGCCTTACGTTCCACTCCATCGGCTAACGCTGCACCAGGAGAACTACTGTGATTGTGGCCCGGTTCGGCCGGGCGAGCACCTCAGTAGAGAAAGTCGAAAACTGACTGTCATGATATAGCGAGAGACTGGTCAACCACTCGATCGATAACTGGAATGTTTAGAATTCCTCCGCTTTGACGAAGGACCGCTTCCCGGTCAGGCACACACGCGCCCCGAATTCGGAGAGCGCGGTGCCCCTAGGGGCTATATCGTTGCCCCACCTTCGAACTCCTATGGCTAAGTGAAAGTGATAAAGCATTATAGTCTGGTTGCCTAGTTTGCTATGCTACCGCCTCCTTCACAGGACCAAGACGTTGGATTAAGTGTGAAAATGCGCTTCTTTGCAAACACCCCCGCACCATGTGCGTGGGGGCTGAAGCCGAAGACTGCCATCTTTCAGGTTATATATACATATACATTAACGGTCGCACAGGAGATATTTCAATACTTGAACGCACAAGTATAAAAAGCCCTTATATTATAAATATGGTTTTACAAATCATACATGTCATTTGAACATAACGTTTTTTGAGCACTGCGACTCTATTAAACGAGTTCTCTGCAGGACTTCCTCAAAATAGTGCTCGGCGGGTAATCGGCTTCTGTCCGAATCCCGGGATGCAACATCGGTGGCGTCCATCTCTGCCCAGCATGCTTTGACACGGGCGAGAGCCATCCGTGCACCCTTTATGCATGCCGACTGCTTCATCGCCTTGATATGCGGCACCGCATCAAGGAATTGCTGCAATAAGCCAAAATAACTCTTCGGCTTGGGCCTTTCCGGCCACAGATGAGCCACCACATCCGTCATCGCTAATCCGGATAATCTATTCAGCTCAGCCCACTCAGCCAACCGATCGGTCAACGGAAGTGGACGCTCCGGACTATGGAATTGAGACCAAAAAAGCTCTTCCATTTCGTGATCCTTTTGGCTTCATAAGTGCACGATTGCGTCTGCCGCACTCGCCGCCAAATTCAGATAAGGATCCTCCGCACCCCACAACTGGCCCAACTGAGCATACTTCGGATCCGTTAACTTCCTACGCAGCAGAAAGGGCTTTCCAGCCGCAATATCTCCAGCCTAACGCAGTTCCTCCTTTATAGCCCGCATTGCAGAACGGGCATCCTTGGCTTTGGCGGTGGCCTTCTTCAGGTCCTCTTGCTCCGCCTGGTGTTCTCTTTCAAGAACCTCGTAGCGGTCGGTAGCATCTTTTAGTTTCACGGCCATTCCGGCCATCTCCTCCCTGCTTCGGCAGTGAGCAGCCTTTTCGGCTTTTAGCTCCTCCGCTGTCTTCGAGGCAGCCGCATCACTTTTTCTGGCTTGCTCATTGGCTCGAGCAAGCTCTGCCCGAAGGTCTTCCACAGCAGCGGCACCATCTGCAACAAGCATACATGTTGTAAGGAGTGGGCATCAGCTCCCTTACCAGGTGACTGCGGAGAAACCACCTACCTTGTGACTCGTCAAGTCGTTTATTGACCAGCGCAATGTCCGCATCCGCAACGTCAAGTTGCTGCTTCAGCTCGGCAACTCTATCAGTCCGGCTGGCCACTGAATGTTCCGCCACCTACATAGAAAAGGCGACATTTTATAACTGAGATTATGATCCTCGGCACGCTGTCGCTTTCGACAACATACCGAGTCTCAGGGGCTACTATCTATACAGGGCGCACTCTATGTGCAAAACTGTCAAAAGGTATGTCATTTTTATGTACCTCAAACCCCGTCAGTAAAATTCTGACGGCCTCATGCAACCCGCTCTTAGCAGATGAAATCCTTTCAATCACCATACTCATTGATGTACGGTGATCTTCTGAGATAAACGCCCTCTCAAGCAGATTCTTCAGCTCCTCCGGCCGTACACCAGTTGGTGCCGAACTCTCCGGCCACGCCGGACTTGGGGATACCCTCCGCGACGACACCTCAGGGTCGCCCGCCCCGCCTGACGGTGCGAAAGATGGAGGCGTCTCGCTCTACATCATCTCCGGACGAAGATCCCCCGAAGATGAGCTCTGCTGAGAAGGGCTGAGATCCAAACTACAAGGTAAGAACTTCGGTTATCCTCAGAAATAAAAAACATGGATGTCCCTTATTACAAAACTCCCCTTTTTCTACTTACGGCTTGCTGGAGGGCTGATTCCCTTGGGGAGACAGTGCGGTCGGGGCTTCTCCCGGCACAGGACCTTCCGGTGCGGATTTCTTCCCCCGCTTTAAGGCCTTAGCCTCCGGGTCCTCGGAAGCGGTCCTCTTCCCCACCTGGAGGGAGGGATTCTTGATCCCTCCCTTCTTGAGAGCCTCCTTAGTGGAGGCGGTAGTTTTCCTGTTCTCCCCTTCGCCCTCTTCCGAAGGCGCAACCTCCAACATCTTGACTAACACGGGATCCGGCATGGTCTCAGGAAGGGGGGGGGGCGGACACTGTACCAGTTTTGCTTGCGCTATCCACTCCTGTCCAAGGGATAGCTGGTTAAGAGGCAAATCCATGATAAATAAATGGACGATATGTCCGGACACAGGGCTACTTACTTGAGTATCCGGGCGATTGCAGCTTAGGCCAGTGTCCTCGGTCAATTCCGGACACATCTCTCGTGTTCCGAAGAACAGTTTGTACATCTCCACGGGTGTCGTACCCATGAAGTGTTGGAGAGCTCGTGGTCCCTCCGGATTGAATTCCCACAGGCAGAGGGGGCGACGTTTGCAGGGCAGAAGACGCTGAATCAGCATAACCTGCGTCACTACGACCAGATTGATCTCCCTCTCTTGGAGGTCTTGAATCCGGCCCTGCAATAGGGTTACGTCCTTGGACGGCCCCCAGTCAAGCCCTTTGTTGACCCATGACGTCAGCCGTTGTGGACGGCCCGAGCGAAAGGAGGGCGGCGACCTCTGCCTGCTGCCCCTGGGAGCGGTGATGTAGAACCACTCATGTTGCCACAAGCCGAGCTCCTCCTGAAAAGAGCCCTCGGGCCATGGAGCATCGGCCCTCTTGCTTATAACCGCCCCGCCGCACTCTGCATGACGCCCCTCAATCATCTTCGGCTCCATGTTGAAGGTTTTGAGCCACAAACCGAAGTGAGGGGTAGTGCGGAGAAAGGCTTCGCAGACGACAATAAATGATGAGATATGGAGGATGGACTCCGGAGCCAAGTAGTGGAATTCTAGCCCATAGTAAAACATGACCCCCTCACGAAGGGAGCCATCGGGAAGCCTAAACCCCGATGGAGGTGAGACATGAACACGACACTCTCACCAGGCTCGGGAGTAGGAATGACTTGCCCTTGGGCAGGTAACCTGTGCGAAATCTCGTAGGTTAAGTACCTGGCGTCTCTCAGCTTTAGCACGTCCTCTTCCATGATGGAGGAGGGCATCCACCGGCCTAGTAGGTCGGAACCAGACATTGTCGAAGGTTCGAAGTGCCTGAATCTGGAGCCCTGGGTGTTGGAACTTGGGGCGAGGGACGGATTCGATTGAGGATTGAAGAAAAGGAACGGGCCTTGGTCTCATTATAAAGAGGAAGAATACCAAGAGCCGTCCCCGTGACCGTTTGGAACTCGCCTTCGATGGAGGGGGCGTGGCAACGGGCGCGGTTGGGTTACCCACATCCGTATTGATGGGAATCCCGGAATAAGGGGAACACGATCTCTGCTTCGACAAGACGTGCCAAGGAAACCGCTTCGCTAAACGCGCTGAGGTGGTATAATAAAAACGATTTGAGTAAAGGCTTGGTTGTGGTGTGACGTCACGCCACAAAATACGTCAGCAGATTGAACTTGTGTAAATATTATTCTCTCTACGGTGGTATGTGGAATTTATTTACAGAGCCGGACACTATCCTGGTGTTCACAATATTCTATGAATTATTCGGACAAGGAACCCGCCTTGCAATGCCGAAGACAATATGCGCGCCGGACTCCTCGTCATTGAAGCCTGGTTCAGGGGCTACCGAGGGAGTCCTGGACTAGGGGGTGTCCGGATAGCTGAACTATCATCATCGGCCGGACTCCAAGACTATGAAGATACAAGATTGAAGACTTCGTCCCGTGTCCGGATGGGACTTTCCTTGGCGTGGAAGGCAAGCTTGGCGATACGGATATGTAGATCTCCTACCATTGTAACCAACTCTATGTAACCCTAGCCCTCTCCGGTGTCTATATAAACCGGACGGTTTTAGTCCATAGGACGAATGACAACAATCATACCATAGGCTAGCTTCTAGGGTTTAGCCTCCTTGATCTCGTGGTAGATCCACTCTTGTACTACCCATATCATCAATATTAATCAAGCAGGAGTAAGGTTTTACCTCCATCGAGAGGGCCCGAACCTGGGTAAAAACATCTTGTCCCTTGTCTCCTATTACCATCCGCCTAGACGCACAGTTCGGGACCCCCTACCCGAGATCCGCCGGTTTTGACACCGACAACGACCCTATCAAAGGAGGCATGGGACACAGGCCAGACCGTGGTCCTGCTACACTCCTTGAAGATGGAGGCAAGAGCAGAGTGGACCTTGTTCAAGGCTTCGGGGTTGAGTATGATTAACCGATCAACGGCGGGGGCCGCCACTAGAGATGAGCGGGGCAAAGGCGCGGGCTTCTTCCCCATTTCCTTCTTCTTTGGTGCCTTGGCAATGGAAAGGGGGGAGAGCTCGAGCTAGATTGGAGATGGAGGTTGGAGCCCGAGGAAGAAGGAAGGGCAGGAAGCGTGCGAGCGGCGGAAGGGGAACAACTGTGTGCAACCATGGGTCCATCTAGCCGGGCGCGTAATGAGGCATCATGGGGAAGCGGAGACGCCCACGTCCAATCAATCGCCACGCGGCACCCAAGGCCGCAGGCTGTTGGGGCCCGGGGGCTACTGTCGGTGTTCAGGGAACGGGGGTCCCCAGACTTGCCTGCCTGCGGCCTGCGGCGAGGCTCAAGCGGGGGCCCTGTGCGGCCTAGCTTCGTCAGCTCAAGCTCAAGACCCTCGCGAGGGGCCAAGCCTCGCGGGGCGGACGACAGGAAGCTTCCTCAGGAGCAGCCTCATCAGGCGGGCTCGCGAGGAGGCGGAGAGATCAAGACAGGGTACCACGCAATGTGCCCGTGACGCGAGCCATGACGATCGAGACCAGGCGGGCGCCAGGCGGGCGCCAGCCTGCGCAGTGTCCTTGTTTCCCCTTCGGTGCAAAGGGGGCAAGCACAGGCCAAGGCATCAGGCAAAGGTTACCGCTTCGGTGCAACAAGACCAAGACCAGCAGAACGGCAGGATGGAGGTCATCGTGGAGCCCAGGGCGGCGTCACCGTCAGAGTCTTTGGCAGTCGGAGACCAACTTTAGTTAGGATAAGGGTACTAGATGTTCCCCTTCAAAATGGCCAATTGTTGGTGCCCTTCCCGCTCATTATTTGGGAAGAGGCCATAGGACAAGCCACCATAGTAGAGAGGCACCTGATCTAGATTTCGGGTAGATTAGAGAGAGAGAGAGAGACGACTGAGCTCACCCAAGCAGTTCATCGCACCTGCTCAAGAACAGCGCCTCGCGAGGCTGTTCTCTCTTTGTATTGTTCATCATTAGCCCCTAAGGCAATCCACCATACCACACACTGGAGTAGGGTATTACACCATGATGGTGGCCTGAACCAATAAACCCCGTGTCCCTTGTGTGTTCTTCTTTCTAGCTTAGATCCCTTGCGAGGCTTCGAGACGTGATCTGGTAGGGGAGAGATCTTCATGCACACCCCAGAGTTCGAACCTCAAGGGTCTTCTAGAACCCGAAATCCGACATTTGGCGCGCCAGGTAGGGGTGCGCCAGAATCCGTCTTCCGCCGCCTCGCGTTCCATCGCCTCGCCGTTCTGAGGTCAGGCGACCCGACTGTCAACTGATCTTCTGTGTGCTAGGCTCACCCTCCTCATATATATAGGTGGGAGGGAGAGGGAGAGGCCAAGGGGTGCCCCAAGTGGGGCCTAATCCTGCCCTGGTTCGCCCCCCTTCCTTGTATAGGCGCTAGGGGAAGGAAGGGGGAGGTGGTGCCCCCCCTTTCCTTTCTTCCTTGAGGAGCGAAAGGAAGGAGGGACTTTCCCTCCCCCCCTTTCCTTTCCCTAGGGCTGGATGACTTGGTGGAGGGGCGCACCAGCCTCTTGTAGGTTGGTCTATCCCTCCCTTGTCCCATTAAGCCCATATCTTTGTCGGGGGTGCCCGGAACCCCTTCCGGTGACCCTATATGTACCCGGTACCCTCTGGAACACTTCCAGTGTCCGAATACCATCATCCTATATATCAATCTATACCTCTCGACCATTTCGAGACTCCTCTTCATGTCCATGATCTCATCCAGGACTCCGAACAACATTTGGCCACCAAATCACATAACTCATATAATACCATATCGTCATCAAACATTGAGCGTGCAGACCCTACGGGTTCGACAACTATGTAGACATGACCGAGACACCTCTCCGGTCAATAACCAATAGCGGAACCTGGGTGCCATATTGGCTCCTACATATTCTACGAAGATCTTTATCGGTCAAACCATTATGACAACATATGTAATTCCCTTTGTCCATCAGTATGTTACTTGCCCGAGATTCGATCATCGATATCTTCATACCTAGTTCAATCTCGTTACCGGCAAGTCTCTTTACTCGTTCCGTAATACATTATCTTGTAATTAACTCAGTAGTCACTTTTCTTTCAAGGCTTCTTATGATGTGTATTACTGATAGGGCCCTAAGATACCTCTCCAACACTCGGAGTGACAAATCCTAATCTCGATCTATGCCAACCCAACAAACACCTTCGGAGATACCTGTAGAGCAACTTTATAATCACTCAGTTACGTTGTGATGTTTGATAGCACACAAGGCATTCCGCCAGTATCCGGGAGTTGATTAACCTCATAGTCAAAGGAATATGTATTTGACATGAAGAAAGCCATAGCAATAAAACTGAACGATCAATATGCTATGCTAACGGATGGGTCTTGTCCATCACATAAGTATCCTAATGATGTGATCACGTTCATCAAATGACAACACATGTCTATGGTTAGGAAACTTAATCATCTTTGATTAATGAGCTAGTCTAGTAGAGGCTTACTAGGGACATGGTGTTTTGTCTATGTATCCACACATGTATCAAGTTTCCGGTTAATACAATTCTAGCATGAATAATAAACATTTATCATGATATAAGGAAATATAAAATAAAAACATTATTATTGTCTCTTGGGCATATTTCCTTCATAATCAACTAGCGAGCAATAATAGTAGATCTCAGATGACAACACTTTTTCAAAACAATCATGATATGATATGATAAAATGGTATCTCGCTAGCCCTTTCAGAGACCGCAAAACATAAATGCAATGCACCCCTGAAGATTAAGGACAGACTAGACATTATAATTCATGGCAAAAGAGATCCAGTCACAGTCAAACTCAATATAAATTAACAACAGTGCATATGAATGACAGTGGTGCTCTCCAACTGGTGCTTTTTATAAAAGGATGATGACTCAACAATAAAAGTAAATAGATAGGCCCTTTGCAGAGAGAAGCAGGGATTTGCAGAGGTGCCAGAGCTCGAAGCTTTTAAAACATAGATGAATATAATTCTGAGCGGTATGCTTTCATTGTCAACCTAACAACCAAGAGAGCTCACTATCTTCCATGCTAGATACATTATAGGCGGTTCCCAAACAGAATGGTAAAGTTTTTACACCCCGTCCACCAACAATCACACTCCATGGCTGATCCGAAATAACGGGTACCGTCCATACCAACAACAGTCCTAGGGGAGCTTTGTTTCATGATTATATTTTGATTTGATTTTGAGCATGGAACTGGGCATCCTGATTACCAGCCACTTTCTCGTGAATGACAAGTTAATCAACACTCATCGTGAGAATAACCCACCTAGGATGGAAGATACTAACAGCCCCCAATTACTACATGAGCGATTCGGGCATACAAAATAGATTATTATTTGAAGGTCTGGAGTTTGGCACATGCAAATTTACTTGGAACGGCAGGTAAATACCGCATATGGGTAGATATGGTGGACTCATATGGAACAACTTTGGGTTTAAGAAAGTGGATGCACAAGCAGTATCCCCGCTTATTTAATTGAAGGCTAGCAAAAGATTGAGGAGCGACAACGGTCATAAACATGCATTGAGATTAACCAAAAATGAGTGCAAGCATGAGTAGGATATAAATCACCATGAACATAAATATCGTGGAGGCTATGTTGATTTTGTTTCAACTACATGCATGAACATGCGGCAAGTCAAGCCACTTAAATCATTCAAAGGAGGATACGATCCTATCATACTACATCACAACCATTTTAATTATCATGTTGGCACTCAAGACAAACCATTATAAACTCCTAACTAATTAAGCATGTCATGAGTAACTATCTTATATCTTATATCTTATATTTACTAATTGGAGGCACCTTTCAAGATCTCTCATTAATCCACATCATTAGAATTAATTACACCGTTGGATTGTAAAATTTACGATCAGGATAAAAAGAAAACGTGCGTAACACAGGTGGCCCAGTCCCACAAAAAACACATCTGTCACGTTCAACGTTAGTGATATACCCAGCTCAAGAAAAAAATTAGTCGTATACAAAACATATAAGGCCTCCATATGTTCATGAAAATAAAAGAGGATAGCTGCACTTAAAATAAAAGGAAAGTCTCTGTGCGATAAAAAGTGTTCATCGTTAAAAAAAGAAAAAAAGATCCACACGAACCAGCTGACTATCCGTGCCATTAAAGTTCTCATATGGTCATCAAAATAAAAAAATGTTTTTCTCCAAAAAAAACAAAGGAAGGGAGCGCCTCACATAGAAAAGAAAACTAAGTCTCCATCCATTAAAAGTCCAGCGTAAAACAGGAAGGAAATAAGAACGCCCCGCTGCCTGACATAAAAAAAAGCCACCGTCATTTAAAAGTCCAGCGTAAAAAAGGAAATAAATCAAAACGCCCCGATGATTACCCGCACCATTAAAGTTCTCATCGGTTCATCAAAATAAAAAAGGACAGCCTCATGTCAAAAAACAAGGAAAGTCTCCGTCCATATAAAGTCCAACCTGGAAAAAAAGAAAGAAATCAAAACGACCTGGCCGATTACCCGCACCATTCAAGTTCTCTTATTAATCCACATCTTGAGAATTAAATACACCGTTGGATTGGCAATTTATGTTCAGCATAAAAGAAAAAACATGTGTAACCCATATGATCCAGTCTCACAGAAAAGGCATCTGACACGTCCAACGTTATTAGTCATATATACGAAACAAATAAAGCATTTATACGTCCCTCAATCAAAATAAAAAAGGGAAGTCCCACGTCCTAAAAAAGGGAAAGCCTCCATCCATAAAAAGTACAATGAAAAAAGAAAAGAAGTACACACAACCCGGCTGATTACCCATAAAAGCATCCATCAACAAAGTATTCAGCTGTTCAATAAAATATATTCTGCAGATCCAAATCACTATGAACTCCTGTAATAGGCCGCCGCTTCCTGCTCTCCTGCTCTCCATCAAATCAAGTTTAGTCTCTCATAATCATGTTCCTCTCGAGCCTTTTATTCTCACTTTTCTAACAACAATAATCCATCAAGTATTTTTGTTGTGGGATAATTCATCATGTATGTTAATTGTGTTCCACCTCATTCTTTGTATCTCACTTCTTAAGTGCAACAATCCATTATGTATATGTTCATGATTTTATCCCATGATGCCAATTTTGTAGGTATGGTCCAATCAAGTAATTTAGCATATGTATATTGTTGGGCGTCCTACATAAAACTGTAAGAAGAAAACATTTTTAATAAATGTGTCCATAATATTAAAAAGCCAAAAACATCCATGTGATCAAAGAACGTTCAGATCTATCCTGTGTGTCCATAAGTCTTTCTATATTTAAATCCAGTCAAAATTTCTACTCCTTTAAACGGTCTGAATGAGGGAGAATGGCATTCTTCCGCAAGGCGAGGCCGATCTGCTTCACTAATTAATTGGTCAGCCTGTGGATGCATGAGCACGTCTTGCCGCGTGTACCAAATTTCTTGATGTAGTTACTACAGTAATCAAAAAAATCTTGATGTACCATTTGCCACAAAGATCTCATATACACATCATTATGTATGTCATATATATGTGTGTAGTTAGAATGTAACAAAAATGCACAATTATAAAAGACATTATTTAAGATTTTTTGGGTGCGCACAAATTAGATCTGAATTATAGACACAGTTACCAGCTGCTCCATTAGTCATAAAAGAAATTTTGTGAGAATTTATTGGTTCAGACAATAACTTAAAGTCTAAATAATGTATGGTTCTTAAAGGTATGAGAAAATAGAATTCTCTAATGTATATCTTTTGCTACAGTTTCACATAT
Source organism: Triticum aestivum (assembly GCF_018294505.1). NCBI lineage: Eukaryota > Viridiplantae > Streptophyta > Magnoliopsida > Poales > Poaceae > Triticum > Triticum aestivum. The sequence continues at coordinate 219,716,874 of NC_057801.1, read as the reverse complement.
GTTGAGAGAAAACTTTGTATGTCTGTTGTTTCATTGTTGTTTATAGAAACATCTTTTTTGTAATCAAACAAAATTAGGGGCAATCCAATGTTCCCGAGGGAGGAATTTGGCTTAATGTTGTACAAATCCAAAAAGAGGTTTTAAGACAAACTTCTACTGTAACTCTGAGGTAAAAACGAAGATGTATGTTTTTTTAGATAGCGAAATAAAATGAACATATACCTATTAAAAACTTATATGTAACAAATACATAATACATGCAACAAATTTTGAATTCGTAACCATGTTGTCTACGAATCTAATAATAACATTTTCCTATTATTGTGCAACATTTATAATAGATACCCACTTTTTCATATATATTCTTACAAGTGCTAGCCCGTGCAAATGCACGGGGTTGAGGACTAGTAATCTCTAATTGTCATTGCAAGCATGTTTCATTCATAATAGGCTGAATCAGGAACGATGAGCTAATAATATTTACAAAAACAAAATAGGTCGAGTTCGTACCAGCTTCTCTCCATCTCAATCATTTCATCATATATCGTCATTATTGCCTTTCACTTGCATGAACGAATGGTGTGGAAAATTAGAAGAGTCCACGTGCATTTGACTAAGCTAGAATCTGCAAACATTTATTCAAAAGAGAAGACAAGGTAATATGGGCTCTCTGTTAGATCAACAATAATGCATATGGGAGCCACTGAACATTTTCATCATGGTCTTCTCCTTACAACCCAAAGAAAAATAAAAAGAGTTTTAAAGAAACACACTGAAATATTTTTGGAGTTTTTGTTTTCCTGAAGAAAGTTAAACAAGAACGAGAAAAGCTATTTACACGGGAAAGCTCCCAACAAGCAAAAGAAGAACGATAAATGTTTTGGGTTTTACTTTAATACTACACTAAATTAAGCTAGAAAGAAAAACTAAAAATAGGCGAGGATTAATTTTTTTTGTATTTTCTCAAAGTTTAACAAAATGCACAAGAAGAAAGCATCAAAAATAAACTAACATGGATATCACAACGAAAAAGTATGAACACCGACAACTGAAATGAGTGTGTGAATATGAATGTCGGTGAGAAATATGTACTCCCCCCAGTGTAGGCTTTTGGCCTAAGTTGTTCTAGGGCCATGGCTCAAAATAATCCTCTCCCCGGTACTCCGGAAGGTCGTGGGGGTTTTGCTGGTTGGCGAGATCCTGTGGCTCCCACTAGTAAACAGGTTCGTGGTATGGATTAGGTGATAATGCTGGCTCAGGGACTTGGGATCGCGTCCGCTCCCAGTATGCATAAATGTCCTCAGGCGTAATAGTGTACCTGCCTGAATGAATATCAAACAAAGAAGGTTCTGGCAATGTAATAATTTGACAAGTACCCTGGCTGGATACTAAGTTATAAATGAGCTGATTGTCATCATCTTTAGTAATAAAATCATGTGCATACTAACATAGTCCAAATATCTAGTTGGTACAACATCTCTTCCTTCTCATTAAACCTAATGGGTATCTCAAAATGTTTAGCTAAGCGGGAAGCATAGATTCCTCCGAAAATAGGACCCCTCGAATGGTTTAAACTCAACCTTTGAGCAACCATAGCGCCCAAACTAAATGTTCTATTAGAATGTAAGGCATGGCGCAAAATGGCAAGGTCAGGAGCACTGAGGCCTCCATTCTCCCCACGACCAATTAAACATCTCCCAGCAAATAATGAATAATAGCGTAAAAAAGGAAAATTTAAACTAGCCACTCTCGCTTTTGACACCCCTCTCTCTTCACCCATAGTAGTTTCAGCAATAAAGTCCTCCACATCTCTAGGACGTGGCTCACTAACACTGCCCTCATAAGGTAACTTGCAAACATCGCAAAAGTCATAAAGAGTAATTTTCTTAGGCACATCATATAAGTAAAATTCTACCATAGGAGGATCTTCCCTATAACGAAAGTGAAAATTTTGCACGAAAGTCTTAGTGAGCAGGAGGTATGGTCCACACTTATCTTGGGGGAAGTCGGTGATGCCTGCATTCTCTGCTAAATAATAGAAATAATCATAAATTCTAGCCGCCCTCAAGAATGCATCACTTGGCCATTCACATGGCCAGACCTCCGCGGTGCGAGGAGGGTTGTACATGGGCTTCTTCTTTTCTTCATTTCATTTTCATTTGAATTCCGACTTGAAGAACCCCTTTACAACCTCTTCATCATTACTTTCCTTTTCTCCGAAAATATTCTGAAAATTTTAGTGACTCAAAATAAAAGTGAACCAAACTCATAGTAACTACTCCCACAAGTGCCTAGAGGCTATATCATGCAACAAAACTAGTTTGGACCATATAAATTTGACATGGAAGCACAAGAACAAGGTCACCACAGTAGCAAGAATTTGCAATATATAAAGCACTAGAACAAAAACTAATTGGACCATTGGAGGAGTCACATACCGATGAACAATCCCCAAAATAGTTTTGCAAATGGAGCTTTGAGCAAGGAGATCAAAAATGGCAGCAAGATGAGCTAGAACACGGGTTTGAGCAATGGCGGGATTTTTCTGGAACAATACGAAGTGGATGGGTGTTGGCATAATTGAGTGAGACCCAAGTGGGACCCACAAGCCTTGGGGGTGCCCAGGGGGTGGGCGCGCCCTGTGGGCTTGTGATCCACTCGTGCTGCCCCGTGGTGTGTTTTCAGTGCCAGAAATTCTAAAATATTCCAAAAAATCATACTAAATTTTTAGGGCACTTGGAGAACTTTTATTTTCGGGACATTTTTATTGCACAGATATTTCAAAAAACAGAAAATAGCATTTCTACTTTCTTTAATCTAATTAACTAAAAGTAAAAGTTGGGTACAGTGGGTTGTGCCTCCTAAATTCATCCATCACATGTCCGTCAAAAGGAATCCATTCATAAGGTTGATCAAGTCTTATTAACAAACTTCTTCCGAATGACATGAAACCGATATGTCCCCAACAATAAGAATATCATATTTCTTTTTGACTGCAGGAATAGGGAATTCAAAACCTCCAATAACAATAGTTGAAATTTTTCCGATATAATTGATGCTATTCACTTGAGGTTGTTTCTACGGAAAGTGTACCATATGCTCCTTACCATTAACATGAAAAGTGACATTGTCATTGTTGCAATCAATAGCATCCCCTACAATATTCAAAAAGGGTCTACCAAGGATGATCGACATACTGTCATCCTCGGCTATATCAAGAATAACAAAGTCTGTTAAAATAGTAACATTTGCAACCACGAGAGGCACATCCTCACAAATACCAATGGTTATAGTAGTTGATTTATCATCCATTCGCAATGAGATTTCAGTAGGTGTCAACTTATTCAAATCAAGTCTACGATACAAAGAGAAAGGCATAACACTAAAACTGGCTCCCAAATCATATAAAGCAGTTTTAACATAGTTTCTTTTGATGGAGCATGGTATGGTTGGCATTCCTAGATCTGATAATTTCTTCGGTATTCCACCCTTAAATGTATAATTAGCAAGCATGGTGGCAATCTGCTTCTGGTATCTTTCTTTTATTAGTAATAATATCTTTCACATACTTAGCATAAGGAGACATTTTCAGAATATCCGTCAAATGCATCTGCAAAAAAGACAGGTCTAAGCATTTCAACAAAGTTCTCAAAGTCCTCATCATCCTTTTTCTTGGATTGTTTAGGAGGAAAGGGCATGGGTTTTTGAACCTACGGCTGTCTTTCTTTACCATGTTTCCCAGCAATGAAATCATTATTATCATATCATTTATTCTTAGGTTGTGGGTTATCAAGATCAACAACAGGTTCTATCTCCATATCGTTATCATTACTAGCACTACTAGGGAAAAGCCTAGCAGCAGCGCGGGTTTTGGGCCTATTAGTAGCGCGGGTACCCGCGCTACTAATAAGGCGCTACAGCTAACGTACAGCAGTAGCGTGGGTAGAAACCCGCGCTACTACTAATCTGTAATCTCTGAATTCTTTTTTTCAATTTTTTCGAATTTTTTTTGAATTCTTTTCCCTAATTTTCAAATTTCTGAATTATTTTAACCTCAAATCTCTAATCACCCCTCGTCGCTGCTCAATTTAATCTCTAATCACCCCTCATCGCTGCTCAATTTAATCTCTAATCAACCCTCATCATTCCAAATCATCTAACTTCCCGGACGGTCACCCATCCTCTCACTACTCCAGCCTGAACACGCTTAACTTCCGGGTTCTATTCTCCCTCGTTTCCAAGTCAGCACTTGTTGTTTTCCTAACAATAGTAAGATGTCAATCCTATTAACCTCAGGAATTTAGCTTGAGCATGAAGTCACACATTTCACTGTTTGACTTTTAAACTATTGTTCTAAAAAATTAGTAACACTAATATTTCTTGAATAATTAGTTTGACCATAGTTTGACAACAGTTTGACCAGATTTGACCATAGTTTGACCAGATTTGACCATAGTTTGACCATAGTTTGACCAGATTTGAACAAAATTCAAAAAAAAACTAAAATAATTATTTAGTAACACTAATATTCTTCAATAATTAGTTTGACCATAGTTTGACCAGATTTAACAAAAACTAAAAAAAACTGATTTTTTTGAATTTTTTGCCTCCAGATCTTAAAAGCCCCGTAACTTTTTTCTGTTAGGCTTTTGAGGATTTTAAAAATGTTTAACGGGGTTCCCCCGGTTAATTTCGGATGTAACTTTTCGAGTAGATGATTTTTCATATAAAAAACTTTTTCATCCGAGTTCGTATGCAAAAGTTATGGCCATTTTACAATTTTCCAAAGAGATTTTGTAAATAAAGTCGAAATTCATATTTGTAAATTTTCCCAACAACTAGACCACATATCACATGGGAAACTTATTTTCTTTTATTTTTTTGACATTTTTATCATTTTCTTTTGTTTTTTTTAACTGAAAAGGCGGTCCAAGGGGGGGGGGGGTAGACTTTGACAAATAGGCCATACCCCGCGCTACTACTATGACAGACGATTAGCAGTAGCGCGGATTTTTAACCCTCGCTACAACTAAGTTGATAGCAGTAGCGCGGGTTAGTAGTAGCGAGGGTTAAAAACCCGTGCTACTGCTATCAACTTAGTAGTAGTGAGGGTTAAAAACCCTCGCTACTACTATGGCATATCCCGGGGGGCACGGTAGAGACCGCTTAGTAGTAGCGAGGGTTACAAACCCGGGCTGCTGCTATCAACTTAGTAGTAGCGAGGTTTAAAAACCTGCGCTGCTAGTAAGTAGCAGTAGCGTGGGTTTTTAACCCTCGCTGCTGTTAAGATTCAGTGTATAGCCTTTTCCCTAGTAGTGTAGGTTGAGCATCAACATGAACATTACCATTAACATTATCACTAGGTTCATGTTCATCATCAGATTGTGTCTCGACATCAGAAATAGAAATATCATTTGGATTCTCAGGTGTGTCTGTAACAGGTTCATTAGAAGCATGCAAAGTCCTATCGGTTTCCTTTTTCTTCTTAGATGAACTAGGTGCATCAGTATTAATTCTCTGAGAATCTTGCTCAATTCTCTTAGGGTGGCCTTCAGGATACAAAGGTTCCTGAGTCATTTTACCACCTCTAGTCATAACTCTAACAGCATGATCATTGTTCTTATTATTCATCTCATTAAGCGGATCATAACTCGTAATAGGTGTCTACAACTTGCAAGATCAGATCAAAAGCATATATATATATATATATATATATATATATATATATATATATATATGTATATATATTAATGAAAGCATAACAGGTTTAGATCTGAAATCATGGCACTCAGGCCCTATTAACAAGCATTAAGCATAGCAAAGTCATAGCAACATCAATCTTAGAACATAGTGGATACTAGGGATCAAACCCTAACAAAACTATCTCGAATACATGATAAATTTCATCCAACCCAGCACCATCCAGCAAGCCTACAATGGAATTACTAACGCAGGACGGTGAGCATCACGAAATTGGTGATGGAGGAAGGTTGGTGATGATGACGACGATGAATCCCCCTGTCCGGAGCCTCGATCGGACTCCATATCATCGCTCTCGATGAAGAATAGGAGGCAGCAGCGGCTCCGTATCGTAAAACATGATGAACTCTTCTCTCTGATATTTTTCTCCCCGAATAGGGTTATATGGAGTTGGAGTTGAGGTCGGAGGATCTCCAGGGGGCCCACAAGCCACCTAGGCACGCCCTAGGGGGGCGCCCCCCAGGCTTGTGACCAACGGGTGGACCCCCTCTGGTTGATTCTTGTGCCAGTATTTTTTATTAATTCCAAAAATATTCTCCATAAATTTTCAAGTCAATTCGAGAACTTCTATTTCTGCACAAAAATAACACCATGGCAATTTTGCTGAAAACAGCGTCAGTCCAGGTTAGTTGCAGTCAAATCATGCAAGTTAGAGTCCAAAACAAGGGCAAAAGAGTTTGGAAAAGTAGATACGATGGAGACGTATCAATAACCCTGCCAAGTTAGAGCATACACCTCGGTGTGTGGGGGGGATACGATTGGTCATCTGTCTCTGAATCCTCCTCCGAGGAGTTATCTGTAACCAGCAAGAAATCGGCATCGACATCTAGCACTGCCTACTTAGAAGACCTTGTTTTCACTCTAGATTTTCCCATCACCGACTCAAAATGCTGATGCACAAGAAGAGTATATGAATGTACAAACATTGTCAACAAATGGGATACATGATGAAAAATATACTATGACACGATACAATTCACATATACGATGACTGGCTAAACAGGATAGCATTGAATGATTCACGTATAGATGCTTGGCTAAACAAGATGGCATTGCATAATTCACATATATGATAAAGAAACAAAAGAGGTGGCATTCACATAAAGCAAATGTAAACTAAGTTGATGACATATAAATGTATAACACTAAAAAAAGCCACATACAGGACATTTTGGGCCGAACGAATTTTTTCCTGTCATGCTTATGACACTTCTATGATGATAATTGTGACAAAACCCGGTACCATCATAGATGTGGTGGGCTCCTAATTCTATGACAAAAAATCATTAAACAAAATGGGCTTCTCTTCCTAGGTGGGCCGGAGACGCTCCTGTATGACATTCTTTGGGCCGTCCATGATGAAAAAAAATCATGGTAGAAGCGAGGACGAGGAAAATAACGAGGAGTTCCCGGTTACCGTGGGTGGTCGGGCCGAGCGACGCACAGAGGGGTTGCACATTTTTCTCGTACATGTATGCACGTGGGTGTGAGGCGTTGGGCTCTAACTGAACCCAAGGGAGGAGTTCGCCCACTGAACCCGAGCGATTGCACTAGCTACACATTACTGAACCCGAGTGATCGATTGATCCCTGGGTGTTAACTGAACCCGATCGAGCGATTCCTTCGCTACTGGTGCTAACTGAAGCCGATCGAACCTGCTGCCTCTTGATGAATAGTGAGCATTGTTGGGGGTTGGATGAAAAGTTCCCGGTGGGGGTTTGATGAACAGGACCCCACGGTTGTAGAGACCGTTGCCACTGGATGAATAGGACCCCGATCGAGCCGGTTGGGGGTGGATGAACATGACCCTTGGAGCGCTGGATGAATAGTAGCCTGTGGAGGGCTGGTTGAACAGTAACCGGTGGAGAGCTAGATGAACAGTAGCCCGTGGAGGACTGGTTGAACAGGACCCCATGGAGAGGGTTGGTTGAAGAGTAGCCAGTGGAGGCTCGATGAACTGGAGCCAATGGATGAATAGTAGCTGGTGAAGGCAGCAGGGAGACGCCGTGGATGAACAGTCGCAGGTGGAGGCTGGAAGAGGTCGATGGTATATGAACAGTAGCCCGTGGAGGCAGTAGCGAGGCAGTAGACAGTGGATGAACAGTAACCCGTGGAGTCCCGTTTTGCGGTACGCCACACCCCTCCTAATGAACATGACCCTCGTTTTGACCGTAGGAGGTCGAAGAGAAGTCCGTTTTGCGGTACTCCACACCCCTTCCGATCAATAGGGGGAACGTTTTTTTTAGCAAAATACGGTGGCCCGTCCGATGGGTCCCTCCTGTCAAGTGGACGAATAATTATTTTACACAAAATAAGGTTGCACTTCCTTGCTGCGGCTATGGACCCAGCTGTCAGCCTCTCCACGTATAGGACTGTTCCGAGGGAAGTCGTTCGTTGACCACATTGACCACGCCGTGCCGAGAGCACCAAAGCGATCGACGAAGGCAAGGCCTAGGAAGGGGACGACATGGAGCCGGCGAAGACATGGCAGTGGATGCCCACACGGAGAGGACTATGAGGGTTGACTCGTTCGGCTGTGGTGTGAGGCTGCAGTCAACACAGAATAACAGGGTGTGTGTGTGTGAGTAGAGGGATGTCCTGGTTAGCAGTGGGAGTAGTAGGGGGTGGCGAAACCTCCACGGCAGCACAACCGGCCACGGGGGGCAGGAGCAGGCGACATGACCGGCACTGGTTTGGGCGGCTGGAGCAAGAAGACCAGGTTGAAGGAGCACTACGGCCGTTGGATGGACAACGTACGGTCAGTAGAGGTAGAATCGTTCATATTGACTAAGATGACAAAGCCCTCCATCCGCGTCAACTTAGTAGGCCCACAAGTCAGCCTCCCACTATGGTGGGTCCCAGCTAGCAGGGGGAGTATTCATTTTTTTATGCGTAATAAGGAGGAACTTCCTTGTGTGCGAAGATATAGCTGGTGGGTCCGAGCTGTCATCGAGGGGAACATTTTTCGTGAAACACAAAGGCCCTTCTGGTGGGTCCCAACTGTCAGGTGGAGGAATCATTATTTTGCGCGTAATAATGAGGCATTAACTTGCATCCGGCCGTGGACTCAGCTGTTAGCCTATCCACATATAGTCCACTTCCGATGGATGTCATTCGTTGACCACGTTGACCACGCCATGCCGAGAGCACCAGGGCGGTGGACAACGGCGAGGCCTGGAAGGGGACGACGCAGAGCCGGGGAAGACGCGGCAGTGGATGCCCATGCGGAGAGGAGTACGAGGGTTGACTATTTTGTCTACCATCACCGGAGAATAATAGCAGGTGTGGGTGAGTAGAGGGATGGCCAGGACAGCGATGGGAGTAGGGTGGGGCGGTGAGTCCTGCGCGGCAGCAAAGCCGGCCACGAGAGGTGGGAGCAGGCAGTCCCGACGGTGCTTGGTTGAGCGGCTGGAGCAGGAAGAGGAGAGATTGAAGAACCACGCCAACCGTTGAATGGAAATCCAATAGTCACTACTTTCTTGCGTTGACTAAGTTGACACGGTGTAGCGTGCGCGTCAACCTTTTTTTAGGAAAGCGTATGCGTCAACCTATAGTAGGCGCACAAGTCAGCCTCAAATCTGTGGAAAACAGCATACAACCCATCTGCAATTATTTCTAATAAATTACAACCCATTTGCTAATTCTTAAGGTTTTTGTGGAGCCCAGATTCCTTTTGTTAGCATTACATCCCATATTGTGGCCACGGTTAAAAAATTATACAAAATTTTGCATATTTCGGTGCGGTCCGAACTGATTTTAATCCTGAAATTTCGAGTCACATTCAAACTAATTTTCAAAATAAATTTATATCAATATAAAATCCAAATAATTTTCCACGCATAAAAATCAATGGAATTTAAAATCTCGAAATGAAAAAAATTTGTAACTAATTGCTGATGTGTTTGAAAAATGTACAACCCATTTCTCATTACTGATATCCCATTTTCTGGGCAAGCTGAATGAAGCTCTCCTCGTCTTGAAAGATTTGCAGCCTAGTAGGGCTGACAAAGCAAGTAGTCCTCGGATGGGTATTCTGCAAAAGAACAAAAAAACTGGGCTAGCCATTTTAAGAAAGAAAGAAAAAACTACTGGGCTAGTCTTTTGGTAAACATAAAAGAAAAGGCTGGCTAGACAGGCCAGAGTGCCCTGCATAGCCCAGTTGACACCCTACTTCGGTCTAAAAAACAAAAATAATTGAGCGAGCTGCTGGGTCCCTGGTGGCAGCCGTTGTTGGGCAATTATCTCGTTTATTGACTACATTGACAATGGCATGGGACCCAGATGTCAGAAATCCATTAGGAGGAACCATTTTTTGGCTTGAAATAAGGAGGCACTTGCTTGCGTACTGCCATGACCCTGGTGGGTCCCTGCTGTCATCCTCTCCACTTACAATCATCTCCTGATTGTGTACGCGTCAACCTAGTAGGCCCACAAGTCATCCTCTAAACCCGTGGACAAGTACAACCCATTTAAGAAAATAACATCCCATTCCATACATTCAAACGGAAAGTTCAACATTCAGAGCAAAGTAACAGGTCTGATCCAGATATAGAGTACTGAACTTCCACGTTGACAACCATCATAGCCAAGTTAACTATCTACTCCCAGTAATACTCTAGTAGTGTACAATTACTAACTTACTCTTAGCTAACTAGATGATGCCAGCCACCATTTGTGGTACATGATAAATGCGGGCACCGACATCCTCCTCCTCATCTCGTAGTTGCCAGAGGTGCGATAGGGCGCGTTGTTCGCGCGCGTTGGCCATTTCCATGCCAGCTTGGTCCACCAAAGCTTTGGCTTCTAAGTGGGAAACCCACTTGACGAGCTGGCAATAAAATTCGGCGTCCCAAATGCATGCGTGCCCGACAACCTCCAGGGCTATTTGCCGGGCGCCAGCCTCCACGTAGTCGGCCCAGTTGCTAGCGCTCTACTCGCGACTCAGAACATCGGTGCGCTGCTGCTCCATGCCCCGTTGGCGGTGCAAATCAGTGATACGCTGCTCCTCCGCAAGGCAGTCGCGCTCCAACAAGTCCTCATACTCCGCATTGCCATCTCAAGACCGATAGAATGCCTCCTCCCTCTACCTGCCTTCCGGTGAAAAACTGAACAATACTTTCGGCGGTGACCGCCTCCAACGTCGCCTATTGCGGACGAGCGGGGGCATGAAGGACGTGGCGAGAGAGAGGACAAGTGGTGAGCAACATCGAGCCGGTGGGGGCTTATGAGGATAGGGCGAATTGGGTGATGGTGCCACCAGAGAACGCCGGGAACCAGTAATTATAGGCGGAAGGTAGGTGTCCGATTTCGGGCTCCGTAGACCCTGGATAGATTCAAACTTCAGTGTGTGTACGAAGAACTCAACCTCGCAAGTATGCCTACTCATCAATCCCACGTCCTAGCTCGATGAATTGGAAGGAAATGGGACAAGGAAGTTTACCCAGGTTCGGGCCACCCTGCGGTGTAAAACCCTACTCCTACTTTGTGGTGGATTGACCTTGGGGAACTAGTACAGTGGGAGAACTAGTACAGTGGGAGAACAACCACAAGAGGTGTGTTCTTGATATGGTAAGAGAGAGGATGATCTAAATGATTCGTCCTTGTCTACGGTGGTGGCCTTGCCCTATTTATAGTGGCTTTGGTCCTCTTCCCCCAAAATGGAGGCGAGAAGGGATGCCACAAAGGACAAATTTGAAGGGAGGCAACTGGTACATCTTATCCTGACAGAAGGTAGTCTTCGCCTGCAAAGCTTCTGGTCATGACGCCGTTGTGGGCTTGGCGATGACCTCCATCCTGCCGTCCTGGCGGTCTTGGTTTTGTTGCATAGAAATGGAAAACTTTGGCTGATTCCTTGGGACCCTGAGCGTGCGCTTGCCTCTTTAGCACCAAAGAGGAAACTATTGTACTGCGCCCACTGGCGCCCACCTAGCCTTGGTCGTCATGGCATGCATCATGCAAACCTAACAAGGTGGAGGCTTGCATAGGTATCTCCGCTCCTCAGGAGCCAGCCTCAGGAGGCCACTCCTTATGGAGGTCTTGGCGTCATCTGTTGTCGGCGTCCTGGGAACGGGGGTCCCCAGACTTGCCTGCCTGCGGCCTGCAGCATGGCTCAGCAGTGATCCAGTACGGCCCGTCTTCATCAACCCAAGCTCAAGACCCTCGCGAGGCCAAGGCTCGCGGTGCGGATGACACAAGGCCTCCTCGGGGGCGGCCTCGCCAGGCAGGCTCGCGAGGAGGCAGGGAGATCAAGGCGAGGGGTACCTCGTGAGGTGCTCATTACGCAAGCCATGACGATCGAGACCAATGGGCGCCAGCTTGCGCAGTGTCCTTGTTTCCTCTTTGGTGCAAAGGGGGCAAGCGCAGGCGCGGAGTACCGAGACATCAAGCAAAGGTTTCCATATTAGTGCAATGAGACCAGGACCAGCAGGACGGCAGGATGGAGGTTACCATGGAGCCCAAGACGGCGTCATCGCCAGTGCTTTTGGCAGCCGAAGACCATCTTTAGTCAGGATAGCTTGTACTAGTTGTCCCCTTTCGAAATGGCTGTTGTTGGCTCCCTTCCCGCTCAATATTTCCGAAAAGGACCAGGGCCTCTATAAATAGAGATAGCCACCATAGTAGGAAGGGATCGAATCCTTCCTAAGTAGAACACCCCACCACTACAAGAACACCTCTCCTCGCGAGGCTGTTCTTCCTCTGTATTGTTCATCATCAGCCCAAGAGGCAATCCACCACCACACACACTGGATTAGGGTATTACACCACAACGGTGGCCCAAACCAGTATTAACCTCGTGTCTCTTGTGTTGTTCATCATGCTAGCTTATAATCACGGCGAGGTTTTGGGTGTGTTTCGGTAGGGACAAGATCTTCGTGCGCACCCCAGAGTTCGAACCTTAAGGGTTTTGCCAGAACCCGATATCCGACATTTGGCGCGCCAGGTAGGGGTGCGCCGGAGCTCTCCCTTCCGTCGACTTGCTCCACCAACACCGCACTTCGCCCTCATGGCGGACAACGCGCCGCCGGCTCTGGCGGCTGATGCCAACGCTGGGGCCAGGGGGCTGTGAGCCTTGGCTCCCACCTTGCGGTAGGTGCAGTAGCGGCACAAGTTCAAGCCAGAGATGCCACCACGCTACAACGGCGCGGTGGATCCGCTGGCTTTCCTGCTGGCATACGAGGAGGCCGACCTCAAGGCCGGGGACGATGACAAGGTCATGGCCAACTGGTTCCCCATGGCCCTCACCGGCGTAACGCGCGTTTGGCTGCTCAACCTGCCAACATCCTCTGTGGCCTCCTGGGAGGAGCTGTGCAACCTCTTCCTTACCCACTATGTTGCGCCAGCGGCCCCGGTCGTCGTAGCTCTCCTGGGCGGCTCGCAGGCGCCACCCTCAGACCACCACGCCAAGCCGTTCTTCCGCCGGATCGGCGCCGCCCTCGCGCGGCAAGGAGCTCGTCCGAGTTGGGCGGCACCCAAAGCTGATCTGACCTTCAGCTCAGACGATCACCCCATCAAAACCGCCTGTTCGGCTGCGCTCCCAATGCTTTGCACGCACACCATCTGCCAGGTGGCCATCACCAGGACCCTCATCAATGGCAGCGCCGACCTCAACGTGCTCTCGGTGGAGGCCTTCAGCCTCCTACATGTACTGCTGGAACGGCTCCGACCCATTTAGCCCTTTTCGGGCGTCGGAGGCGATTCCTCCAGCTCCCTTGGGCAGATCCACCTTCATGTGACCATCGGCACCCACGACAACTTCTGCATGGAGCTGGTCAACTTCGACATCGCCCACATCAGCCTCCCGTACAACGCCATCCTCGGATACCCTGCCTTGGCTCAGTTCATGGCAGCGACCCATCCGGCCTACAACCTCATGAAGATGCCCGGGAGCAGTGGCGTCCTCACCGTAGCTGGGGATACCAAGGATGCTCTGCTGGCGCTCAAGCTCACCCTCAAGACAGCCGCAGCAGCACAGCCTGCCGGCGCGGACACCTCCAAGGCCAACGAGGCTGCGCCGACCAAGAAGAAGCAGTTGTTCACCCAGGACAACGCGGAAACCAAGCAGGTACTTGTTGAGGAGGATGGGTCCTCAGGCGCCACCTTCACCATAGGTGCCAATCTCGACTCCGACCAAGAGGAGGCACTGGTGAAAGTTCCTGCGCTTGAACAATGAGGTGTTCACGTGGGAACCCAAGCAGCTAGCGGGGGTCCCAAGGCAGGTGATTGAGCATCACCTGATTGTGTGCCCCAATGTACGCCCCGTGAAGCAGAAAGCAAGGAGGCAGTCCACCGAGAAGCAGGCCTTCATCATCCAAGAAACCCGCAAGCTGGAGGCGGCAGGTGTTATTCGCGAGGTCCGCTACCCCGAATGGCTGGCGAACCCAGTTGTTGTGTCGAAAAAGGGGGAAAGGAGCGCATGTGCGTCGAATTCACCAACCTAAACAAGGCCTGCCCTCAAGATCCGTTCCCACTCCCTCGCATCAACCAAATTGTCGACTCCGGCCACCGCCGAGTGCGACTTACTATGTTTCTTGGATGCGTTTTCGGGCTATCACAAAATCAAGATGGTAGTAGAAGATGTGGAGAAGACGACCTTCCTGACCCCATGTGGGGTATACTGCTACACCTGCATGCCATTCGAGTTGCGCAACGCGGGCAGAACCTTCCAGCGGCTGATGCACATCAACTTAGGCCGGCAGCTCGGGAGAAACACCGAGGCTTATGTCGAAGACATTGTGGTGAAGTCTCGGGAGGCGAAGACCTTGATCCAGGACCTGGAAGAGACCTTCGCAAGACTCTGCAAAGTGGAGCTGCGACTCAACCTGGAAAAGTGTGTGTTTGGCGTTCCTTCCGTAAAGCTTCTGGGTTTCCTCGTGTCCCACAGAGGGATCGAGGCCAACCCGGAGAAGGTCAAGGTGATCGAAGACATGAGTCCACCGCAAACCGTCAGAGATATGCAGAAGCTCGCTGGGCGCATAACTGTGTTAGGACGCTTCATCTCCAAGCTGGGGGAGCGAGCCCTGCCCTTCATCAAGATGATGAAGAAGAAGGGCCCGTTTGAATGGACACAGGAGGATGACCAAGCATTTCAAGACCTCAAGAAGTACCTAACCAGCCCTCCTGTGATGGTGGCGCCACGCCCTCTCGAGCCCTAGGTGCTCTACCTCGCCGCCACAACCTACTCCGCAGGTGCCGCTCTGGTGGTGGTTCGGGAGGAGCGCCAGGTCAAGGCTGCTTCACGGCTGGCCATGGCCCCAGCCGCGGCGGCACAAGAGCAAGAAGGCCTCGCGAAGACTGCGGCCTCGGCAGATGGAGACCAGCCTCAGCAGGAAGACGCCCCTAGGGCTGAAGAGGCCGAGCCAGGCGGCCAGGCGCTGGGGGCTTCGTCGTCTCAGGAGGCGCCTAACCCTCCGGAGGGCTCAGACCTCGTCGGCACGCCCACCCTCGTCGAGCATCTCGTGTACTTCGTCAGCACAGTGTTGCGGGATGCAAGGGCACGGTACCCCATGCCTCAGATGATCTTGCTCGCGCTGCTGGTGGCCTCGCATAAGCTGCATGACTACTTTCGAGGCCAGCCCATCAAGGTCGTCTCGGCCTACCCATTGGAAAGGGTGCTCAGGAGCCCCAACTCCGCTGGGAGGATCGCCAAATGGAACATAGAGCTGCAAGCGTTTCAGTTCGAATGGACAGAGGCGTCAAGGGAGCTACACTTGCAGATTTTGTGGCAGAATGGACAGAGGCGCCCGGGCTCGAAGCAGGCAAGGACCGGTCACTTTACCCAGGAAGTGAGGCACCAGATGGCTGGGTCATGTACTTCGATGGAGCATTCTCGCGACATGGCGCGGGGGCTGGCGCAGTGCAAATATCCCCCACTCAGGACAAGCTTATTACACCGTGCAGCTTTGTTTCCAGCAGGGTGAGAAGGTCTCCAACAAAATAGCAGAATACAAGGGCCTCATAGTAGGCTTGAAAGCTGCAGCAGCGCTGGGGGAGAAGCGCCTCATCATTAAGGGCGATTCACAGCTCTTCGTCAACTTCTCCGACAAGATGTACGAGCCAAAGGACGAGCACATGGAAGCGTATCTTACGAAGGTGCGCAGGATGGAAAAACAGTTTCGGGGGCTAGAGTTGCAGCATGTGCCCGCGGCACCAACCAAGAAGCTGATGACATCGCCAGCAGGGCATCCAGGCGGCTGCCTCAAGAGCCTGGCGTTTTTGAGGAACGACTCTTCAAGCCATCGGCGGCGCAGTCACTGTCAACTATGGAATTCAAGGACTACCTGATGCAAGGGATGCTACCAGAGAAAGAGGAGGACGTGGAACGTGTGGCCCGGGAGGCCACGGCCTACTGCATCCAAGATGGAGAGCTCTACCGAAGGCGGCCAAATGATGTTTCCATGCGTTTCATCTCTAGGGAACAGGGGAAGGAGTTGCTGGGTGACATACACGGTGGAGATTACGGACACCACACATCATCTCGGACCCTCGTCGGCAAGGCATTTCGCAGCGGGTTCTACTGGCCTACGGCACTCAACGACGCAATCGAGCTGGTGATGGCCTGCGAAGCCTGCCAGTTCCATGCCAAGCAGATCCATCAGCCAGCTCAGGGCCGTCAGACCATCCCACTCTCATGGCCATTCTCGGTCTAGGGGCTGGATATCTTGGGTCCATTTCCTCGAGCGCCTGGGGGCTACCGCTACCTCTACATCACCATCGACAAGTTCACCAAGTGGGCAGAGGTGGAAGCCGTCCGCACCATCCCAATTGGCTCTGCATTAGAGTTCATCAAGGGCCTCGTGAGCCGATTCGGGGTCCCTAATCGCATCATCACCGACAACGGTTCGTAGTTCACCAGCAATCTCTTCAAAACATATTGCGCTAACCTTGGAACACAGATATGCTACGCTTTAGTGGTACACCCCCAGAGTAACGGCCAGGACAAACGCACCAACGCAAAGGTCCAGAAGGGCCTCAAAACCTGGACCTTCAAAAATAAGCTGGAGGCCTGCGGCAGGGGCTGGTACGACGAGCTTTAGTCCGTGATGTGGTCCATCCGCACTATCGCCACCAAGTCGACTGGCGAGACCCCGTTCTTCCTCATCTACGGAGTGGAGGTGGTCCTCCCTCACGAGGTCAAGCATCGCTCCGCGCGGGTCCTAGTGTTTGATGAGGCGCAATAGGATGCCATGCGGGGGACTGGCCTCGTGCTGGGGGAGGAGCGTCGTCGAGAAGCCGCACTACAGGCAGCAAGATACCAGCAGGCACTACGGCGGTATCATTGCCGCAACATCCGCCCCAGGACTCTCGAGGTAGGTGATCTCGTGCTCAGGCGGGTGCTCTCCAGGGAAGGGCTACATAAGCTCTCGCCCATGTGGGAGGGCCCGTTCAAGGTTGTCCATGTTTCCAGGCCTGTCGCCGCGTGTCTGGAGACCCAGGAAGGGGTGCCCATCCCAAATGCTTGGAACATTCAGCACGTCCGGAAGTTCTACCCCTGAAGGAAGGCCAGTGCCTGTGAAGAAGGCCCGGTGCCTGTGAAGCTCGCTGCCCAAAGAAAGGCCCGGTGCCTATGAAGAAGGCCCGGTGCCTGTGAAGCTCGCCGCCCGAAGAAAGGCCCGGTGCTTGTGAAGAAGGCCCAGTGCCTGTGAAGCTCGCCGCCTGTTACACTCTCACGTAATAATGAGTTGGGGCTGTACACGCCCCGGAGTCTCCGGAGTGCCGCCTCGGGCCTCGGGGGCTCCCGCCCATGCCCAGTGGCAGCACTTAGCTCCGTGCTGGTGAGAAGACATCGAAGACTAGACTAGGTGCCGGACGCTGCTTTCCATTTGCTTTCCGCAGTTGGCTTGTTCTCCCTTGTTTGAACCTCTAATGAAGTTGCTTCTATTGTTGTTTGCCGTCTTCTGCCCCTGTCTTCTGTTTTCAGCTTTTCTCTGGCTTGCTCTCTCTCTCGCAGGCCTCGTGAGGGGGCTGTGCGGCGCCCTCGTGATCCCTTCTACTCCTGGTTTTCGCGAGCCCTCTCATTCAAGTTCACACCGGGAGCACCCGTCCCGGTCCATACCCCTCGGGCATCGCGATACAAAGAACCGCTCCTAAGCCGGCAACCCTCGCGACCAAGGTTCGGAAACGATTCTCCCAACTGATCTTTGCAGCTCTTAAGGCGCCCGGCGAGGCCTCGGGCAGTTACCTCGCAAGGAGAAAACTACTGTAGACGTCCCGAGCTAAGTTGTTCCGACACGCAGGCAGATAACCATGACACCATAACACAGCATAGGAACAATAAATGTAGCACGACAATTAGGGGATGATAGTCTGTTGCACGCCCCCACGGGGCTCCAAACTTCTCTCTCTTAATGCAGGAAAAGGAGAAAAACAAAATGAAAGCGGCGCACGCCTTGCGACAGCTCGCGAGGAGGGATCCGCATCATCCTCCCGAACTCAATCAGACTCCGCCTCGCGCTTCACCGGGGCGCGACGACGGGTCGACCCGCTACCACCCTCGAAGTGGGCGCAGCGGCATGGTGGCTGATCGTGGCTACCGCTGGAGGAGCTGTCACCAGAGGAGGAGCCACTGAAGCTCGACGAGCTATGTTCACCGCCAGGAGCGGGTTCGCCTTTGCCCTCGTCACGGCCGTCGCCAAGGCCAAGCACCTCATAGCCACCATCGTCTTAAGGGCAGCACCTGACACGGCAACCATCTTCTTCGAACACCCTCATGTAGAGGGTCGCGTCGCCATCGTACTTGAAGTGGAGGGTGCACCACCTGCCCAGGCCACGCGCGCATGCAAATGTCTGCCAACCCCGGGCCAGGGCCACGTTCCCGGCGACGGAGATCTCCACCGTGACCCAGGAGGCCCTGCTGCAGCAGCCGTCCGCCTGCAGCCAGAGCCCGTTGGGGGCAGCGGCTGGCAGTTCACCAACAAAGAAGCGAGGGAGCTGGAGCCAGTTGCCGACCGGGTTGTCCAACCACACCACAAATTCTGGCAGCACCACTGCCGAATGGAAGCGCGGCCGAGGAGGTCGTGCAGTCACGACACGCCTTCTCCATCGACTGGGCTGCCTCCATACGGGTGGCCGCCACCGCGTGAAGGGCCACCACCGCGACCACGAGAAGCCGCAATGGGAGTTGCTGGATGCTTGCGGGGACGGCCGCGGCCACGCTTGGGCGGAGGAGAGCTAGGTCCTTCCTGGCAAGCCTTCCCTTTCTCCGCGGCCGAGAACCTCTTCACTGGAGCCATGGGATGCTGCAAGCAACCGAAGCAAGGAAGGAGAAGAAGCAGGTGGGGCGAGGGGGGATGTGCAACAGGGGCTTTCGCCCCCTCCCCATTTATAGCCCAAGGGAGGCCAATTGTCAGCCTCCACGATCATAGGTAATGATGACTCTTTGTGCATGCTGCAGGGTCTCGTTAAATCGAGCAGTTGCCGAGGCAGCGTGGGGAAGCGGAGACGCCCATGTCCAATCAACCGCGATACAGCAACCAAGGCCGCAGGCTGTTGGGGCCCGTGGTGCTCCGCACTTGCCCTTTGGCTTCGATTCTAAGCCAAGTCCGAGCGCGCCTTGGGCCCGGGGGCTACTGTCGACATCCTGGGAATGGGGTCACCAGACATGCCTGCATGTTGCGTGTAGCTTGGCTCAGCAGTGGCCCTGTACAGCCCATCTTCATCAACCCAAGCTCAAGACCCTCGCGAGGGGCCAAGCCTCGCGAGGCGAACGACACAAGGCCTCCTCAGGGGTGGCCTCGCCAGGCAGGCTCGCGAGGAGGCGGAGAGATCAAGGCGAGGGGTACCCCGCGAGGTGATCATGACGCAAGCCATGACGATCAAGACCAGGCGGGCGCTAGCCTGCGCTGTGTCCTCGTTTCCTCTTTGGTGCAAAGGGGGCAAGCGCAGGCACATAGTACCGAGGCATCAAGCAAAGGTTTCCATATCAGTGCAACAAGACCAAGACCAGCAGGACGGTAGGACGGAGGTCACCATGTAGCCCAAGACGGCATCATCACCAGTGTTTTTGGCAGCTGAAGACCACCTTTAGTCAGAATAGCTTGTACTAGCTGTCCCCTTTCGAAATGGCCGTTGTTGGATCCCTTCCCGCTCAATATTCGGGAAGAGGACAAGGGCCTCTATAAATAGAGATAGCAACCACAGTAGGAAGGGATCGAGTCCTTCCTAAGTAGAACACCACACCACCACAAGAACACCTCTCCTCGCGAGGCTGTTCTTCCTCTGTATTGTTCATCATCAGCCCAAGAGGCAATCCACCACCACACACACTGGATTAGGGTATTACACCACAACGGTGGCCCAAACCAGTATAAACCTTGCGTCTCTTGTGTTGTTTATCGTGCTAGCTTAGAATCGCAGTGAGGTTTTGGGTGTGTTTCGGTAGGGAGAAGATCTTTGTGCGCACCCCCAGAGTTCGAACCTTAAGGGTTTTGCCGGAACCCGATATCTGACATCCGTCTCGCGAGGCTTGGCCCCTCGCGTGGGTCTTGAGTTGTTGATGCTGGAGATGGGCCGTACTAGGCCATTGATAGAGCCATGCCGTGGGCCGCAGGCAGGCAAGTCTGGGTACCCCCATTCCCAGAACACCGACAGTAGCCCCCTGGCGTAAGGCGCGCTCGGACTTGGCTTCGAGGCGAAGTCAAAAGGCAAGGGCGGAGCGCCGCAGGCCCCAACTTCCTGTGGCCTCGGTCGACGAGTGGCGCTAGATGGGACGTGGGTGTCTTAGCTTCCCCATGCCGCCTCAGCAACCGTTCAACTTGACAAGAGCATGCTACATGCAGAAATGTCATCATTACGGGGGGAGGGGCAGAGCCCCCCTTGCTCATCTCCATCTTCTCCTTGCTTGCTCCTTCTTCTTCCTCCTCATCTTGCCGTATTGCCGTAGCATCCATGGCAAGTATGCCGCAACCCCGGCGGTGTCCCCTTGAGGGTATGGGCACACCTGTTCGAGGGCTGGGGTTGCCCTAGTCAGCCGTGGTGATGCTTCCTCTCGCGATGGGTGCCACCAAGGACAGGGCAGCTCCTGCGATGGGGGAATGCGCGCCGTGGTCGCACGGCCACCTCAGGAGACCTTCCACTCAGGGATGCGTTCCTGGAGTTTGTCGTGTGGTCGGAGAGGCCCGTCGGCACCTGGCTCCTGCTCCCGCGCTTCTTCGTGGGCGCGCTGCCGACCGCGGGGCCGGATGGCCTCTGGCTGCAGGCTGACGGCTGCTGCAGCAGGGCTTCATGGGCGGGAGTCAAAGTCTCCGCTGCGGGCAATGTGTCCTTGACTAGAGGGTCGCAGGCGTTTGCTCGACGCAGGGCATGAGCGGGAGGTGCACCGTCCATTTCAGGTATGACAGCCTTGCGACCCTCTAGTATTTGGGGAAAATGGCCGCTGCACGGGGTGCTGCCCAGAAGATGGCAGCGGTGATGACAAGCTTGCCCTTGGTGATGGCCGCGACGACGACGAGGGTGAGCTTGCCCTTGGCGACGGCCAAACTTCCTCCAACAATGGTGGATCCTCCTCCAGTGAGAGCACCAACGGTGGCAGTTACGATGAACCACCACGCCGCCGGGCTCGTATTAGGGAAGGCGACGAGCCGTCTTGCCACCATGCTATGGCGAAGCGGGAGGAAAGCTCAGGCTGAGCTTGGGCACTGCTGGAGCCTGGCCCCAAGAGCTATTGTAGCCATGGGGTCTGCTTTTGTTTTACCTTTACTTTCTCCTGCATTTTGAAATAGTAGAAGGCCCTGCTGGCGTGTGTAATGAACCATGGCGCTTGCGCCACTATGCTATGTTTGTTATCTGGATATTGTGCCATGATACCCGTGTTTTTATTAGGTGCGGTTAGGGTAACTTAGCTCGGTGTGCTTGTGGTAGTCTCCCATGTTGCGAGGGTGCGCCTTTCCTGAGGTATCTCCCAAGGGCTTCCTTCCTGACGACCCAGGAGACATCGATCCCTGAGAGACGTTGTGCAGCTGCAGAGTTTTTAGTAGGCCTCATGGGGCATCTCCTCCTTCCTCGACCGACCCCCAAGCATGCGTTGGTGGTGGCTGGTGCACCGAGTCGCGCTGCCTGGAGGCATGGACATAAGAGGGTCACTACAAAAAAAAGAGACATCCTTGACATTTTGGGCCGAACGAAATTTTTTATCATGCTTATGACACTTCTATGACGATAATTGTCACAAAACCTGGTATCAGCATAGATCTGGTGGGCTCCTACTTCTATGACAAAAATCATGATAGAAAATGGGCTTTTCGTCCTGGGCGGGCCGGAGACGCAGCTGCATGACATTCTTTGGGTCGTCCATGACGGGAAAAACTGTGGTAGAAGCGAGGGCGAGGAAAATATCGGGGAGTTCCCGGTTACGGTGGGTGGTCGGGGGCCGAGTGATGCGCGTTTCTCTCCTACACGTACGCGCGTGGGTGCGAGGCATTGGGCTCTAACTGAACCCAAGCGTGGCATTGGGCTCTAACTGAACCCGAGTGATTGCACTAGCTATGTTACTGAACCCGAGAGATCCATCCCTTACTGTTAACTCAACCTGAGTGATTCCTTCGCTTGTGCTGCTAACTCAAGCCGATCGAACACTGCTGCCTTCTTCCCTTGATGAATAGTGAGTGTTGTTTGGGGGGGTTTGGATGAACAGTTCACGGTGGGGGGTTGTGTCGGTGTTCTGGGACCGGGAGTCCCCAGACTTGCCTGCCTGCAGCCTGCAGCGTGGCTCAAGAGGTGGCCCAGTATGGCCCATCTTCATCAACTCAAGCTCAAGATCCTCGCGCGGGGCCAAGCCTCGCGGGTCAGATGACGCAAGGCTTCCTCGGGAACAACCTCTCTAGGCAGGCTCGCAAGGAGGCAGAGAGATCAAGGCAGGGGTACCTCGCGAGGTGCTCGTGACGCAAGCCATGACGATCGAGACCAGGCGGGCGCCGGCCTGCGCAGTGTCCTTGTTTGCTCTTTGGTGCAAAGGGGACAAGCGCAGGCATGGAGTACCGAGGCGCCAAGAAAAGGTTACCATTTCGGTGCAACGAGACGACCAAGACCAGCAGAGCGGTAGGACGGAGGTCACCGTGGAGCACAAGACGGCGTCATCGCCAGTGCCTTTGGCAGCCAAAGACCAACTTTAGTTAGGATAACTTGTACTAGATGTTCCCCTTCAAAATGGCCGTTGCTGGCTCCCTTCCCGCTCAATATTTTGGAAGAGTACCAGGGCCTCTATATATAGAGATAGCCACCACAGTAGAGATCACTTCATCTAGAGGCTAGAGAGATCCACCCAAGCGGAGCACCGCACCAGCCCAAGAACACCTCTCGCGAGGCTGTTCTTCCTCTGTACTATTCATCATCAGCCCCTTAGGCAATCCACCACACCACACACTGGATTAAGGTAATACACCACAACGGTGGCCCGAACCAGTATAAATCTTGTGTCCCTTGTCTTGTTCATTGTGTAGCTTAGATTCTCAGTGAGGCGTTGGGACGTGGATTGGTAGGGGGAAGATCTTCACGCGCACCCCAGAGTTCAAACCTTAAGGGTTTTGCCGGAACCCGATATCCGACATTTGGCGCACCAGGTAGGGGTGCGCCGGAATCTTTCTTCCACTGTTCCGCGTTCGATCGTTCATCGCATCCATGGCTGACGCTCGCCGAGCTCGCGCAGAGCGTCGAGCTGCTCTCGCCGCTCGCGTCGCCTAGACGGCTCCCGTCAGTGGACCTCCCCATCGTTCCCTGTTGCCTGCCACCAACGACGCCACCAGCCTATCGGGGAACGAGCAGCAAGCATCGTCGTTGCATCCCTTGGTGCGTTGGGAAGGCTGCACCGCCACTCCGTCACTTACTACAGCTGGTTCATCGTCGCACGCTCGTCGCGCTCCCACGGACGCGCATGCCGCTTTGCTCTTGGCACGTGAGCTCCTGCACTACCGCCCCGTCGACGACCTCTACAAGGAGTGGCTCGCTCGCATCACCGAGATCTTCAGCGCTGCAGGGGTGTCCCCTGCATCGTCCCTCTCGCTGACTCGCCCTCCGTCCTGCGTGGGTGATGCAGCTCAGGAGGTGCCTCCTCCACCTCCTCCCCAAGAAGGCGCCCTGGCTCCAAGGCGCGCGGCCCCTAGTCGAGACACACCATGTCCAGTGCCCGCGCGACAAGAAAGGACCTGCCAAGAAATCCCTCGTCCCCAAGAAGGTGCTCGCATGCTCCCTGCTCCAGCACATCATGATCGCGTCCCAGCGCCAATACGTCAAGACCCCGCGCTGCCCCTGGTGGCGGCGCGCGGGAATCCCCAGGAGCAAGCCCCGCGTCTGCAAAGGGCTCCGGTGGCCACTGCAGGCTGCCATGCCTTCACCACCGAGCTACACAGTGTCACCTGGCCGGCAAGTTCAAGGTGGATCTGCCTCCTTGCTACGATGGCACTGCCGACCCCGCGGAGTTCCTGAAGCTCTACGAGCTAGGCATTGAAGCGGCCAACGGAGATGAAAAGGTCATGGCGAATTGGTTTCCCATGGCTCTCAAAGATGGTGCCCGCACTTGGCTCCTGAGCGTGCCTCCAGGCACGATCTCCTCTTGGGATGAGATGCGCACCCGCTTCATCGCCAACTTCCAGGGCACTCGCGACCGTCCTCCAGTCATAGGTGACCTGTGCCGCATCAAGCAGCAACCTGGAGAGACCCTGCAGAAGTACATCCAGTGCTTCAACAGCGCTCGACTCAATATTGCCAAGGTGACCGAGGAGGCCATCATCTCAGCGTTCTCTGATGGCGTCTGCGACGTCAAGATGAAGGAGGAACTGGCAATCCATGAGGATCTGTGCACATCTATGGAGCTGTTCAACCTGCGACCAAGTGCGCAAGGGCTGAGGAAGGGCGCCTCTCAATTCTCGAGCTCCCCGCCGCTGACCCTGAAGAGAAGAAAGCCAAGGCCAAGGACGTGAAGTGCAAAGGAGCAGCTTTTCTCACAGCAGAGCCAGACACGAAGTGCGGCAGGGACTAACCGGAGTCGTCCAAGGGCAGCCAGTACTACGTGTACCACGACCTCCACACCCACAACACCAACGAATGCCAAGAGCTCAGGGCCGTGCGAGAAGAACATATCGGTCGACGCCCCGAGTGCAACGACCGGGGCTATGGCCGAGGAGGAGGAAGAGGTGGACGACGATGGGACGACCGAGGCCCTCGCCAAGGGTGGCGTGACCGACCTCGCGAGGACCGATGGTAGGACCAGCCTCACGAGGGGCTTGGAGGGATCAGCCTCGCGAGGATCTCCTACAGGGTAACGCAGGCCTTCCTCCTCTGCCACCACCACCAAGAAGGAATGACGACCATCATCAGGACGAGGGGCCTGGGGGCTTCCAGGAACCATGTGTTATCGCTTGCATCTTGGGCGGTGCCCAGGCCCCAGCCTCTCAGTGCATCTTCAAGCAGTTTGCTCGCGAGGTGAACGCAGTCCTTCCCAAGCTCGAGGCCACGTGCCCTCTCAGGTGGTCCACGTGTGCCATCACGTTCAGCTCAGCGGATCAGCTCAAGTGTGCGGCTACAGCCGGGGTCCTCCCAATGCTTTGTTCCCCAGTCATCAGCAATGTGCAAGTTACCAGGACCCTCATCAATGGCGGCGCAGGACTCAACATTCGATCCATCGAGACGTTCAACAATCTCCAAGTGCCATATGATCAGCTTCAGCCAACCAAGCCTTTCTCAGGAGTCACTGACGGCTCCACCACCCCGATAGGGAAGGCCCGCCTCCCTGTCACCTTTGGACAATGCAAGAACTACCGTACCGAGATCATCGACTTTGACATTGCCCACATTCGCCTGCCATACAATGCCATCCTCGGGTATCCAGCCCTGGCCAAGTTCATGGCAGTGACTCACCATGGATACAATGTCCTCAAGATGCCGGGAAGCGGTGGAGTCATCACAGTCCCCTACGAAGACAAGGATGCGGTGTGCTCTCTCGAGCGTGCCTTCCAAGCTACATCAGTCGAGGACCCAGACAGCAAGAGCGGGAACCCTCTCGAGGCAGTTCCTAAGAAGAAGAAGACATCACCCAGCTCAAGGCCTCAGGAGGCAGGTGTCTCCAGAGGCTCCGCGTCAGGATCTGCGCCCATGCAAGGGGCTCCTCCCTCCATTGCATAGGAAGGCGCGCCCGGCGCCCTCCTCAGGCAAGGCTCGGGGGCTCTCTCCTGGAGGGCCTCTAACTTTGCCAAGATCACGAGGGAGGCGCTCGGGCACCACTTGGAGGCGTGCTTCGCGGCACGTTTCCCTCGGGAAGGCATGAGGCAAGGAGGGCCCAACCCTCAGGAGTTCATCACCAAGGTCACTCAGGAGCTGCAGGAATCGAGAGTCATGCGCGACAATCGCCGCTTGCCCGGCGTAGCTCCCCATCGAGGCGAGGATGGCGGGCTGCGCGTCTGCATCGACTACCCAGGGCTCAACTGAGTCGCGTCTCAGGAGCGTTTCTAGCCTTTGCGCGTGGGACATTGTGAGGGTCCACCTTGCAGCTATGTTTGCATGCCTCTCGGCCTGCCGAACGTGGCTGCTGCTCACCAGCGCCTAATGAGGAGCATTCTGGAAGCTCAGGAGGCCAGGCACCGAGCCTTCCTGGCGGAGATGGAGATGGACCTTGAGGAGCCGCCCGGACCCCGAGAGCCTCCCGAGGCTCAGGGCTCCGATGGCTCATGAGGATCGGCTTCTACACCGTGCATCGTCCACTACTCCAACACCTGCCCTGCAATAATACCAGGTGACACCTTTCGAGTTTCGTTTCAGCTGGGAGCGCCCTCAGGGCTGCGTTATTCCTAGGTCGTATGGGTCCGTCCCTGCGGCATGTATCCGTTTTGCTTATGTCTTTAGTTCACTTTGCTTGGAGCGCCCCTTGGGTTGCATCATCCCCAAGCCGCTCGGGCCTGACCCAGTGGCATGCATCTTTCCTGCATCTATCTAAGCCAATTTGCCTTGATGCTTAACCTGCCTGTGATAATCGCCTGCTTGATTGAGACCTACCTTTGGAGCCGCTCGTGCTGGCACGGAGCTTGCGCATGGGTCCGTCCCTACAACGTCGACAAATCTGAGTGGTCGAGCTCTGGACGCGGCAACCCCGCAAAGCGCTACCTCACCAGGCCCTCAGTGCCCTCATCACTCTCTCAGAGCGACCCATGGCTGGCCGGCAGTCATAATGGCAATCCTTGCTTCTCTCGTGTTGGTTTACAGGGTCCACCTAAGGAATAACATGGGGGCGTCGCGAGCTCTCTCTGTCCCTCACCCGTGCGATCTGCTCACGCGTTAAAAGGGGGGCTCCTGAGCATCGCGACTCAAGAGCTCTTACTAGCTCTCCAGTCCTCACCCCCTGGCCTTGTCCATGGCATCGCGACCTGGCATACCAGCGGCTGAGCTCGCTCGTGGGCCGGGACCTGAGGACGTAGAGCACAAAGGAGAGTCGGGGACGGGAGGAGAAGCTCACGAAGTCCTGACCCAACAACATCCCAGCTACCGGCACACAGGCCCGGCACCTCCCGAGCAAACAGCTCCAAGCTTTTGAGATAAGTCTCGCTCCTGGAACAACTAATCGATGTGACACCGAAACCTGACTTAATGCAGCTCTGTAACAGCGATGTTGCCTTCCTTTCTCGCCTTTCGGCGGCTACTTGAGCGCTAAAGGGGACCTCAAGAGCATCGCGCCTCAGGGGCTCTTACTGGACCTCGGGCCGCTCACCTCCTGGCCTTGACCACGGCATTGCGACCTGGCATACCAGCGACGGCTGAAGCCTGCCTGGGGACCGGGACCTGTCAGCATAGAGCACCAAGCTGTTGCGAGGTTAGAAAGGGGGAACCGAGCCGAGACAAGACAAGCATCTTGCACCACTTCATAATAAGGGTGATATCAACAAAAGACACAGTAGATGCTTTACATGCCCCCACAGGGTATTCCCTTGATTCCTCGCATGAAACAAAAGACGCAAATCCTAAGGAGCCCTGACTACATGTGCCTCCACGGCCGACGCTATCATCAACAGTGGGCCACCAAGCGTCGACGCCAACCCCATCCAGATCAGCCGTGTCGGCGGCCTAATGTTGCTGCCTTGCTCCGAGCGCGGCGCGAGCTCGTGGGCTCGTAGCTGTCGTCACTCGTCTCCGGAGTCGCGAGAAGCTCGGGAGAGTCGCTGGACTCCCCAACATCTCCGCTACTGCCAGAGGAGCCGCTGAGGAAGCGGAGGGCAGGCCTAGCCCTTGCCACACCGGCATCCCGGCCGCCTCCTCTGGGGTAGCACTCCAGCCGACGTCCTTCCGTGTCAAAGACCTTGAAGAGCATCAGGCAGGCGCCGTCATATTCGAGATGAATCACGAGGTCACCTCCTGTTCGGCAGAGCCGGGCGATCTCGCCCCAGCCCCGGGTCATGTAGACCTTGCCCGGAGCGACGACCTCGACCTCTGGTCTGGTCGCGGGGGTACCGTAGTCGGCGTGCTGCAGCCAGAGCTCAAGAGGCCCCCTCGGCGGCATCTCGAAGGCAAAGGAAGGAGGAAGGCGGATCCAGGAGCTTGGAGGCATGGCGGCGTGAAGTTCGAGCTCGCGAGAGGAGTCCGCGGCATGGACTCCAGGACCGACGACAGGCACCGCCACAACTTGTCAATGCTGCCGACGATGCAGGCAACACCCCTCGGTGTCTTCCTGTCTAGGGCCCTCAGCCCGAGCGTACAGAGGTAGCAAAAACCCAAGAGGTGGCCGCTCTTACCAAGGCCTCGACGTCTACAGCCGAGCAACCACGTCACGGCCGCCGAGGACTGGCCGCTTCTTCGGTGGGAGCAGGTCGGGTCCCTCTCTGGGGGCCTTTCCTTTCTCCTTGGCTGAGAACCAGCAGATCATCACCTTTGGCGTCAGGATGGAGGAGGAGCGAGGAAGAAGGAGCGGAGCAAGAAGAGATGGACTGCGGGGCTCACGCCTCTCCGTACTTAGTCCAGAGGAGGCCAACCATCGGCCCCCACGATCATAGGTAATCATGACTCATTTTTGCATGCAGGGACTCGTCAAATCGGGCAGTTGCTGAGGTAGCATGGGGAAACGGAGACGCCCACGTCCAATCAACCGCCACGCGGCGCCCAAGGTCACAGGCTGTTGGGGCCCGCGGCGCACCGCACTTGCCCTTTCGCTTTGCTGCTAAGCCAAGTCCGAGCGCGCCTTGGGCCCGGGGGCTACTGTCAGCGTTCTGGGAACAGGGGTCCCCAGACTTGCCTGCCTGCGGCCTGGGGCGTGGCTCAAGGGGTGGCCCAGTACGACCCATCTTCATCAACTCAAGCTCAAGACCCTCGCGAGGGGACAATGCAAGGCTTCCTCAGGAACGGCCTCTCCAGGCAGGCTCGCGAGGAGGCAGAGAGATCAAGGCAGGGGTACCTCGCGAGGTGCTCATGACGCAAGCCATGACGATCGAGACCAGGCGGGCGCCAGGCGGGAGCCGGCCTGTGCAGTGTCCTAGTTTCCTCTTTGGTGCAAAGGGGGCAAGCGTAGGCGCGGAGTACCGAGGCGTCAAGCAAAATTACCATCTCGGTGCAACGAGACCAACACCAGCAGAGCGTCAGGACAGAGGTCACCGTGGAGCCCAAGACGGCGTCATTGCTAGTGCCTTTGGCAGCCGAAGACCAACTTTAGTCAGGATAACTTGTACTAGATGTTCCCCTTCAAAATGGCCGTTGTTGGCTCCCTTCCCGCTCAATATTTGGGAAGAGGACCAGGGCCTCTATATATAGAGATAGCCACCACAGTAGAGATCACTTCATCTAGAGCCTATAGAGATCCACCCAAGCGGAGCACCGCACCAGCCCAAGAACACCTTTCGCGAGGCTGTTCTTCCTCTGTACTGTTCATCATCAGCCCCTGAGGCAATCCACCATACCACACACTGGATTAGGGTATTACACCACAACGGTGGCCCGAACCAGTATAAACCTTGTGTCCCTTGTCTTGTTCATCATGTAGCTTAGATTCTCGGCGAGGTGTTGGGACGTGGATCGGTAGGGGGAAGATCTTCGCGCGCACCCCAGAGTTCGGGCCTTAAGGGCTTTGCCGAACCAGATATCCGATAGGTTGGATGAACAGGACCCCATGGTAGTAGAGACCGTTAATGTAGGATGAACAGGACCCCGATCGATCGAGCCGGTTGGGGGTGGATGAACATGACCCCGTGGAGGGCTGGATGAATAGGCCCCCGTGGAGGGCTAGTAGAACAGTTGCTGGTGGAGGGTTGGTTGAACAGTAGCCGGTGGAGGGTTGGTTGAACAGTAGCCGGTGGAGGGCTGGATGAATAGTAGCCTGTGGAGGGGTGGTTGAACTGGACCTCGTGGAGAGGGCTGGTTGAATAGTAGCCGGTGGAGGAGCGGTGGAGGTTGGATGAACAGGAGCCCGTTGATGAACAGTTGCAGGTGGAGGCTGGAGGAGGTCGAAGGTGGATGAATAGTAGCTCGTGGAGGCTGGAGGTGGTCGGCGGTGGAGATGAACAGTATCTTGTGGAGTCCCATTTTACGGTACGCCACACCCCTCCTAATGAACAAGACCCCCGTTTTGACTGTAGCGCACCAAAACAAGTCCGTTTCCTCCATTTTGCAGTACGCCACACCCCTCCCAATCAACAGGACCCAGTTTCAACCGTAGGAGTTCCAGGAGAAGTCTGTTTCCTCTGTTTTGTGGTACACCTGACCCCTCCCTTTGAACAGGATCCCGTTTACACCGTGGCCAGTCGAACACAAGGCCGTTTCCTCCGTTCTGCGGTACGCCAGACCTCGTTTTGATCGGCTGTTCCATCCAAGCCGGTTGGCTCCCGATGAACATGAAGTATTCCGTTGCCTCCCGATGAACACGACGCACTCCCCATGAACACGACGACGCAGTTTCTTCGTTCTGACCCAGCCATGTACACGAGCCCTAGCCGTACGTATGCGCGAGTAGGCATTCGAGACCCGCCCATATGTACGTACGTGGTCGTATTTACTTTCTACCACCCTGGTGATACGTCCATTTTGCATCATGCTTTTATATCAATATTTATTGCATTATGGGCTGTTATTACACATTACATCTCAATACTTATGGCTATTCTCTCTTATTTTACAAGGTTTAGCATGAAGAGGGGGAATGCCGGCAGCTGGAATTCTGGCTGGAAAACGAGCAAACATTGGAAACCTATTCTGCACTGCTCCAAAAATCCTGAAACTCCACGAAACATGTTTTTGGAATTAAAAAGAATTATTGAGTGAAAGAAATACATCAGGGGGCCCACGCCTTGGCCAGGAGAGTGCCCCCCCTACTGGGCGCGCCCCTGTCTCCTGGGCCCCCCTGGTGGGCCTCCGGTGTCCATCTTCTACTATATGAGAGCTTTTACCCTGGAAAAAATCATGTGCAAGCTTACGGGACGAAACTCCGCCGCCACGAGGCGGAACCTTGGCGGAACCAATCTAGGCCTCCGATGGAGCTGTTCTGTCAGGGATACTTCCCTCCGGGAGGGGGAAATCATCACCAACGTCATCACCAATGATCCTCTCATTGGGAGGGGGTCAATCTCCATCAACATATTCACCAGCGCCATCTCCTCTCAAAACCCTCGTTCATCTCTTGTATCCACTCTTGTATCAAAACCACAAATTGGTACCTGTGGGTTGCTAGTAGTGTTGATTACTCCTTGTAGTTGATGCTAATTGGTTTACTTGGTGGAAGATCATATGTTCAGATCCTTTATGCATATTATTACTCCTCTGATTATGAACATGAATATGCTTTGTGAGTAGTTACGTTTGTTCCTGAGGACATGGGTGAAGTCTTGCTATTAGTAGTCATGTGAATTTGGTAATCGTTCGATATTTCGATGAGATGTATGTTATCTGTTCCTCTAGTGGTGTTATGTGAACGTCGACTACATGACACTTCACCATTATTTGGGCCTAGAGGAAGGCATAGGGAAGTAATAAGTAGATGATTGGTTGCTAGAGTGACAGAAGCTGAAACCCTAGTTTATGTGTTGCTTCGTTAGGGGCTGATTTGGATCCATATGTTTAATGTTGTGGTTAGGTTTACGTTAATACTTCTTTTGTAGTTGTGGACGCTTGTAATAGGGGTTAATCATAAGTGGGATGCTTGTCCAAGTAAGGGCAGTACCCAAGCACCGGTCCACCCACATATCAAATTATAAAAGTACCGAACGGAAATCATATGAACGTGATGAAAACTAGCTTGACGATAATTCCCATGTATACTCGGGAGCTCCTTTCTCATTATTAGAAATTGTCCAGGCTTATCCTTTGCTACATAAAGGATTGAGACACCTTGCTGCACTTTATTTACTTTATTTACTTGTTGCTCGTTACTATTTATCTTATCACAAAACTATCTATCACCTACAATTTCAGTGCTTGTAGAGAAAACCTTACCGAAAACCGCTTATCATTTCCTTCTGCTCCTTGTTGTGTTCGACACTCGAACTTATCAAAAGGACTACGATAGATCCCCTACATTGTGGGTCATCAAGACTCTTTTCTGGCGTCGTTGCCGGGGAGTGTAGCGCTTTTGATGAGTGGAACTTGGTAAGGAAACATTTATATAGTGTGCTGAAATTTTCTGTTATTTGTCACTATGGAAACTAATCCTCTGAAGGGCTTGTTCGGGGTATCTTCACCCCGACCAGAAGAGCAAAGAGTTGCTCCTCAACCTACTGAACTTTATGAAAATATTTACTTTGAGATTCCTTCGGGTATGATAGAGAAACTGCTAGCTAATCCATTTGCAGGAGATGGAACATTGCAACCCGCTTTACACCCTATCTTTGTGGATGAAGTTTGTGGATTATTTAAGCTTGCATGTATTACCGATGATGTTGTCAAAAGGAACTTCTTCCCTTTATCTTTGAAGGGAGATGCATTGATATGGTATAGGCTATGAGATGATGCGAGATCTTGGAATTATAAGCGATTGAAGTTGGAATTTCACCAGAAGTTCTATCCTATGCATCTTGTTCATCGTGATCGTAATTACATATATAATTTCTGGCCTCGCAAAGGAGAAAGCATCGCTCAAGCTTTGGGGAGGCTTAAGTCAATGTTATATTCATGCCCCAATCATGAGCTCTCCCGGGAAATGATTATTCAAAAATTTTATGCTCGGCTTTCTCTTAATGATCGCAACCTGCTCGATACTTCCTGTGCTGGTTCTTATATGCTGAAGACTATTGATTTCAAATGGGACTTATTGGAAAGAATTAAACGCAACTCTGAAGATTGGGGTTCCGACGATGGTAAGCAGTCAGGTATGACACCTAAGTTCGATTGTGTTAAATCTTTTATGGATACCGATGCTTTTCGTGGATTTAGTGCTAAGTATGGACTTGAGTATGAGATAGTAGCTTCTTTCTGTGAATCTTTTGCTACTCACGTTGATCTCCCTAAGGAGAAGTGGTTTAAATATAATCCTCCTATTGAAGTGAAAGTAGTTGCACCTATTACAGTTGAAGAAAAGACTATGACCTATAGTGATCCTATTGTTCCTACTTATGTTGAGAAACCTCCTTTTCCTATTAGGATAAAGGATCATGCTAAAACTTCGACTGTTGTTTGTAAGAGTAATACTAGGACTTATACACCTCCTGAGCAAATCAATGTTGAACCTAGTATTGCTATGGTTAAAGATCTCTTGGATGATGATTTAGATGGTCATGTTATTTATTTCTGTGATGAAACTGCTAATATTGCTAGACCAGATACTAAGATACATAGACCTGTCGTAGGCATGCCTGTTAACTCTGTTAAAATAGGAGATCATTGTTATCATGGTTTACGTGATATGGGTGCTAGTGCTAGTGCAATACCTTATACCTTATATAAAGAAATTATGCATGACATTCCACCCATTGAATTAGAAGACATTGATGTTACCATTAAGCTTGCTAATAGGGATACCATTAAACCAGTTGGGATTGTTAGAGATGTTGAAGTCTTGTGTGGGAAGGTTAAATACCCAGCTGATTTTCTTGTTCTTGGTTCCCCATAAGATGATTTTTGTCCCATTATTTTTGGTAGACCCTTATTGAATACAGCTAGTGCTAAGATTGATTGTGAAAAAGATACTGTCACCGTTGGCATAGATGGTATGTCTCATGAGTTTAATTTTGCTAAGTTTCGTAGACAACCTCGTGGTAGGGAACCACCTAGTAAGGATGAGATTAGTGGTTTCGCTTCCATTGCTGTGCCTCCTACTGATCCGTTAGAACAATATTTGCTAGACCATGAAAATGATATGTTTATGAAGGAAAGAAGGGAAATAGATGAAGTGTTCCTTAAACAGGAACCTATGCTGAAACATAACCTTCCCGTTGTAATTATTGGGGATCCCCCTCCACCCAAGGGTGATCCCATGTTTGAACTCAAACCATTACCTGATAATCTTAACTATGCTTATCTTGATGAAAAGAAAATATATCATGTTATTATTAGTGCTAACCTTTCAAAGCAATAAGAAGAAAGATTATTGAAAACTATGAAGAAGCACTGAGCAGCTATTGGATATACTCTGGATGATCTTAAGGGCATTAGTCCCACATTATGCCAACACAAAATTACAGTGGAGAAAGATGCCAAACCAGTTAGAGATCCTCAACGATGACTAAATCCCAAGATGAAAGAAGTGGTAAGAAAGGAGATACTAAAGCTCCTTGAGGCAGGTTTAATTTATCCCGTTGCTGATAGTGAATGAGTAAGCCATGTCCATTGTGTTCCTAAAAAGGGAGGTATTACCGTTATTCCTAATGATAAAGATGAATTGATCCTACAAATAATTATTACAGGTTATAGGATGGTAATTCATTTCCGTAAGTTAAATAAAGCTACCTTTTATTGATCAAATGCTAGAAAGACTATCCTAACACACACATTTCTGCTTTCTAGATGGTTATTCTGGTTTCTCTCAAATACCTGTGTCAGCGAAGGATCAATCTAAAACTACTTTTACTTGCCCTTTTGGTACTTTTGCTTATAGAAGTATGCCTTTTGGTTTATGTAATGCACCTGCTACCTTTCAAAGATGCATGATGGCTATATTCTCTTATTTTTGTGAAAAGATTTGTGAGATATTCATGGATGATTTCTCCGTTTATGGATCCTCTTTTGATGATTGTCTAAGCAACCTTGATCGAGTTTTGCAGAGATGCGAAGACACTAGTCTCGTCCTCAATTGGGAAAAGTGTCACTTTATGGTTAATGAAGGCATTGTCTTGGGGCACAAGATCTCCGAGAGAGGTATTGAAGTTGATAAAGCCAAAGTTTATACTATTGAAAAGATGCCATGTCCCAAGGACATAAAAGGTATAATAAGTTTCCTTGGTCACGCCGGTTTTTATATGAGGTTCATTAAGGACTTTTCTAAAATCTCTAGGCCTCTGACTAATTTATTGCAAAAAAATATTCCTTTTGTCTTTGATGATGATTGTGTAGAAGCATTTGAAATACTTAAGAAAGCTTTAATCACTGCACCTATTGTTCAGCCACCTGATTGGAATATACCCTTTGAAATTATGTGTGACGCTAGTCATTAAGCTATAGGTGATGTTCTAGGGAAAAGAGTTGATAAGAAACTGAATGTTATCCAGTATGCTAGTAAGACTCTTGATACTGCCCAGAGAAATTATGCTACTACTGCAAAAGAGTTCTTAGTAGTTGTGTTTGCATGTGATAAGTTTAGACCTTATATTGTTGATTCCAAAGTTACTATTCACATTGATCATGCTGCTATTAAATATCTTATGGAAAAGAAAGATACTATGCCTAGACTCATT
The DNA here is from genome assembly GCF_018294505.1 of Triticum aestivum. Classification (NCBI taxonomy): domain Eukaryota; kingdom Viridiplantae; phylum Streptophyta; class Magnoliopsida; order Poales; family Poaceae; genus Triticum; species Triticum aestivum. The sequence continues at coordinate 219,681,340 of NC_057801.1, read as the reverse complement.
AGATGGGTTCTCCTGCTCCAAGAATTTGATTTACATATTATTGATAGAAGGGAGCTAAGAACCCCGTTGCAGATAACTTGTTTAGGTTAGAGAATGTTCTTGATGACCCACTGCCTATTGATGATAGCTTTCCTAATGAACAATTAGCAGTCATTAATGCTTCTCATACTACTCCTTGGTATGCTGATTATGCTAATTACATTGTTGTTAAATTTATACCGCCTAGTTTCACATACCAGCAAAAGAAAATGTTCTTTTATGATTTAAGACATCACTTTTGTGACGATCCACACCTTTATAAAGTAGTAGATGGTGTTATTAGACGTTGTGTCCCTGAGCATGAACAGGAACAGATCCTTCGCAAGTGTCACTCTGAATCCTATGGAGGACACCACACTGGAGATAGAACTGCACACAAGGTACTACAATCTGGTTTTTATCGGCCTACTCTCTTCAAAGATGCTCGTAAGTTTGTCTTATCTTGTGATGAATGTCAAAGAATAGGTAACATTAGTAGACGTCAAGAAATGCCTATGAATTATTCTCTTGTTATTGAACCGTTTGATGTTTGGTGCTTTGATTATATGGGACCTTTTTCCTGCCTCTAATGGTTATACACATATTTTAGTTTCTCTTGATTACGTTACTAAGTGGGTAGAAGCTATTGCAACTAGTAGTGCTGATCATAACACTTCTATTAAAATGCTTAAAGAAGTTATTTTTCCGAGGTTTGGAGTCCCTAGATATCTTATGACTGATGGTGGTTCACATTTTATTCATGGTGCTTTCCGTAAGATGTTTGCTAAGTATGATGTCAATCATAGAATCACATCTCCTTATCATCTGCAGTCTAGTGGTCAAGTAGAGTTGAGAAATAGAGAGCTCAAATTAATTTTGCAAAAGACTGTGAATAGATCTAGAAAGAATTGGTCCAAAAAACTTGATGATGCATTATGGGCCTATAGAACTGCATACAAAAATCCTATGGGTATGTCTCCATATAAGATGGTTTATGGAAAAGCGTGTCATTTACATCTTGAACTTGAACATAAGGCATATTGGGCTATTAAAGAGCTCAACTATGACTTCAAACTTGCCGGTGAGAAGAGGTTGTTTGATATTAGCTCACTTGATGAATGGAGAACCCAAGCTTATGAGAATGCCAAGTTATTCAAAGAAAAAGTCAAACGCTGGCATGACAAAAGGATACAAAAGCGTGAGTTTAACGTAGGAGATTATGTGTTATTATTCTACTCTCGTTTAAGATTTTTTGCAGGAAAACTTCTCTCTAAATGGGAAGGTCCCTACGTTATCGAGGAGGTCTATCGTTCTGGTGCCATAAAAATCAACAACTTCGAAGGCACAAGTCCGAGGGTGGTAAATGGTCAAAGAATTAAACATTATATTTCAAGTAATCCTATTAATGTTGAAACTAATATTATTGAAACTGTAACCCCAGAGGAATATATAAGGGACACTTTCCAGAACGTTCTAGACTCCGAAAAGGAATAGGTATGTGGTACGATAAGTAAACCGACTCCAAAACGACTCCAATGGCAATTTTTATCAGTTTTGGAATATTTAAGAATTTTAGGAAGAAAGAAGTAGTCCGAAAGGGACACGAGGCCCCCACGAGAGTGGAGGGCGCGCCCACCCTTACTGGGCGCGCCCCCTGTCTCGTCGACACCACGTGTGCCTCCCGGACTCCGTTTTCTTGCACGTTACGTATTTTCGTCAGTAACAATTAATTATATATACTCCCGAAGGTTTTGATCACTGTATCACGCAAATATCCTCTGTTTTTATTTCGAGCTGTTTCTGTTTCAGATCTAGAGCATCATGTCGTCTCCAAGCGCTCCCAAGGACAATTTTTTCGAGAGGGTTATCAACCCCTATCTCGCGGAGGTGCTGCAACACCCTCATACCATTGACATGCGTGAGGGGGTGCTGCACATCCGCGATGTGGAAGGACCAAGGCGTACCGGAAGCGTGGAGACAACGCTCGAAACCGTGGAGCAGCAAGTTTTCAAGTGCCAAGGGGTGGTGGATCATGGACTCAACGCCAACCAGAAGATGATCACGAAGTTCACCAACAACCATAAGCTGGATGCCAAAGTCATTGGGGAGACCATCTTCAAGCATCAAGAGAAAATCGAGCACCTCCATGCCCAGATCTGTGATCTGCAAAACCAGAACTGTGGGTATGAATATAGATTCAAGAGGATGAGTTTGGCTACAGATTTAAGGATCCCGGAGACTTGATCATCCTTCTATGATGGAGAGCCTATGTGTGGGGACCCCGACTCATAAGTCGTGATCACCGAATGCACGTGTACAGTGATCCCAGAGATAAATGCTCACTGAACACACAGAAGCTGAATAACAAGAGTCTTACATCCATACATACCGTATTACACAAGTAGGACCATTATGGTCGAGTCTTGAGTATAACATCGCAGCGGAAATCTTCGTCGACAACTTGGACCCATGCCATCTGCCTTAACCCTACAGGCATTCTGACTGGGAAGCGTCCTAGCTCGCATGAACGTCACTGAAGTATTCTTCATCATATCCTGTTCTTTCATGCCTGGCCAATAAAATAACCAGTGGCAAGCCAACGTACTTTGAATGTACTCGCAAGCAACCCATGTTTTGGTTCAAGATACAATAATGCATGATATAGGTAAATTTTTGCACAAAGCTAGTTTTGAGTGCAATGACATGTTCAACAACTTGTAAGACATGCATCAGGAGAATTCAAGTAACCATGAGGACAAGTTACAGATATCAACATAAATAGAGTGGGCACCAACCCAACTCAATCATGTCAAGTCCTTTGACTTGACCCAAGTAGTTTTATCAACTCACACACACACGGTTTGTAAACATGTGGACATAGCCCAAGAGCGGTTACCCAACTGTCCTTGACCGTGGACACGGCTATTCAAATAGTTTTACACTCTGAAGAGGTTGCACACTTTACCCACAAGATCCGGGGAACTTCCGTGTCATCCACGACCCGCGGTACCTCAAGTACCCGGGATAAGCACCCGATCACTACCTTTCCCTAGACGACACTAACATGGAGTCCACTCGATTGGTAGTAACCCTCGTGCCTAACATTTCAAATCATAAAGTTGTGGAGCCTCGCTCCCATATTCATCACATACCACAAGCACGGGGTACCAACGGTGTGTCCGGTGCCCTGTAAAAAACAGCCATGGCCGCCCTACCTGGCATGACCCCGTCCCGAGAGAGAGCATCAACTCTCCACCGTCACTAGTAATGCGGGCTCCAAGCTAGTATCGACCTAGGTAATCAATAATGCCCTTTCCCATATAAGGGTAGAGTGGTTGCGCATGTAAGGTTGGAATAACGGTCGCAACTTAAACCAATCTGTTTTGAAAACAACACACACATGCCTCGGTACACCACTTCGTCATCAAGTGGCTACCCAACTCATCATCTCCCCCGGGCATAAGTGGCACCCGGTGGGGTTTTCGAAAAGTCTTCTGAAAATACTTTGTCTCCATCACCATGCATCTTCCCATCCCTTTTTGCGTAGCACTACTTTAGCATCCTATCTACTCCCACCGGCATAACCCTCATAAGAAGGTAGGGTCACGCACAATGCAAGTATCAACAAGGAAGTACGGTGGCAACCCATCAAAGTGGTTACTACCTCACCATGATTGCGTTGCAACAACAACATGGTGCTATATGACATGCATAAAAAGGGTTTCATAGACATGGTCAAAGGGCTGCTTGCCTGTTTTAACAGAGTCTTCGAGGTCTTCAAATATCTCTGGTCCAACTCCGAGCATTTCGTCTACTTCGTCAACTATCGTCGAAAGCAACCATAATAAGCAACACAACAAGGCAGGAAATAAAAGTGCTCTAAAAATGTGAGTTGGACTTTTCTAGGATACCTCTGGTCATATGAGGGATGACCAAAGTGGTTTCATTAGGATTTGATCAATGGACATCTTTGAACATTTCAATATGATGGAATCAAGGGGTTTATGGATTTGCAAGAAGTGTACAATTTTTTTAAATGAGCAAAGGCACCCATTTAGCAAATCATGATTTTAGAAGCATCTGGGAGTTGGTTTCACTGGATTTGGAGTTCAAATGAATATTCTATGGATTTGCAAAGTTGACAAACATGAAGAAATGGCTCACTCATTTGTGGAGTACAGAAAGTATTAAGAAAAATGTTCATAAACTAAGTTATGAACTTAGATGCATCTAGGAATTTGAGTCATGGCATTTGGATCAATTTTGAGCTCTCTGTGATTTTCTAAAGTTCATCACAGAAATAGGAAAAATAGGATTTGATAAATATTTGTGAAGAAAAGGTCTCTAGAAAAATGTGCAAATCGCACCATTTGATAGATCATGAATTTATGAACTACTACAAATTTGAATCATCAAATTTGGAGTTAATTTGGATTGTTTATGGATTTTACAAGTTTCTGGAAAAATAAAAAGACAAAGGAAGGGGTTATACCTATACTTCGCACCGAGCGCAGCATAGCGCCACAGCGCATTGGGCCGGCCCAGCTGCCTGGCCACGCGGCTAAGGAGGGCCATGCCGATGGCGGACTAGCGGAGTATGCTTCTCTGCGGTGGAGACGGTTAACCCAGATCCCGCCTCCACTTAAACACCTGGGCCCGCCGGCTGAGTCGCTGACCCGCGGGGCCCACCCATAGGGTCGTCTCCTTCCTCCCACGCCCGCGACAGAGGGGATCGAGGTTGCGGGTGAGCGCCGACCGTCGCTTGCCCCCGGCGGCAGAGGCCACCCCCGGCCAAGCTCCGGCCACGGGAGGGGTCGCCGGGGAGAGGCGGTTCTTCTGGAGGGGAGAGAAGGTGGGGAGGACCTCGTCCTTGTCCGAATCGGAGCGGAGGCCAGCGGCAGCATTCCGGCCATGGGGGAGTGCTGGAGGGCACGAGAGGAGGTGTGGGTTGGTCCAAGGGATGCACGGGAGGGAGAAAGAGCCAAAGGAGTGGAGAAGAGGCTCGGGGGTGACCTTAAATATAAGGGGGCGAGGTGCACCGCGGGGCTGTGCGCCCGCGAGGCTGTTGCCATCGCTACAAGCCACGGGGGATCGTGTGGGCGTGTCTGGGGTGTTCCTGGACGTCGACTACGTCGGGAGAGATAGAGAGAGGGAGTGGGGAGAGGTCAGAGGCGCGCGCGTGTGAGCCGCGCCATTGGCGCGCTCGGGCGGCCGGTGTTTGCTAGCGCGGAGGCGCGGGGAGGAGGAGAGAGGAAGGGGACAGCGCCGTGTCATGACGCGGACATCAAGGGGCGTTGGTTGGCGTGCTGGGGAGGCCCGAGGTGGTCGGGGGACGCGGCGTCAACGGTCGGGAGCGCGATGACGTGCTCCAGAGCGTGTCTTTCGCCGGCATCCGCGGCTTTTCCGCGTGCACTCGCGCGCCCACCTGTGTCTGGTAGCTGCAGGGGGAATAAACAAGGGTGAAAGAAGCTTGGGATGCTCTGGAACTTGCCAGGAGTGAGGGAGAGATGAGAAAGGGAGGGGAAAGTGGCTGTCCAGAGAGGAAAAATGGGTCTCTGCCCCCTTCATCATTGCCTCTTGGGCAGGGAAGCACACCAGAGGTTGAGTGGGACTAGGAGGGGTGATGGTAAAATGTGGAGTCCATGGAGATTAGTGGAAGAGGCCAAAAATGGGATTTTGGTAAAAGTGGCAGAAGGTGTTTGATGTAGGTTTGGGCAAGCAAATGGTCTTCCCTTGTCATGAGGCTTGACAGGGTAGAATGGCATGAGAAAATAAGAGGTTCCACCAAGATTGAGATCATTTGGGCAAAGTTGCCAATGCAACTTTTGTGAACCCTAGAAATCAACAGAAATGGACTTTCCAAGATTTAGTCATGCAAGTCTGTTCTCCTTGATGCACCACTTGGTGTAGTGTCATCATTTGAGTTTATGAACATGTCCACAATAGTTGAGATCAAAAGGAGAAAGTTTCCAATGTAGAGTTGTCAAAATTTGGTTCTAGACAGAAGGAATTTTGGGGCACATTGATCAAGTTAACTTGTTCTCCAACCTGTGCCATTCGGTCTAGATGAATTATTAGACCATTTGAGCATGTTCACAAGGTTTGATAACATTTGGACATGTTTGGCAATGTAAAGTTGCTCAAACTTTAAAATGGACAGAAATGGTTTTGAGGGGATGTCATGGGGTTATACTATTCTCCATGGCATCATACTTGTCAAGATCATCAACAATGTCATATGTGACATGCTAGAATTTTCTTGGAATTTTTGGAGAATACTTCCTTTGTAAATATTTCAAAAGCTTGAAATATTCAGAAAGGGTTTTTCAAGGATTTGACCAATATTTTGAACATGACCATGTGTTGAAACTCTTATATATGGACACTATATGTCCACTGAGTTTCCCTGATTTTTGTCAAATATTTTAAAACAATAAAATAATTTTTCCCTATTAAAGACAATTTCTGGCCTTAAGAAAAAGCTTTTAAATAAAATAGGAAAATAACTTTTAAATTTATATTTTTGTGGTTTCTGGGTATCCTGTATCTAATAGGAGTCAAATATATTTTTGGAAAGATTTTTACTACCCTTAATTAAGTACTTGCAGTGCAAATCTCAATTCAGGGGTTTTTGGAAAACTACTTTTTGAAAATACCATTTGGCCAAATTATTTTTGTAAGAAATTGTTTTTATGTCATATACACATGGCATGATCATTGGTCAAGGTTTTTGGATCAAGGGGAAGGAGTATAAGGGTTGGGGAATTTATTTGATTTTTAGAGCACTTGCAAACAGCAGTCAAACATTCAATCAAAGCAAAGACAAAACACTCAAAAGTTTTTGTCAAACCACATTCTAGCATGATTTATTGACTTAAGTGTTGTGCCATGAAAATCAGGGTGTGACAGACCTACCCCCCTTACAAGAATCTCGTCCCCGAGATTCCCAGACTAGGCGTAGAAAGGGATACAGAATTTAGATGCGAGGCAGTCTTCACGTCCTCATACAACTCCTTCTTCCGTGTGGTGCTCCATTGAATCTTGAAGTACCTGGTGTTGTAGCTTCATGTATGATTCTCTCGGTTGACCCAGGTTGCTGAGGGGTCTCTCGCGTTAGGTCAGGTTGGACTAGGGGTCGATGGCTCGGTGGTCAATGCCCTCGTAGAGATCGGGCAAGTTAGGAAGTTGGAAATGTTTCCGGAGTGGTGTCGTGTGGGAAAAAAAACATTACACAGTGGGTAAGTCAGGTGGTAACTCTAGATGGTAGCCATCTGCTCTTCGCCTTGTAGTGATCTCAGAGAGGGTTGTTAAATCTTGGAGTGATCTCGAAGGGGGCCGATGAATCTTGATGTGGGTCTCCTTGTCATGGAAATGCTTGGCTCCTTAGAGAGGAGTGGTTTGTAGATACGCACGGTCTTCAACGAGGAAGTTCACTTCTTGGCGATGGCGGTTGACATAGTTCTTCCTCCTAGACATGACGATCTTCAGATGTTCCTTGACCAGCACAACGATTCTTCTTCCGTCTTTGGGTAGACAAGTATGTCATCAAAGAAAGATGACAACTAACTTGTCCGAGCACTCAATGAAGTCTATGGGGTACGTAAAGTTGGCTGAGGCATTGGTGGTGGTCATGGTTGAGTATCGGCCAAGGTCTTATGATCTGAAACCAAAGCCCAAGGTCAGGATCCGACCATGTTGTGGCTTGGTAGGGCTTAAGGGTTTCAAGGATTCTATTGTGCGAGTGAATGTTTATCATTCCATCCTTGAGCATAATTTCTGAGATGCCAATACTTCTACCTAGTCTTCACCTCATATTACCAAAAGAATCATCTCGTATAGGTCAACTCCAATCATCACTCATGTGATTCATATCCTCATGGCTCCCGAGAGGAGGTCTAACAAAATCATATATGTCTACAATCCCCAAACTCATATGTATGTCTACCCCTAAAAATCCATGGGTAGAACATATAAGCTGCTAAGCTTGAACGTGACAATCCAAGTGCTCAGCCTGTTCTTCCAAGGTCTAAGATAAAGCACCTCTATCTAAGGAAACACGTCGTATGCCACTCCAAGATCCTGTTTCCTTCCTATGAATCAACCCCAATAGTCCATTAAGTTCCATCACCAACTACCTAATCCATTAATTCTACAAATCCAATGTCCATGGTGTTCCATACGATCTTCTTATGTCTTATAATCCACAAATACAGGGAAAGCTACCTTACTATAGTCAGTTCACCAATTTCCATTATCATGATCAAGTAAACTTCAAGGTCAAGCTTATATAGATCCCTAAATAAACTCCGACAATTAGTCCAATCTCCTAGTTTATCGTCCACCGAGAAACAGGGTATCATGTTCGAGATCATCAGTCTAAATCCAATTTACTCCGAACCATGTAGACATACTCAACATCCATATTCAACTAGAATCACCTACAAAAATCCAAATCTCTTGTCCAACGGGAATTCCTACATGTTCCCCCAAGTCATTTACGTAATATCAACTCTCTCCTATCAATATCCCATGGCTAAGTTAAATCCAAATACTTCCAAGAATTCCAGCTTGCGAACACAATTATCCTTCTAAATCCAATTTACTCAGGGGTAATGAAAGCTACGCTAATCTATACTCATGATCCCACCAAGTTCATCTACCAACATCAAAGACTCATAATCCACCAAATAGTCTCATATAATTCCTCAAGTCATTGATATAAACTCATCAAGTCATTTGTCCCTATTCCTATATCCTCAGATTTGTCCTCCCTATGGCATCGTCAGTTCTGGTGCTATCTTAGGAAGATAATGTGCTCGTTCACTATGTCCACTAGTTCCCTAATGAACCCAGTGATAAGCAAGGTTACGGAGGCTTAACAGGTTCTCTTGCAATTCTGTGGGTTAAGCACATGGTTAAGGACTCGAGCTGGGGTATCTTATGAAGTCTTGAAGGGTCTAGGAATGGGTCTCTAATCTTGAGAGGTAAACATAACTCTACTGGGCTGCCCTTGGTCGAGGAGGTTGTAGCAAAAGTCTTCAGTGCTGGTTGGTTGCCAAAGTAGAATCCTTGGTGTATCTTGTCTTGCTAGCCTTCAGTTGGGGAGAGAGATGAGAGGGACAGGTAGCATAGAGGAGGGGAATGCCTAAAGGGGGTTCTATAGTGCAAGTGCAAACAATCATGTGCAAAAGGGGCCAAATACAAGCATTAAGATAAGGAAGGTGATATACATGCGTACTTGCCGCCTAGGGCAAAAGTGCGACCTACATCAAAACACAAACAAATAAAAACAAGCAACACACAATCATGGTTCTATTCGAACTATCATATGGACTCGACTGCGCATAGGGGGTACACGACTCATCCTACCCTAGGGGTTCTCGGACTCAGTAGTCATGCCTTGTGCCTCATGCAGTCTTCTGAGTTTTCCTTAGGTGTTGCTACGTCTCTTGTAGTTGTTCGATGAAACACTCCAGGTTGAGCCTGAAGATTCTTCAACAACTTCTTGCCTATTGAAGTGATGGGGTGAAGGTGGCTCCTCATGGCTGGCATTGACTTGATCTTCTCTTGTCTTCTTAATCACGACGATCCCTTTCTGTCTTCTAAGCCGTCGATGGTACCAAGTAGGTAATCCTTTATGCAATGACATTATCAAGGCATAATAGAGGTCCATCATGTCGGTTACGTTGATGTCAACATCGACACCAAGAGCGGGGGATGAGGAGAACCGTTTTCCTGCTTACTATGGTGAGGCGGACCAATTGGCTAGATTCTCACCACTGGTGGTTGCCGATACAACAACGGTAAGGACAGGATTGCTCTATTAGCGATGTATATCATGATCTTGCATATCCTATACCCTGGTCATCGTAGGCTAAGGTTGCATCATCTTGGGGCAGTGTCAAGGGTGTCACCATATCCTGGGTCTTCAGGTCCTCATTCCTTGAGGATATATCTTCTGTTGGTATCGTCTTGTTGTGATGTCGCCAATCTTGTGTTCAGGAGATGTGGGTGAATGTCTGGCAAGGCATCTTCCTTCTAGATTATCCACGAGGATTACAAGGAATCCAGTGGTTAGGGGCATAAGGGTTCTAGCGACCAAAGGTTTGAAGGGGAAGAGATCAATAAGGAAAGTATACCTTAGTTTTCAAAAAACTGAGAAGGGAAGAGAAGTACATATAGTTTTGAAAACCAGTAGTAGTTTTGGAAATAGTTTTACCCTAACTAACGACCATGCTAACTAAGGCTTCCTACAGTCAGGATGGCTCTGATACCAGCTCTGTGGGGACCCCGACTCATAAGTCGTGATCACCGAATGCACGTGTACAGTGATCCCAGAGATCAATGCTCACTGAACACATAGAAGCTGAATAACAAGAGTCTTACATCCATACATACCGTATTACACAAGTAGGACCATTATGGTCGAGTCTTGAGTATAACATCGAAGTGGAAATCTTCGTCGACAACTTGGACCCATGCCATCTGCCTTAACCCTACAGGCATTCTGACTGGGAAGCGTCCTAGCTCGCATGATCGTCACTGAAGTATTCTTCATCATATCCTATCCTTCCATGCCTGGCCAATAAAATAACCAGTGGCAAGCCAATGAGTACTTTGAATGTACTCGCAAGCAACCCATGTTTTGGTTCAAGATACAATAATGTATGATATACGTAAATTTTTGCAGAAAGCTAGTTTCGAGTGCAATGACATGTTCAACAACTTGTAAGACATGCATCATGAGAATTCAAGTAACCATGAGGACAAGTTACAGATATCAACATAAATAGAGTGGGCACCGACCCAACTCAATCATGTCAAGTCCTTTGACTTGACCCAAGTAGTTTTATCAACTCACACACACGGTTTGTAAACATGTGGACGTAGCCCAAGAGCGGTTACCCAACTGTCCTTGACCGTGGACATGGCTATTCGAATAGTTTTACACTCTGCAGAGGTTGCACACTTTACCCACAAGATCCGGGGAACCTCCGTGTCATCCATGACCCGCAGTACCTCAAGTACCCGGGGTAAGCACCCGATCACTACCTTTCCCTAGACGACACTAACATGGAGTCCACTCGATTGATAGTAACCCCCGTGCCTAACATTTCACATCATAAAGTTGTGGAGCCTCGCTCCCATATTCATCACATACCACAAGCACGGGGTACCAACGGTGTGTCCGGTGCCCTGTAAAAACAGTCATGGCCGCCCTACCTGGCACGACCCCGTCCCGAGAGAGAGCACCAACTCTCCCCCGTCACTAGTAATGCGAGCTCCAAGCTAGTGTCGACCTAGGTAATCAATAATGCCATTTCCCATATAAGGGTAGAGTGGTTGCGCATGTAAGGTTGGAATAATGGTCACAACTTAAACCAATCCGTTTTGAAAACAACACACACTTGCCTCGGTACACCACTTGATCATCAAGTGGCTACCCAACTCATCATCTCCCCCGGGCATAAGTGGCACATGGTGGGGTTTTCGAAAAGTCTTCTGAAAATACTTTGTCTCCATCACCATGCATATTCCCGTCCCTTTTTGCGTAGCACTACTTTAGCATCCTATCTACTCCCACCGGCATAACCCTCATAAGAAGGTAGGGTCATGCACAATGCAAGTATCAACGAGGAAGTACGGTGGCAACCCATCAAAGTTGTTACTACCTCATCATGATTCCGTTGCAACAACAACATGGTGCTATATGACATGCATAAAAAGGGTTTCATAGACATGGTCAAAGGGTTGCTTGCCTGTTTTAACAGTGTCTTCGAGGTCTTCAAATATCTCTGGTCCAACTCCGAGCATTTCCTCTACTTCGTCAACTATCGACGAAAGCAACCATAATAAGCAACACAACAAGGCGGGAAATAAAAGTGCTCTAAAAATGTGAGTTGGACTTTTCTAGGATACCTCTGGTCATATGAGGGATGACCAAAGTGGTTTCATTAGGATTTGATCAATGGACATCTTTGAACATTTCAATATGATGGAATCAAGGGGTTTATGGATTTGCAAAAAGTGTATAGAAATATATTTTTTTAAATGAGCAAAGGCACCCATTTAGCAAATCGTGATTTTAAAAGCATTTGGGAGTTGGTTTCACTGGATTTGGAGTTCAAATGAATATTCTATGGATTTGCAAAGTTGACAAACATGAAGAAATGGCTCACTACTTTCTGGAGCACAGAAAGTATTAAGAAAAATGTTCATAAACTAAGTTATGAACTTAGATGCATCTAGGAATTTGAGTCATGGCATTTGGATCAATTTTGAGCTCTCTGTGATTTTCTAAAGTTCATCACAGAAATAGGAAAAATAGGATTTGATAAATATTTGTGAAGAAAAGTTCTCTAGAAAAATGTGCAAATAGCACTATGTGATAGATCATGAATTTATGAACTACTACAAATTTGAATCATCAAATTTGGAGTTAATTTGGATTGTTTATGGATTTTACAAGTTTCTGAAAAAAGAAAAAGACAAAGAAAGGGGTTATACCTATATTGCGCACCGAGCGCAGCATAGCGCCACAACACATTGGGCCGGCCCAGCTGCCTGGCCACGCGGCTAAGGAGGGCCACGCCGATGGTGGACTAGTGGAGTATGCTTCTCTGCGGTGGAGACGGTTAACCCGGATCCCGCCTCCACTTAAACGCCGGGGCCCGCCGGCTGAGTCGCTGACCCATGGGGCCCACCCGCAGGGTCGTCTCCTTCCTCCCGCGCCTGCGACAGAGGGGATCGAGGTCGCGGGTGAGCGCTGACCGTCGCTTGCCCCTGGCGGCACAGGCCACCCCCGGCCAAGCTCCGGCCACAGGAGGGGTCGCGGGGAAGAGGTGGTTCTTCTGGAGGGGAGAGGAGGTGGGGAGGACCTCATCCTTGTCCGAATCTGAGCGGAGGCCAGCGGCAGCATTCCGGCCATGGGGGGAGTGCTGGAGGACACGAGAGGAGGTGTGGGTTGGTCCAAGGGATGCACGGGAGGGAGAAAGAGCCAAAGGAGTGGAGAAGAGGCTCGGGGGTGACCTTAAATATAGGGGGGCGAGGTGCACCGCGGGGCCGTGCGCCCACGAGGCTGTTGCCATCGCTACAAGCCACGGGGGATCGTGTGGGCGTGTCTGGGGTGTTCCTGGACGTCGACTACTTCGGGAGAGATAGAGAGAGGGAGTGGGGAGAGGTCAGAGGCGCGCGCGTGTGAGCCGCGCCATTGGCGCGCTCGGATGGCCGGTGTTTGCTAGCGCGGAGGCGCGGGGAGGAGGAGAGAGGAAGGGGACAGCACCGTGTCGTGACACGGACGTCGAGGGGCGTTGGTTGGCGTGCTGGGGAGGCCCGAGGTTGTCGGGGGACGCGGCGTCAACGGTCGGGAGCGCGATGACGTGCTCTAGAGCGCGTCTTTGACCGGCATCCGTGGCTTTTCCGCGCGCACTCGCGCGCCCACCTGTGTCTGGTAGCTGCAGGGGGAATAAACAAGGGTGAAAGAAGCTTGGGATGCTCTGGAACTTGCCAGGAGTGAGGGAGAGATGAGAAAGGGAGGGGAAAGTGGCTGTCCAGAGAGGAAAAATGGGTCTCTGCCCCCCTTCATCATTGCCTCTCGGGCAGGGAAGCACACCAGAGGTTGAGTGGGACTAGGAGGGGTGATGGTAAAATGTGGAGTCCATGGAGATTAGTGGAAGAGGCCAAAAATGGGATTTTGGTAAAGTGGCAGAAGGTGTTTGATGTAGGTTTGGGCAAGCAAATTGTCTTCCCTTGTCATGAGGCTTGACAGGGTAGAATGGCATGAGAAAATAAGAGGTTCCACCAAGATTGAGATCATTTGGGCAAAGTTTCCAATGCAACTTTTGTGAACCCTAGAAATCAACAGAAATGGACTTTCCAAGATATAGTCATGCAAATCTGTTCTCCTTGATGCACCACTTGGTGTAGTGTCATCATTTGAGGTTATGAACATGTCCACAATAGTTGAGATCAAAAGGAGAAAGTTTCCAATGTAGAGTTGTCCAAATTTGGTTCTCAACAGAAGGGGTTTTGGGGCACTTTGATCAAGTTAACTTGTTCTCCAACCTGTGCCATTTGGTCTAGATGAATTATTAGACCATTTGAGCATGTTCACAAGGTTTGATAACATTTGGACATGTTTGGCAATGTAAAGTTTCTCAAACTTTAAAATGGACAGAAATGGTTTTGAGGGGATTTCATGGGGTTATACTATTCTCCATGGCATGATACTTGTCAAGATCATCAAAAATGTCATATGTGACATGCTAGAATTTTCTTGGAATTTTTGGAGAATATTTCCTTTGTAAATATTTCAAAAGCTTGAAATATTCAGAAAGGGTTTTTGAGGGATTTGACCTATATTTTGAACATGACCATGTGTTGAAACTCTTATATATGGACACTATATGTCCACTGAGTTTCCCTGATTTTTGTCAAATATTTTTAAAACAATAAAATAATTTTTCCCTATTAAAGAAAATTTCTGGGCTTAAGAAAAAGCTTTTAAATAGAATAGGAAAATAACTTTTAAATTTATATTTTTGTGGTTTCTTGGTATCCTATATCTAATAGGAGTCAAATATATTTTTGGAAAGATTTTTATTGCCCTTAATTAAGTACTTGCAGTGCAAATCTCAATTCAGGGGTTTTTGGAAAACTACTTTCTGAAAATACCATTTGGCCAAATTACTTTTTAAGAAATTATTTTTATGTCCTATACACATGGCATGATCATTGGTCAAGGTTTTTGGATCAAGGGGAAGGAGTATAAGGGTTGGGGAATTTATTTGATTTTTAGAGCACTTGCAAACAGCAGTAAAACATTCAATCAAAGCAAAGACAAAACACTCAAAAGTTTTTGTCAAACCACATTCTAGCATGATTTATTGACTTAAGTGTTGTGCCATGAAAATCAGGGTGTGATACTATGCCTTGGAAGACGGGCGACAAGCCTACATCATCAACAACTCCTACTTCACCACCTCCAAGGACATGATCACATGGGTATGGGCACTCCCCTTGGCAACTGCCAAGCTTGGGGGAGGTGCCCCGCTATCGTATCACCATCACACTCTTATCTTTACCGTCTTATTTAGCTCTATTCTTTTAGTAGTATCTTGATCTAGTAGATTGAAGTTTTGATATCAAGTAGTTTTGAGTTTTGCTTTGTGATCTCTTTTTGTAATCGAGTCCATGAGCTATCTATAATAAAGATTTGTGTTGAGTCAAGGGCTTTGCTATGTTGCTATGATCTTGAGAAAGTATGAGGCATAAAAGTTGTTGAGAGTTGATAAACGTAGTTTTGGTCATCGTTGCAATTAATAGGAAGTGATAAGGAAAGAGGGGTTCACATATAAATATATTATCCTGGACACCTTTTATGATTGGGAGCACTCATTAAGTATGACATGCTAAAAGAGTTGACGTTGGACAAGGAAGACAACGTAATGGTTTATGTTTTTGCACATCTCAGTTAAAGTATATTGTCATTGACCTTCCAAACATGTTGAGCTTGCCTTTGCCCCTCCTGCTAGCCAAATTCCTTGCACCGAGTAGAGATACTACTTGTGCTTCCAAATATCCTTAAACCCAATTTTTCCATGAGAGTCCACCATACCTACCTACGGATTGAGTAAGATCCTGCAAGTAAGTTGTCATGTTGCAAGCAATAAAAAATTGCTATCTAAACATGTATGACTTATTAGTGCAGAGAAAATAAGCTTTGTACGATCTTGTTGTGGAAGTAATAAAAGTGACGGATTACATAATAAAGGTCCACATACAAGGGGCAATATAAAGTTACGGTCTTTTGCATTAAGATTTTGTGCATCCAACCCTAAACGCACATGGCAACCTCTGCTTCCCTCTGCGAAGGGCCTATCTTTTACTTTATGTTTTTACTTTATGCTTGAGTCAAGGTGATCCTCACCTTTCCCTTTTTCATTTTATCCTTTGGAAAGCTCTTCGTGTTTGAAAGATCATGACATATATATCCAATTGGATGTAAGTTAGCATGGGCTATTATTGTTGACATCACCTAAAGGTGAATACATTGGGAGGCAACACAATAAGCCCCTATCTTTCTCAGTGTCCGGCTGAAACTCCATAATCACAAGTATTGCTGAGTGTTAGCAATTATAGAAGACTACAAGATAGTTGAGTATGTGAACTTGCCGACAAGCTCTATTGTTGACTCTTTCTGATGTTATGATAAATTGCAATTGCTTCAATGAATGAGATTATAGTTTGTTAGTTCTCAATGAAGTTTTTGAACCATACTTGACATTGTGAATTGATTGTTACTTGAGCATAGGAAATCATATGACAAAATCCATATATGTTGCTGTTATAAGAAAGATCATGATGCCCTCATGTCCGTATTTTATTTTTATCGACACCTCTATCCCTAAACATGTGGACATATTTTTCGATTTCGGCTTCCGCTTGAGGACAAGCGAGGTCTAAGCTTGGGGGAGTTGATACGTCCATTTTGCATCATGCTTTTATATCAATATTTATTGCATTATGGGCTGTTATTACACATTACATCTCAATACTTATGGCTATTCTCTCTTATTTTACAAGGGTTAGCATGAAGAGGGGGAATGCCGGCAGCTGGAATTCTGGCTGGAAAACGAGCAAACATTGGAAACCTATTCTGCACTGCTCCAAAAATCCTGAAACTCCACGAAACATGTTTTTGGAATTAAAAAGAATTATTGAGTGAAAGAAATACATCAGGGGGCCCACACCTTGGCCAAGAGAGTGCCCCCCTACTGGGCGCGCCCCTGTCTCCTGGGCCCCCCTGGTGGGCCTCCGGTGTCCATCTTCTACTATATGAGAGCTTTTACCCTGGAAAAAATCGTGTGCAAGCTTACGGGACGAAACTCCGCCGCCACGAGGCGGAACCTTGGCGGAACCAATCTAGGCCTCCGATGGAGCTGTTCTGTCGGGGATACTTCCCTCCGGGAGGGGGAAATCATCACCAATGTCATCACCAATGATCCTCTCATCGGGAGGGGGTCAATCTCCATCAACATCTTCACTAGCACCATTTCCTCTCAAAACCCTAGTTCATCTCTTGTATCCAATCTTGTATCAAAACCACAAATTGGTACCTGTGGGTTGCTAGTAGTGTTGATTACTCCTTGTAGTTGATGCTAATTGGTTTACTTGGGGGAAGATCATATGTTCAGATCCTTTATGCATATTATTACTCCTCTGATTATGAACATGAATATGCTTTGTGAGTAGTTACGTTTGTTCCCGAGGACATGGGTGAAGTCTTGCTATTAGTAGTCATGTGAATTTGGTAATCGTTTGATATTTTGATGAGATGTATGTTGTCTTTTCCTCTAGTGGTGTTATGTGAACATCGACTACATGACACTTCACCATTATTTTGGCCTAGAGGAAGGCATAGGGAAGTAATAAGTAGATGATGGGTTGCTAGAGTGACAGAAGCTTAAACCCTAGTTTATGTGTTGCTTCGTTAGGGGCTGATTTGGATCCATATGTTTAATGTTGTGGTTAGGTTTACCTTAATACTTCTTTTGTAGTTGCGGACGCTTGCAATAGGGGTTAATCATAAGCGGGATGCTTGTCCAAGTAAGGGCAGTACCCAAGCACCGGTCCACCCACATATCAAATTATCAAAGTACCGAATGCGAATCATATGAACGTGATGAAAACTAGCTTGACGATAATTCCGATGTGTCCTCGGGAGCTCCTTTCTCATTATTAGAAATTGTATAGGCTTATCCTTTGCTACATAAAGGATTGGGCCACCTTGCTGCACTTTATTTACTTTATTTACTTGTTACTCGTTACTATTTATCTTATCACAAAACTATCTATCACCTACAATTTCAGTGCTTGCAGAGAAAACCATACCAAAAACCGCTAATCATTTCCTTATGCTCCTCGTTGGGTTCGACACTCTTACTTATCGAAAGGACTACGATAGATCCCCTACACTTGTGGGTCATCACCTGGCTATACGTACGTGTACGTGCTACGTGCGCGCCTCTACTACGGCACGTGCGCGCCTCTACTACGACACGTGCCCTTCCTTACATGGCCACGGTTCATCACTACAGCCGGCCGACAGACCGATCGACCAGTATGTACGTACACGTTCACGACCAGAATGACAACACTACATACGCTTAGACCAGGTGGGTCCCGACTGTCAGGCACTTCCTTGCATGCAAAGATGTAGCTAGTGGGTCCCAGCAGTCAGGGGGCCAATCCTTTTTTTGCCCGTAATATGGATGCACTTCCTTGCATGCAAAGATGTTGCAGGTGGGTCCCAGCATTCAGGGGGGAAATATTTTTTCGTGAAATATGGTGGCCCGTCAGGTGGGTCCCTGCTGTCAGGTGGAGGAATAATTATTTTCCGCATAATAAGGAAGCACTTCCTTGCTGCGGTCGTGGACCCAGCTGTCAGCCTCTCCACGTATAGTACTCTTCCGGTGGAAGTCGTTCCTTGACCATGTTGACCACGCCGCGCCGAGAGTACTAGGACGGTGGGCGACGGCGAGGCCTAGGAAAGGGACGACGCAGAGCCGGGGAAGACGCGGCAGTGGATGCCCACACGGAGAGGAGTATGAGGGTTCACTGGTTCGGCTGCGGTATGAGGCTGCCATTGCCGCAGAATAACAGGGGGTGTGGGTGAGTAGAGGAATGGCCTAGCTAGCGGCGGGAGTAGTAGGGGCGGTGAGGCCTCCGCGGTAGCACAGCCGGCCACGAGAGGCAGGAGCAGGCGGCATGACCGGTGCTGCTTTGGGCGGCTGGAGGAAGAAGACCAGAGGTTGAAGAAGCACGACGGCCATTGGATGGACATCATACGGTCAATGTAGGTAGAATCATTTATATTGACTAAGTTGACAAAGCCCTTGGTACGCATCCACTTAGTAGGCCCACATGCCAGCCTCCGAAATGGTGCGCCCTAGTTGTCAGGGGGAGGAATCATTTTTTGGGCGGCTGAAGCCAGAATATCCAAGATTGAAGAAAAAGCACGACATCCATTGGATGGACATCCAACGGCCACTACTGCTAGAATCGTGTGTTGGCTATAAGTTGACAAAGCCTTGCATACGCATCAACTTACTTTTTTTAGGGACGCGACAACTTAGTAGGCCCACAAGTGTGTGGCAGAGAACTTATAGCCCATTTGCGATTTGTGGGTCCCTACTGTCATCCAGTCAAAATAAAGTCATCTCCTGAATCCTCATGTTCGTTGACCATGTTGACCATGCTCGGCACCACAGTGAGCGCAGGAACTCAGAGGACGATGGAGAGGGCCTCACGGGCCCTACAGATGATCTGATACATCGCCTGCTGCTCATTCAGGAAGCCAGGATCATAGGACACGTATGAGCACCTTCAAGAGACTGAGACGGCATGAAACGGTAATGTCGCGCTTGGGAGCTCTGGTTTATTTCACACCTGTATTAAGATACAAGTGTAATTTACTCGTCATTGGAAACAACGCGTAAAGTACATGCGTAATGAAACCGAGGGCCTGAGGTCTGTAAGGAAATCCGGCGTGTTATGCGTGTAATTTGAGAGACCACTGTATATTTTACTAGTCGAAATCAACCAACCAAGCACTTTGCCCGAGACCATCTACTTTTATTTACAACCTTCAGTTTTACAAGCGGTTTTGGTTGGAAAATGACGATCCAATCACGGCCTAAGATGATGAGTTGGTCAGAAGATCATATGTTTTCACCTCTAACCTACCCGAGTTGTCGTATAGGCTATGAATGAAACATAAGACAATGACCTTCATAAGCACAGGAACAACATAAGAGGATGATCTTCATAACATGCAAATCACAGGCATTACCTCAACATGTAAAACAATATGAAGCATTATTCTCAGGAGGATGGTGAACAGCTTGTGATGCCGCATGCCACAACATTCCAAGCTCAACTTTGCAATCAAACTAACAAGGCCCGGCATTACATAGACAACATTCAGAATAAAACTCTTAAAATACCTTACATAAGTCAACATTCATGTGACTATGCATCTCAACAGAGTAAATATTTCTGAACTGAAGACAAGAATAGGAAAAAAACGATCAATGTTGCTCACAACAAAGGGCGTCCCACTCAAAAGTATCAAATGCATGTCTTCTGGCTAACATCAATGAGCAAAATTTGACAAGGTTTTCCAATTCCAATATATTAAAGTAATGTCTTCTTGCTAACATCAATGATTAAACTTTGACAAGCTTTTCCCGTTCAAAATATGTAATGCCTATGATTGTGGAACAGGCAGGGTTTGTCATCAGTTTGTCACCTGATAGTCCAATGGCTCAAGGTGACAACGAATGATTAGAGAACCATTCGATGTTTTGTGCATGATGAAGTATTATGGAGGACACGAACGATCTCAACATTTTGTGCAGTTCCACTAGAATCAAGCTGAGTATCCCTCTAGATTTCGTATTTATATGCTGCAAGAAAACGAAGACACATCAACACACACATGAATATTGGCCCCAGTGTCAACCCACCAATCGGTGGACTAACAAACTGAAAGTACAGTAAACAGATTACCATACCCAGAAGCCCCATCATTGTTGCTTAGAATGACATTAACAGACATGGAGTCCTGTCCTGGCTTCTTGTACTTGTTTGGGCACTTTTTGCCCAGTGCACTCCACGTGTTGTAGAGTTGCCTATGCTCTCTACAGACTAGTCATGTCACCAGCATCTACTAATACTCTGTAAAGCTTCTTGATCATTCCTTCTATAATGTAGTGCAAACAGTGACTACTTCTTTCGGCAAAGTGGTAAGACAAACTTGACCCACTAATGCAGCCATTTGCCTTAGACACATTGGCTCCTTTTGTGCAGTTCAACTAAAATCAAAGTCGGAATAAAACCGAGCTTTAATTTTGATATCCCTGTAAGCAACAATAGGTATAAGGGAAACAATTACTGAGAAATAACGGTTGATGACTTGTACTCCCAGAAGAAAAAATCTACTGATCTACCTTATATTAATGGGAAACAAAGCAGGAGAGTAGCAGTTCTCAATCAGTGTGATTCATTCATATTAACAGAGACATTATCTTAACAATGCCTTGTTTCAACATGTATAAAGAACGACAAAGCAGAAAAGTACCATTCCTAAAACAATGCGACTGATCCATTTAATAGAGACATTATCTTAACAATACCTTGTTCAAACATGTAGAAAGAACTACAAAGCAGGATAGTACCATTTGTAAAACACTGTAACTGATATATAATAACAGAGACATTATCTGAACAATACATTTCTTAAACATGTACTCCGGCTGGTCCCTAACAGAAATGGTACTCCCGCCGATCCCTAACAAGTGTTGCAGTTTTGAACTAAGATTCAGTAGTTAATTCTGAGGAAAGTCGGTACTGAAAGTCGATACTAACCTTTCAAGACTAAGATTTGAAACAACTCGTGAGGAAGACCAAAAAGAGATCTCAACACATAAATGGAAATCTGGTCTCCTTTTGTGCAGTTCAACCAAAATGAAGCGAAGCAAAATGTCGCAATAGCAACAAGTTCAATAAATATCCCTGTTTTAACAGAGGCAAAAAAGGAATCAATTACAGGCCAATAAAGGAGGATGAAACATGCGGCAACAAAAATGGTAATCCAACCAATCCCTAACAAGTATTGCACTTTTGAACTAAGATTCACTAGTTAATTCTGAGAGTGGCATTGCTTAATTTTATCGGCGGCATTAGATTAACAAAAAGCATAAACAGTTCCGGGGAGAGTGGGCGCAACAACAGCATGTGCTTCCATCTACTTATAAAGGGGGTGATGCAGAGTTTTGTTGTAACAAAGAAACAAGCATCATGTCTGG
Organism: Triticum aestivum; assembly: GCF_018294505.1. Lineage (NCBI taxonomy): Eukaryota > Viridiplantae > Streptophyta > Magnoliopsida > Poales > Poaceae > Triticum > Triticum aestivum. The sequence goes on along the minus strand of NC_057801.1, from coordinate 219,659,453 downwards.
GTTGGAACAATTTTTGCTCACTTAATGGTGAAAGACAGTAGTTCAATAGCTTCGATTGAACATTTATCCAAAACAGTACCAATACAAGTAGCACAACATCTCAAAGCACACTGCAACATCATGTGGATGAAAGTCGGTATTGACCATTCTTGACCAAGATTTGCGAGGAGGACTGGAACCATATCCCAACACAAATATGAAAATCCGATCTCCTTTTGTGCAGTTCCACAAAAATTAAGCAAAGTCGCTGGTGCGACATTCAAGTTGAACTGCACAAAACACTCTTAAAACATAAGTGTTTCGCGTAGCGAAGCAAAATGTCGCAATAGAAACAAGTTGAATAGATATCCCTGTTTTAACAGAGGCAAAATAGTAATCAATTTCTGGCCAATAAAGGAGGATAAAACATGCGGCCAGAAAAATGGTACTCCCGCCAATCCCTAACAAGTGATGCAATTTTGAACTAAGATTCAGTAGTTAATTCTGAGAGTGGCATTGCTTAAGTTTACCAGCGGCATTAGATTAACAAAAAGCGTAACCAGTTCTAGTGGAGAGTGGGCACAACAACACCATGTGCTTCCATCTACCTATAAATGGGGTTGTCGGTGTCAAAACCAGCGGATCTCGGGTAGGGGGTCCCGAACTGTGCGTCTAGGCGGATGGTAACAAGAGACGAGGGACACAATGTTTTTACCCAGGTTCGGGCCCTCTCGATGGAGGTAAAACCCTACGTCCTGCTTGATTAATATTGATGATATGGGTAGTACAAGAGTAGATCTACCACGAGATCAAGGAGGCTAAACCCTGGAAGCTAGCCTATGGTATGATTGTTGAGATGTATGTTGTCCTACGGACTAAAGCCCTCCAGTTTATATAGACACCGGAGAGGGCTAGGGTTACACAGTGTCGGTTACAATGGTAGGAGATCTACGTATCCGTATCGCCAAGCTTGCCTTCCACGCCAAGGAAAGTACCATCCGGACACGAGCCGGAGTCTTAAATCTTCTATCTTCGTAGTCTGGGAGTCCGGCAGATATTGATAGTCCGGCTATCCGGACACCCCCTAGTCCAGGACTCCCTCAGTAGCCCCTGAACCAGTCTTCAATGACGATAAGTCCGGCGTGCATAATGTTCGGCATTGCAAGGCGAGTTCCTCCCTTGAATAATCCGGAGAAGATAATGAACACCAGGATAGTGTGCGGCTCTGCAAAAATAATTTCCACATTCCGTCGTAGAGAGAATAAAATATACACTTAGCTCAATCTGCTGACGTATTATGCGGCGTGTCAACACACCGCAACCAAGCCTTTGTTTGAATTACTATACCACCTCAGCACGTTTAGCGAAGCGGTTTCCTTGGCATGTCCTGTCGAAGCAGAGATCGTGTTCCCCTTATTCCGGGATTCTCATCAATACGTGCGTGGGTAACCCAACCGCGCCATTGATGGTGGCGCTTGGGAGATAAGCGAGTTTTACCAGGCTGGTGGGGAACGCATAGTTTTGTCCGCCTACATATAAGGGATAAGGATTCACCTTCTCACCTACGCCTTCTTCCTCCTTTGCTTATCCATCCCTGGCGAACTCAAGCTCCAACGCCCAAGCTCGTGCATCTCGCCTCGACCTTCTCCGAATATGTCCGGAGCGGGAGGTAAATGGTTAGCCTCCACCGCCAAGGAGGAGGACATCACCAAGCTGCGCGACGCCGGATATCTTTCCAGCGATATTGCGCATTGGCTGCCCGACGAGGGGCAGCTCATCCCTACCCCAGGGCCTCATGAGAGGGTCGTCTTCCTCCCCCACTTCCTCCGCGGACTGGGCTTTCCGCTCCATCCATTTGTCTGGGGGCTCATGTTTTACTACGGCCTAGATTTCCACGATCTGGCACTGAACTTCATCCTCAACATCTCGGCGTTTATCGTCGTGTGCAAGGCCTTTCTCTGCATCCAGCCCCACTTCGGCCTGTGGCTCAAGACCTTCAACGTCAAGCCGAAGGTTGTGAAGGGCACGCAAGCGGAATGCGGAGGCGCCATGTTGGGCAAATTGCCCAATGTCCCTTGGCTAGAAGGGACCTTCGTGGACTCCGTCAAGGGGTGGCAATCGGGGTGGTTCTACATCACCGAGCCGCGCAAGCCCACATGGGCGGCGGCCCTCGAGTTTAGATCTGGAATCCCCACGCAGCTCACCTCCTGGAAAGATGGTGAGCAATAGGCTCCGGCTCGTCGACGTGGTCAAAGTCATGCTCCTCCGACGGATTCTCCCATGCCAAGAACGGGCATTCAATTTGTGGGAGTTCAATCCGGAAAAGCACCAGACGCTAAGCGGGCTCTTCGATACAACACACGAAGGTTCCTGGAGGGTGCTGTTCAAGGGCGCCGAAGCCCCCACATCCGCGACCGAAGACCGCGGATTCAGCTCGCAGTCTCCGACTGACGAGGTAAGTGATTCAACCCCATTACGGGACACTTGTGGTAATTAGATTGACTCTGGTGAGGTTTTAATCTGCCTCTTCCTTTGACAGGAATGGATGGAGAAGGCCAAGCTGCTCATCAGCCCGGCTCCCATGCCAGAAGACCCAGTGAACGCCCGCTTGACAGGGCTATTGGTCCTGGCACCGCACGTGGTGCCGGAGAAAAAGGCCAAGAAAGTGGCCACGGGGACTCGAAAGAGTTCCCCGTAATCAGGCGTCTGACGACGACGAGGACTCCTCCCCCGAAGACGAGGAGGAGGAGTACTCTCTCCCGGAGGAGGGAGAGAAGAAGAGGAAGGCTTCCCCGATCGGGGCGGCCGAAGGGTCCAAGAGGGGGAGAACTATCCCCCCGGACAGTTTTGCCAACATCAGCGTTGGCGAGGATGAGTGGCCTCCAAGGGCCAGGCGTCCGGCAGGATCGTAAGTATTCGGATCATTTATATGCCGTACCTTTCATGTCATGTAGTATCCTTCTAACGCCGCATCCTGTCCATAGTCCGGCCAAGGATGATCTCCCCGGCTCGATGAGCGGGTCATTGGCCTCGTCGGATGTAAATTCCGTCCCGACCACCTCTACCCCACGCGCCGCCAAGGACGCCGAGGTGGGATCCCAAGAGGGGACCCATCAGGAGGAGGCTCCAGAGGCGCCGTCAGGTGACCTCCCGGACTTTGTGCCGGACTCTACATCGGAACCCGCAGTGGTTCCAGAGTCTGACAAGCGGCCCCTTCGAAAGAAGGGCAGGACCGTGACGCCGGCGGCCTCCGTCCAACCGGAGGCGCCGGATAACCTGTTGGAGGCGCTTAAAGGCGCTTCCATCGAGGAAGAACACAGCACTATCATGAGTGCGGTGATTGAGAAGGTCCAGCTCGCCAAGAGCGGGCTGACCGAAGCTTGCAGCAGCCTTCTAACAGGTTTTGAGGTAAGAAGTTAAAATTATGTAATGTAATACCGCATAGACAGTAGCCCCTGATGCTTAGTTCAGTGTTCGGAAGGAAAAGTCGGACTGAGGATCTAACAAGATATACGCAGGGTTGCTTAAAATATGTCAATATGGGTTTGCAGGCTGCACTGTTGACCTCTGCCGCATTAACGGCGGAGGTCGAGGTGCTGAAGAAGGATCTCGAGCAGTCCGAGCAAGAGCTCGGCCATGCCAAGAGGCAGCTCGAGGAAAAAGAAGGTGAGTAACACCATTTTAAATAAGTACCTTACAGAAAAGGATTTCGGTTGCAAATAAAATTAACAAGGATAATATGTGTATTGCAGGGGCCACTAACGAGGTGGCAGCCCTGAAGGATGCCGTGTCCGTGGCCGAACGCAGTGCGGCCACGGAACGGGCTGAGCGAGAAAAGCAAGAGGCCCAGGTGGCGGAAGTTCGGCAAGAGCTCCAGGGTCTCATGGAAAAGCATGAGAGTTTGGAGCATGACTCCAAGACTCGAGAGTCCGAGCTTGCCTCGGCTCTCGAAAGTGCCAAGTCCGCCAAGGCCGAGGCCCGTAAGGCCCTTCAGGAAGTTGAGGACATAAAGAAGATAGCGGCGGGTAAGGCATTTTTCATGCAAAGCAGGCATGTTAGTGTGAACTACCTGACACTTACCCGAATTCGGAGCTCTCCAGGGGCGTTTGCAGATCTACCGCGTAGTGCGTCTGATGCCACCGCATTCTATCGTGGCGAGGAGGGGAGCTCGACGGAGAAGGTCTTCTGGTCTCAGTACTCTGAGGCCGGCCATCCGGTGCCCCCAAGCGACCAGCTGAAGCAGCTGGTCGAACTCCACAAGGTAGCTGAGGAGGCCATGAAGGGCCTCATAGTCCGGCTATGGCCTGGACAGGCCATGCCTGGGAGCTACTTTGGCCTCGTGCGGCGGCTGGTGGATGCATGCCCCAGGCTCGATCTAGTCAAGCGCTCCGCCTGTATTGAGGGCGCTCGTCGGGCCCTTGCCCGCATAAAGGTGCAATGGGGCAAACTGGATGCGGAGAAGCTTCTCATGGACCCCACCGCCGCCGGGCAAGGAGCATCGCATGCGGAGCGGTATTATAAGTTGTCCTGAAGGGAGCCTGCGATATTGCAGATGAGTGCTCCCGAAATGTAATTTTTGAGTGAACTCGCTGTGTATTTAGCCTGTGAGCCAAAAACTTCGTTTATGTGCGCCATGAGCAACGCTTGTTTAATTTAAATATTACCTTCTGTGCGGCCGTTTGTTAAATCTGAGAGATGGCAATTCGTTGGCTTCAGCCCCAAGCCACAAGTGCTGGGGTGTTCGGTGATAACTTGAGCACTCTTGTTCCCATTTTTGGGTCATCTAGGGAGGCGCTCAACACGACGAACAGGCAACCGGACTTTATGCTTGAACACTCTCCTTAGCCATAGATTCTATAATTTTAAATTTCGGCGAAGCCCCTGGTATTCGGAAGACGAATCCGGGCGCTATCCACGCCTTCATCGGACATTATCCGGAAACTGTCGCTCGAAGCGGCGTGGTCTTTAAGGACCCGAAAGAACCTCTCGAACAGCGACCAGTCTCTCGCCTTATCATGCCAAGTCAGTTTAGCGCGCATATCATTTCACACTCAAAGGTGGCACATTCCCTCTCACAACCACGAGCCTTCTTGAGAGAATCTCCGGTTTGCAAGAAGCTTATACCAAAACTTGTTTCCAAAGTGGCCTATTTTTACCACAGCATGTTAGTGCCATGACATGACACCATGCCAAGTTTCATGATTTCTAGGGTATTTTTGGATTTACATGAATTTAAAATTCAAGTTTCACAATGTTCTCGGCCGAGTCACGACACCCAGATGTTTGAATTTCGTTCTTATTTCTTGCATGGCACCTAGAAATTCAACCAAGGACACGCATGTGATTTGTTCAACCAAGTTAGGTGCATCAGAGCATGTGCTTGCAATTCAAATTTGGATTATGCACATTAAATGTCCAGAAACTCAATTAATGTATAAAAATGACAAAAGAACCTGGAATAATTCCAAAATTTAACAGGGCACTCATATAGTTCTATGTTGCCTCTGTAAACAAAATCAGGGGGAGGCAGCGTATATCATTTCGCACACAAAGGTGACACGTTCCCTCTCGGAACCACGAGGCTTGTTGAGAGAATCTCCGGTTTTGCAAGAAGCTTATACCAAACTTGTCCCAATTAGCAAAAATTATATATATGAAAACAGGGTTTAGATTATCCCGAGCATCTCGCTACCTAGACCCAATGTACTATGATTTGAATTCAACATAAAATGGATACAAATATTTGAATTGGAGATCGTATGGTACATGTAGTTCATAGTGAAATATGATTACTGCTATATGCATGTTTTTTGTTATCAATATAATATTTAAATGATTGTATAACTCGACAACAATCGTATTCAAATGAGAAAAAATGATTCAAATTTAGTCCATATGGTAGACGAACATATATATGTTCATAGGGTGAAGTAAAATGTTCATATATGATGGAAGATCAAAATGTACGACCACATCAATTATAAACCGCAAGGCCACCTAACGATATATCGAATTCAACATAACGTGGATTCAAAAATTGAAATTCGAGATCCTGGCATTGTAATTTTATAAAAAGGGACATTACTCTTTCTTTTTTGTGGGAATTGATTTGTTTTTGTTCTTGTTGAGGGAAGTGCAAATCGATTTGGTATTGTACAGGGTAATCTTGTTCTCCGACTTTTTACATTTTTCTTGTAGTTTTTTCAATGGCATTTATAGCAATATAGTAAAAAGGGGACATGACTCTCTGTGTCTGTATGAATTAAGTTTGCTCTGCGAACAAGGAATCCGCACCTTGTTATCCTGAAATTTTAAAGCTCGAGTATCTTTTGTCTCACCTGCTTGAAACTCTTTGCCTCTTCAACCCGCACCGTGCCTTGTTATCCCGAAATTTTGATGCGCGTGAAAACTCCCTCCTCATCCGAATCGGTCCCGCAGCCCAGACATGCGAAATCCCCCTCTACCCCTTGAGCGGAAATGCGCTCGACATCTCAGTGTCAAAACCGGTGGGGTATGCTGGTAACTTACCCTACATTACGGACAAGCGCGTCCCTAAGCCATGGCTCCCCCAACCTTCCCCCTTTGTTCCCCCCATTCGTACACTGAGGATGCCAAACCGCGAAACCCCACGCTCCTTCGTCGGCCTCCCGACCGCCGGCCAGCGGGAGACTCTTCTCCCGATAACGTCGTCCACCACAACAGCTCGCCTTCCCTCATCCACCGACTGGATGAGGATCCGTCATCGATCTCGTCGTCTCGCTGGATCAGCCGCCCCGTCCTCCACCTCCAAGGATCTGCCCCAATGTTCGCCTTTTCTATCGCGCCACCTCCATCCCCACAACACCGTCTTGACCTGCCCCATCGGAACCGCAGTACCCTCACAATTCCTCCTATGAAATCGAGGCCAACTCGGCACCACCAAGGAGGTTCTACACTCACGGCTGAATTTTTTCTTTTATTCGATCTTATGGGGCCGCGGTGCTCGATACCGAGCAGCCATTGCGGGTCTCCATCGACGGTGCCGTCGCCGGGCACTTCATCCATGGCATCTCTTGCCATGTCGTTGCATTCTCGGCAGCGACTTCCACACGAGCACTAGCTGCAGCTGCTCTGGCTCTCGCTCATGCTGCTGCTGCTACTGCTCCGGCTCTCGCTTGCGCTGCGGCTCTATTCTTGCTGTTGGTCACGTTGCTGCTTTCGTTCGTGCTGCTGCTCTGCTCTACTATTGCTATCGGTCATGCTGCTGCTCCACTCTTGCTCTCATTCGTGCTACTCTGCTCTTGCTCTCGCTCGCGCTGCTGCTGCTGCATGACCTCCAGCAGCTACAGGATTGCTGCTTTAGCACTCGCTCGCGGTGCTACTACATGACTTGCTCTTTGTTAGTGTGTTTCCTGCTCGAGCGTCTACTGATTTAGTTCACTGCTTCTCTGCTACTAGTGCTCCAACGCCCTAAACATCTATTGCAATGCTCTGCTATTAGTTCAATCAGTTTCGACAATAAAATTCAGTTTTGACTGTAAAGTTTAGTTTCTTCAGTTAAGTTCAGAGCGAGGTGGCCGTGGCGCGGCTGATGCATTTTACATCTAGCACTTTTTGGTGATGTATTTTACATCGTCTATTGCAGATGATATTAGAATCCCACTTCAGATTAACATTGTATGTCTTGTCCTGCTTCAGCCTCGTCGCCGCAGACCTCATCGAAGCTGCTCCAACGACGGAACCGTCCATCACAGCGGAGTAGTACCCTCAGTGCCGTTTCCAGAGGCCTCAGATCTTCTTCCCGCCTCTGATAGTCACACCAGCATCACCATCCTCCACGTCCAACCCAATGATGCTGAGGTCCACAAGGCTATGCCAAAGAGGTTTTACACTCGTCACATCACTTTGTTACTCTGCATTCATGTCGATCCCTCAGGGATCCTTTGCTACGGAACTACTACGGTACTACTATTCATGCATTAGGTTAGAAGGAGTGGAGCAAACAAAACTACAGGATTTTTTTCCTTTGGTGTCTCTTTCAAAGAAAAAACATAGAAATTTTAATATACACTTGGACGTCCTTCTAAAATTAATATGCATGAAGAACAGAACTAATTGCATTGCTAGCATAATAAGATTTTATTTTTTTCATTTTCATGTGGTTTGACTTTAGTTTGACCATGTTTCTCCATTCTTGTGTTTTTCCAATTCATGTGAACCAAACACCCAGGTTGACAGAAATCCTATGTTTCCAAATGCTCTATTTTTCACGTGCATTCCTATCCTATTCCTCTGTTTTTCCTTTCCCTGCATTTATAGAATCCTCCAATTCTATGGAGCCCTTACAGATTTACTTCATTTTCAGATAGGTTTCAAAAAAACTCTGTGTTATGTCCTACTCTGCCGTGCCGTCATCCACCCCACCTGAGGTGCACATCGATAGAAGTGTTCACAGTAGTAGAGATTCCCCCTGTAAACTTTCTTTCGCTGCCTCAGATCATCTTCCCCATTGCCGGCAGCCACGCCAACTACATTACCATCATCAACTAAGTAGATGAACCTGAGGACTACACAATTCCAGAAGAGAGGTCGCAGTCTTTCGTGTTTGCTTACGTTATACATCGCTTGTTATTACTTGCTACTTTATCGTTCAAATTTGATATTTAAAATGCCCGTGGGTGTCATATCGAGGTAGCAACGAATAGTATCTGTCTACTATCTGGTTCATCTGGGGTCTTCAATGTGGTTCATGTTGGGTGGGCAACAAGCAGTAGATGATCCATTGTCTATGCTTTTAAACTAAAGCTATAATCTACCCGCTATCATTAATTTTGGATCTATCCACTCGTTTACTACCATCAGTCTTGATTTCTGCATGCACCCCTTATGCCTTACAAATCTAACTATTTTTATTATTATGCATGTTAGTTATTGTTACATAATCGTACTGAACCATGTAGATAAAAAGAGAAGAACCGTTGTGAGGGAATATAATGTCATGCAGATGCCACTCCATGCTGGGTGAAGTGGGCCCCGCTCCTGCCATTCCAGATTTTATTCTAGAGGAAAGATAACTGTTCAGATGGGATTCAGAGGGTGCCGACCACTCCTATTTACCACCTGAAGTGTTTGCTCTAATCTGGCATGCTGATGTTGGTCATATCATGCATATGACGCCTCACAGTGCTTACATTATACATCTTATATGTCATCAGCTTAGTTTAGATTTGCTTAGTGTGAATGCCACCTGTTTGGTTTCTATATCATACTCCCAGCGTTCCTAAATATTTGTCTTTTTAGAGATTGCAACAAGTGACTACATACGGAGCAAAATGAGTGAATCTACACTCTAAAATATGTCTATATTTTATCCGTATGTGGTAGTCAATTTGAAATCTGTAAAAAGACAAATATTTAGGAACGAAGGGAGTATATGGGAATTATGCAGTTCCATCTTCTTTAGCCAGGCATCATATACGTGAATCATGCAATGCCATCCTGTTTAGCCAGTCATCGTTTATGTGAATTGTATCGTGCCATGTTTTTCATAATGTATTCCATTTGTCAACAATGTTTATACATTCATCTACTCTTCCTGTGCATCAACCATTTGAGTTGGTCATGGGAAAATCTGGAGTGAAAACAAGGTCTTCTAAGCAGTCAGTGCTACCTGTCATTGCAGATTTCTTGCGGGTTACAGATAGCTCCTCAGAGGAGGATTCAGAGACAGAAGACCAGTCGTATTCCCCCTGCCCCGAGGTGCATGCTCTAACTTGGCAGGGTTATATTGCTCATATCATGCATATGGTGTCTTGCATTGCCATGACATCTGCTTAGATTAGACATGCTTTGTGTGAATGCCTCCTATTTTCTTTCTATATCAGATATGTGAATTATGCACCGCCATGTAGCCAGGCATCATATATGTGAATTATCTCATGCCACCTTTTTTTCGTTACGTATTCCATTTGTCGACAATCTGTGTATATTGAACTACTCTTCATGTGTATTATCCATTTATCTCCTCAGAGGAGGATTCAGAGACAGATGACCAGTCCTATATCCCACCTGAGGTGTATGCGCTAAGTTGCAATGTTTATATTTCTCATATCATGCATATGGTGTCTTGCATTGCTTAGTTTAGACATCATATGCACAATATTTAATTCCATCTTCTTAGTTTAGAGATCATACATGCGAGTGCTAGCTACTTAGTATATGAATCAATTATAACAATTATATCATGCCATCCTGTACTAACACAAGGCCAGCGGATAGTAACCCACTTCTAGTTGACAAAGCACCATGTCCACCAAAGAGTACCCCCACACGAGCAGTTTTTAAAGCAACTGCAGTGCCCAAAGCACAAAGATCACCACAGCGAACCCAAACTCCACGTTTAAAGCAGAAGAGCAACTGTTCTCAAGTCAGATTTCGTAGCTAGGGTCCATACTCCTTTGTTGTTGCATCACTGTATTTACTCATACTAACTACTTTCGAATTTGAAGGATCCAATTGAAACTCCAATTGCGCAACAGGTATGTTTTAAACCTTTTCTTTAACTGGATTGCTGTTCTAACTTTGCTCTATGTTGATTTCAGTTTTAGTTGTATAAAAAGTTATGTTCTCATGTGATGCACATTAGAAGTGTTGCCAATGTTGTGTACATTCTCACACTTATATTCTATCTATGTTGTTGTGTCTTAAAAATATATGAGTTGAATTGTGTCTCTATCTTGATTAGGGAACATAAACTAGAATGATATGGACAATACAATGACCATAGTACATAGATATATGTTTGTTTCATGCTGTTATCCTGTCCACCTTACTACTGAACCGGTTTACCAAAATGAGTTTCGTATACTACATGCTAAACCTGTGATGTGTCTCCTTGTTTCTCTTATAGTATGCAAACAGAATATTCGAGAAGAGCACCCCACTAGGCAATGGTAGAGAAAGTAATGCAGATAAGGTTCAAGATAGTGATACAACCCTGTTGGTCTCCAAGAAAGGTGATAAAAACGATCTTGTAGACAGTGAGAAAACCCCACAGCCCTGCGTTCATGTAGTGTTAGAGTTACGGGCCAGTACCGCTGGCACAAGCTCTTCAAACTCGTTGCCTGAATCACTTTGGATTCATTAGTCTCATCTACAAGCTCAAAGGCGTCAGTCGGCTGTGCTGCGGAAAAAAGCCGAAGGACTAAGGCATTCCCTGCAGAATTCAGATGCATACTTTCTTGTGCAACAACAAGCGCTGGAGGATTTAAGCGCCAAACAAGAGAAAGTTAGTATGCTTGCTAAGCATCTTGCCAGCATTATGGGTACCCAGGATGTTGTTTCTTGAGCCCTTCTAAAGTGGTTTCAGTTCTGGACTTGTTTTGTTGTGGCGTTTATTAGCACTAGTCGCCAACTTTGACAACCAGTGTATGCGATATGCTGCTTTGTTCCCTATAATTGCACTAGTGGCGAACTTTGATGCCCAGTGGACGTAATATGTGTAATAGCCGTGATAGCCTAGTGTAAGTTGCTTGCTTATTTATTTCCTTGTTGTCTTGTTTATTTGTTTGCTTGTAGTGAGTGCAGTTCTTTTTCTGCGGTTTGCTAGTGGACGCGACAACCTATTTTTTTAAAACTATGCCACAATAACCGTGGGCTACATATTTACTGTAGTGACATTGGGCCTCCTACGGGTCGTAGAAACAATGGGCCTTCTATGGGCCGTAGAAACAACGGGCCTTCTACGGGCCGTAGACACAATGGGCCTTCTACGGGTCGTATCATCAATGGGCCTTATACGGGTCGTATGATCGATTGGCCAAACATGGGTCAATAAAAGACCGCATTATGGCCGTAAACTGGCTAGAGTTGGAATCATCCGTTCATGGGCCGACCATAACGGGCCGTCGTTAATCAGCCGTATTTGATGATGCTATAAAACAGCCCAACATATTAACGTGCCACAAACGGGCTGACTGAAACCCCGGGCTGAATTTGGTCCACAAGCAGAAAATGACAGTAACGGGCCGTAAGTAACCGAATGCTGGAAATGAGCCCAAGAATAAATGGCCCTAAGAAGGCCGAAAATAACATGGGCTAGAAACGGCCCAATGGAATAATGGGCCGTTAATGGGTATAAAGTGATACACTGTTCATTACGGGCCAGTTTCACCACGGGCCGTTAATGGGCCAAGATTTACAAAGGGCCTCATATGGGCCGAAAGACGTCATGGGCCATACATGGGCCAGAAGTTAAAACGGGATGGAATCATATTGGACGGCCTAGATGACGCTACTGGGCATAATTCGGATAGGTTGCAACGGGCCCTGGGTTAGCGGGTTGTAAATGGGCTATATGCGAACAGGCCGTTAACAAGCTTTCCATGGGCCGGCCCGCCACCTTTTAACCAAGTCAAATGGGCCGAACTTTTCATAGGAATGGGCCTCTGTTAGAACGTGCCACGTGTTGACATATCATTGGCGCCTTCGGTCCAATGAGTGGATGACATCTGTCCCAGCGGTGAGCTGGCACGTGTTTCCTCCAGCCAATGATGATTTTACACATGGAAAATCCCCATTGGTCGGGGCTGTTAACGGTTTATCGGCTCCAAAACTGGACCCGATAGCTTAACGACGAGCTGTTACGGTGGATGCCACGTGTCAGTCACCCTTGACGAAAGCACTTCTATGACGCACGATTTATCGTCATGGAAGTGGACACTTCGTGATGATAATTTTGGTAATGTCGTGGAACACTTCGACGATAACACATGTATGACTATCTCGATTTTGTTATAAAATCGTCATGGATGTACATGCATGACAGAAAATGTGACCTACTGTGACAAACACGTATCATCACGGAAGTGTATTTTTTTGTAGTTAAGAGCCATCATAGATCGTACTATATCTAATAAAGTACAATTACGACGTTCGGACACACCATTACGCTGTGGTGTTCTAGGTGGCGTGAGTTGTGAAACTATTCCACATTGTTTTAAATGAAGGCCAAACTCGTAACTCAAATGTTCACCTCCGTGATCAGATCATAGAAATTTATTTTCTTGTTACGAGATTCTCACTTCAATCTGAAATTCCTTGAACTTTTTGTAACAGCCTGGATTTTGGCCTTTTCTTTTTCTTTTGATTTAGTTGGTTTTTGCTATGTTTTCTTTTTGGAGTGGTTCAGTGGCCTGCCACTGGAAATATCCTAATTCCCCCTCCCAAGTGCTAATCATTCTCAAAACCTTGCAAAGATCATTTCACTTCACTCCTTGACCAAACCCTAAGATTCTTTTCTAGGGAATATTCCTTTTTCATGAAAGGAATAACCCTATCTGCCCTAGGTTGTGAAGCAACTATATTCTGTCCATCCAAAAATCCCCAGATAATTCTCATAATTCCTTTGGGTCATATATAGATCAAATATTGCCCACACATTGCCTTGGCAATCAAAAATAATTCTCCAATATTCCTCTTTCTATTCTGCCCTAATGGCACTTTGTGAAGGAAGTGTCATTATATTTTCCTAGTGGCTCCCAACCTTTTTGGGCATGTTTATATGTCCAAATAATTGCCTCAGGCACAAGTCCAACTTAATTTACCTAGCCAATCTTCCTCAGTGAAGTTTCAAATTTTTTGTTAGATAGAAGGCTTTGGGAAGGAAGTACTAGCTAGGAGTACCCAAATAAGTTGAACTTTTGCACACTCCTTAATGTGCTCATATTAAACCCCCTCCACCCATTTTCAGCCCTATACAATCAACTATGTGAGCACAGGAGCAAATCTTTGATTTTGCAATATTTTAGTTGTGAAGCAAGTGTATTTTATATTGCTTCAAAAATCCTGATAAATTACCAAATCATCCTTATACCCATAAAACATCTCTCCACCCATTTGGAATCATTTCATTGATCCATTTGATCACCAAATTATTCCAAGTTTCTGGTCAGCAGAGATGTTTGTGAACCAAGTGCCATTTTGGCTTGGCCCAATTGGTATGTGACTTTGTGAGCATCTTCATATGCCAAATGACAAGCCTTGCCCAAATTTTAGGTCAAGTTGACACTCCATGTAGTGCACCATCATGATCTAGTTTCTGGACCATTTTGGTCATTGTGAGCAACTGCAGTAAATATTGGCCATTTCTCCTCCAACTCTCCAGGATTGTAGTCCTTCCTAGCCTAAATACCCCAGACTAACACTTGACACATAGCAGCCCCCTGTTGATCACATTGAGCTGATAAAGTTTACTGCAGTAAACTTTAGAGCTCACTAACCTTTAACCATAGCCGTTCACCAAACTAACACCGCAGTTGAAACCACCCTACGAAGGACTTACCACTAGACAACATTGCAAGCCTTTGGCTCTTCTTGATGCCAGTCTGCGCAGGACACCGCTTTGGCATGCAATGGCCGCATCTAGATTGGTTTCTTGCTCGGGCCCCTCCCCCTCACGTCGTCTTCGCGCTCGTGAACGTGTCTACCAGATGGCCCGCGTCATCGCCGTCCCCCTGGACTCATCTCCCTCTCCCGAAGCCTCCTAGTCGGCGCTCATTGCCGCTCGCCCGCGGGAGCTGTGTGGCCGACATCGCATTAATGGTGCCCAGCCTCTTCCTCGCCCCTTCTCCTGGCCGTCTCTTCCCGTGAGCTCTCCATTGCCCTCCCCGTCGTTTCCCCGGAGTTCATGCGCGCGACCACACGTCCGCATCGTCGGAAACGCGTCCGCGGCAGTGACAGCGCGGCACTCCTCCCCGCGGCTATTTAAGGCCTCCCCGAGCCTTCCGAGCTGACAACCAGCCTCTCCACACTGCCTACCCCGCCCAAACCTCTTCCCGAGCACTGGAGCCCCTCTGCTCGTCCTCCAATCCGCCACGGCCGCCGCCCCCTCCGGCCTAAATCCGAGCGAGTCGAGCTCTCTTCCTCTGTTCTAGCACCACTAGGGGCCTCCTCACCTGCCCTAGATCCACCCTAGTGCCCCATTCCTTCCTCGGTGGCCTCTGGCCACAAGTTCCTCGGAGCCCGGAGAGCCCCGTCTGCCACGGCCATGGTCCTGCCCTGCCCAAGTCTCGCTGACGTCGAGTGGTGGTGGGACGGGGTGCGCCTCGCCGTCCTGAGCACTCCGGCGGTCCAAGCTCCGCCGAAGTGGCCAGAGTGGCCGAGCGGCGCCGGCACGGCGACCTTCTCCTCTGCCCTGCGTGTGGCGTCGGGGGAAAGAAGGAGGAGCAGAGGAGGGCGTGACCAGCGCTGGGCCCTGCGGGCCCCAGGTGTCAGCGACCCAAAGGTCGCCCCATCCCTGCTGACGTGGCTAAGTGGAGACTAATTGGGCGAGTACGTTTTCACCTTATCGAAAGCGTATTTCCAATTTTACGCTTCGTCTTATCACTCAGGACTTATTTGTGGGAATTTTTTTACAGAAAAGTCCCTGAACTTCAACCCCTCAAAACTTTTTATTCTTAACTCCAAATGAGTTGAATCCAAAGCCTACTTCTTCGTTTCGTCGAGCCCTTTCTGTTGCTGCACTTTGGTTATGTTTTGGCATACTGAAAATGACCATTATGCCCTTCCCCTTATTCAGCCCCCTCCGAGAGAGAACACTTTCCAACGATTCGTTCCGCGAGTTTCTCCCACTTTCTTTCGGTGATTTCTTCCACCCCAGGAAAGCCACACCCTCCATTTGCAACACTGTAATGCAGTGACATGGTTTAATTCATTTTGAACTTGTTTAAAACATCATTTTAGCTACTTGTGATGTGTGCATGGCATTTTATCGGAGTATTATTTTGATCTTGTTGATGCCATGCTATTGTTTGGATTACTAGGAGTTATGTTTGTAGTTGATGAGTATCATGTTGCCATTTGAGTATTAGTGGCTGGTATTAGGATTGTTTCCATGATGATATCTGTGATTATGTTTGGAGTATTACTTTAGAGGTCATGCTACCTTTGGATTATTAGTGGTTAGTATGATTATCTTCATGATGATAGTTTGATTGTTCTGTTGCTTGGAGTATTATTTTTGGAGATGATGTTTACTTGTGGATCATAGTTGGATAACTGTTCTTGCATATTGGAGTAGTAGTATTATTGTTGTCAGATTCATCATGATAGTAGTGTTGTGCTACCCTTGGAGTATTTTGAGATGATGATATTATGCTTGGATTATTGTTGGATATTGCTATGACTTGGATTATTAGTTTGATAGTTGACATCGGAGTATCATTATCATGGTTATATTTTTGGGATAAATTCCGTCAGTAAGTTGGTCAGTGTCCGCCGAACTGACTTTTCCAGTGCAATCACATTTGCCGGTATGGGACGGCCCTAATGCGGTCTATTCTCATGCCTTCGCTGGTGCCTACAACTAGGGAAGTTTATGGGCGTGCTGTACCCTAGCCGATAAGCAGGCATAACCTTGTGAGCTCTTTTGTTGAGTTTTTGCGCGTGTGTCCCTGGTGGGACGGGCCACGACGGTGGTCACTGTGTCTTGAGGTAGACACGGGGCACCATGACTTAGCCCAGAGGGGAGTGAGTCGGAGTGGCCGAGAGAGTGTCATGGTAGTAGATCGGTTTTGTCGGAACGCCATTGGTCCACCCGAATGGGAGTGCGAGGCCATGGGTTCTATGGTGTCGGTACAGTGCACTACCTCTGCAGAGTGTATGTTTGATCTATCGATGGCCGTGTCCTCGGTCATGGGCATGGGTTTGTACTAGGGTACACTGTTCGATCAACACTCACATGACGGAATGACTGATAGGTGATGGATATGTGGATATTTTGAGCAGTGCAGATTGGCCAAGTATTGGTCGTGGTTGTGATCGCCGTAAGGATCACGGGACATTCATTGGTCGGGTTGTGATCGCCGTAAGGATCACGGGCCATTTATTGGTCGGGTTATGATCGCCGTAAGGATCACGGGCCATTTATTGGTCGGGTTGTGATTGTCGTAAGGATCCCGGGTACAGTTTGGTTTTGATCACGAGGTGATCGAGATGGTATATTGTTTGACCAGTTAGCGAAGAAAGATATGGTTATGGAGATTGGAGATGGTGATTTATCAGTATTGTAGTAGCTTCATATTATGCTTAGGAGTTGCTGTTATATCATGGTAGCTGTTAATTTAATTAACCTGCTTAATGCTATGTTTTTGTCTTGCCTTGATGTTTTGGTTGTTGTGAGCTTGCAAGTACATTCAATGTACTGACCTGCGTGTCATGCCACATTGCAGGTGATGCCGTGATTGCTTGATTGCTTGTCATGGTTTCCATTCGTGCGAGCTAGATCGTGTCCCAGCCAGAGTCCCTGTGGAGTAGAGTTCACCACCGTCGTCGTTGTTCCGCTGCTAGAAGATTTCCGCTGCTACGAGTTGTTCCGCTGCTAGCATAGAGCAAGTGTAGTATCACAGGCGTAGTGTCGCCGTGCTGATGTGAACCTTTGTAACATCAGACCTTTGTATTTATTCTTGTAATAAGAGCTGATTTGTTCTATATCAAGCAGTGTCATATTCCAGAGACTTCTCCTCGATCTCTGGGCTGGAATACGGGGCATTCCGGCTTCTCTGAGCCGGGGTGCCACAGGCTTGGTATCAGAGTAGCTCTGACTGTAGGACGCCCTAGTCAGCGCGAGTGGTAGAAACCGGTAGAAATCGGTAGTATAGTCTGGTTTGTTTATTGCATTTGGTTGCTGCATTTGTTTGTTGCATAGCATGCATATAGCCTTAGTATTGGTGATAACGGTTTATCTGGTGAGTGTAGCTGGCATCGGTTCGGATCCACTACAGCTCAACCTTTGCATTTCCCTAGTTCCTTTTTCTTTTGGTGTTTGGTGTCATCACTGTCCCAGCAGAGTGATGCCAAGTGATACCGACACTGTTTGCAAAAATAGTGCTCAGGTATCGCACGATTTCTTTCTTCCAGTCCCGTCTATTGTTTCGGTGATGGACATGCATCTATCCTGGATCATTTTTTTATTTTGTCGTGTTGGCAACCCTTAATGATCTTAGTTATCAAGAAAGAGCAATGTTAACAACCTCGGTTTTTCCCCGCTATCCTATTTCTTGGACGAGTACGGATCTTTTTCCGTCCGCTTGATAATAATGTGGTTGGAACCTTCATGTCCCACTACATGATTACCGAGTACGTCCTCGCCTCCGAGCTAGTCCAGGTTGCTATCTGACTAAGCTAGCACTTGGTGTAGCGCTGTTTACACCAATTCTTCCACACATTTATTCGTCCTTGTGCACATCGTCACAGCATGCTAGATCGTAGAACCGGAGACCCCACAAGATTTGTGTGCTTAAGTAGGCATGCATATTGTGTGACTAGCAGTAATATGTGACATTGATTGTGTGAATTGTTTGTTGTTGTGTGCTTTTGTTTAGTTGAGTTTTCTTGTGCTTCTTTCTTTTTGGGCCCCGGTGTTACATTATTTTCCCCTATAAAGTGTTGCTCATCAACTGACACTGGACTTGAAGAAGCAATAAGGAGTTCAATTATTTGGAAGAAGCTCAGCTAAACATTTTGGTCTACCCAGTCAACTGCATTATGGCATTAATATCTGCTCAGAATACCAATGGTGTATTGAATTGATTATCAGCATCAAGTCCCCATCAGTACCAAATCCTCACAGCATTTATGATCTAGCCAACAGGAAGATAAGTTAGGTACAAGGCTAACAATATATTTTCAGACAGAGGTATGGATCATATACAAAGTTTTGGCTCAGCACTGCATGATGTTTGAAATATGTTATCATCCACAATAAAGTCAGAATGTGATATGCTCAAGGAAGACGGTCAAACCATTTTTCTCATGCAAATAATCAGCCTCAGAATATTATGGGCATGTGTATGGATTTCAGTCTGCATGACAGTATGAAGTTTTGGATATAAGCAACCCAGTATTCTTCCACACGCTATCGGAAGAAATTTATGATGCAAGGCTCCTCAAATTTTCCTCAGCATGATATGTGAACAATTTCCGGCCCACGATACCCGGTCTTTCACAGCAAGACACCTCATTAAAGGCTTCTGACACACGGACATGAAAATTTTCTCAACAAGCAAACCTCAGGAGAAGCTTCTCAAGTACGGAACTCAGGCTTCTCCAGCACAATAATCAGACCAAGCTTCGTGTGTAAGCTATAGAGCCTTCTTCTGCACGATACCTAGACAAAATGTTTGAGCAGCAGTTAACAAGTCTCCCACAGCAAGCTACTCGGATGGCTTCTCTCGTAAGCCACCTAGTCCGCGTGAGTACCACAATATTGGACCATCCTCAGAGATTATATGAAGAGTTGCCAATGTATGGCAGTACCGCTCAAGGACCAGACTTGCAATAACTTTGTCAGAGATATACCTAAGAGGAGTAAGAATCCGACAACCTCGTGGGTCAGGCAAATGAAAATAAGCATGAGCAGAAATACATATCGTGAAATACAAGGATCGACAAGATCTGGAGATGACATCACAGAATCAACAGTCTTGACAGTGATCACCAAAGGCATTATTCCCGCACCAAACAAGGACATATCATGAAGCCTTGTCACCTACTTGTATGATTGGCCTCAGCAAAGAGCTCCATGCGAGCTACAAACCCCGGGTATATGTCATATGTGTGTGGACCCAGGTCAGAAAACAAACACAAGGAATAATGACAAAAGTACTAATCACGCCCATGGTCATACGAAGAATCAAGGACAGGTGTGGCCGAGATATTTCAATAAGGTATCCTAACAAAGAAAATCATGACAGTAAAAAGAATGAGACTGACAGCAAAGGAATGATGATTTATGCGCAACCATCAAGGTCCAGATACCCCAACTCAGTTGGAGGCCATAATTTCATATGGATCCACCAAGGCATACTTTCAAGGGCCTACTCTATTTACCAGGTTTTTTTCATATCTCGCTGACCTGCTTGACATGGTTAGTGTGGAATATCCAAGTCTCTTCTGTCAGATCCAAGATTTCTTTGCAAGCTCAGCAGTCTGTCCTCAGCGGCAGTGTTAAAACATATCGCAACCTATTACCATAGATAGGTATATCAACCACCTGAGAAAAATCAAAAGCCGAACAATCAGCTCAGACCCGGTATGTCAGGAAAAGCATTTTTCCGTCAGCCCCCTGCCGGGCCAGTCTCAAGATGTAAATAATTGAGGTTTGACACAGCTAGAACTCCATACACCATTCTATTGCTCACAATAGAAGGCAGTAAAATCTTTGGTACATATCTCATGCTCGAGCCAAAGAAATAAATCAAGATAAATCAGTGCCACCTGTGAAGCAGTCAGATCCCGTTAGAATATGGCCATGATGCTTCTCAACATTTATGGAACCCAGAAGGCATGCATTTATTTGAAGCAACCCCATGACAGAAGTAAAAAGGTTTCATGACCAAAGGAAAATCTATGCTCAGAGCCATTGGATATCACCGCAGACATGAGAAAATTTGCGGCAGCAAAAGGATTTGGTATGTGAGCAAAAACCCGTTAGAATTTGGGGAAAGGTGAAGCAAGACCACCCTAGAGCAAGGTAAGTTGATCATCTGAAATTCTTGGGGGAACAATAAATAAAGGAACAAGGATAACCAAGTTGGAGACGGTGTCCTCCAGTCATACTTGTTCCCTCGGCAACCAAATCTTGAGGACGACATTTCTTTAAGGGGGGAAGGTTTGTAACAACCTGGATTTTGGCCCTTTTCTTTTTCTTTTGATTTAGTTGGTTTTTGCTCCGTTTTTCTTTTTGGAGTGGTTTAGTGGCCTTGCCACCTGGGAAATCATCATAATCCCCCCTCCCAAGTGGCTCATCATTCTCAAAACCTTGCCAAAGATCATGTCACTTCACTCCTTGACCAAACCCTAAGATTCTTTTCTAGGAATATTCCTTTTTCATTAAAGGAATAACCCTATCTGCCCTAGGTTGTGAAGCAACCTATATTTCTGTCCATCCAAAAATCCCCAAATAATTATCATAATTCCTTTGGGTCATATATAGCTCAAATATGCCCAAACATTGCCTTGGCCAGTTCAAAAATAATTCTCCAATATTCCTTTTTCTATTCTGCCCTGAATGGCACTTTGTGAAGGAAGTGTCATTTATATTTTCCTAGTGCCTCCCAACCTTTTTGGGCATGTTTATATGTCCAAATAATTGCCTAATGCACAAGTCCAACATTATTTGCCTAGCCAATCTTCCTGAGTGAATTTTCAAAGTTTTTTGTTAGATAGAAGGCTTTGTGAAGGAAGTACTAGCTAGGAGTACCCAAATGAGTTGAACTTTTGCACACTCATTAATGTGCTCATATTAGCCCCCTCCACCCATTTTCAGCCCTACCCAATCATATATGTGAGCACAGGAGTAAATCTTTGATTTTTGCAATATTTCCAGGTTGTGAAGCAAGTGTATCTTATATTGCTTCAAAAATCCTGATAAATTACGAGATCATCCTTATACCCATAAAACATCTCTCCACCCAATTTGGCATCATTCCAATGAACCATTGGATCACCAAAATTATTCCAAGTTTCCAGTCTGCAGAGATGTTTGTGAAGCAAGTGCCATTTTGGCTTGGCCAATTGGTATGAGACTTTGTGAGCATCTTCATATGCCCAAATGACCAAGCCTTGCCCAAATTTTAGCTCAAGTTGACTCTCCATCTGAGTGCACCATCATAATCTAGTTTCTGGACGGTCTGTTGTGAAGCAACTGCAGTAAATATTGGTCCATTTCTCCTCCAACTCTCTAGGACTGTAGTCCTTCCTAGCCTAAATACCCCAGACATAACACTTTACACATAGCAGCCCCCGGTTGATCACACTGAGCTGATAAAGTTTACTGCAGTAAACTTTAGAGCTCACTAACCTTTTAACCATAGCCGTTTTCACCAAACTACCACCGCGGTTGAAACCACCCTTCAAAGGACTTGCCACTAGACCACATTGGCATGCCATTTGGCTCTTCTTGATGCCAGTCCCCATGGTGACCACTGCTTAACATGCAATGGCCGTGTCCAGATTGGTTTCTTGCTCGGGCCCCTCCCCCTCTCGTCATCTTCGTGCTCGTGAACGTATCTACCAGCTGGCCAGCGTCATCGCCGTCCCCCTGGACTCAACTCCCTCTCCTGAAGCCTCCTCGTCGGCGCTCGTCACCGCTCGCCCACGGGAGCTCTATTGCCGACAGCGCATAAATGGTGCCTGGCCTCTTCCTCTGCCCCTCCCCTCACCGTCTCTTCCCCATGAACTCTCCCCTGTGCCCTCACCGTTGTTTGCCCCTGAGTTCATGCGCGCGAGCACGTGTCCGCGGCACCGGACACGCGTCCGCGGCGGTGACAGCGTGGCAGCTCCTCCCTACGGCTATTTAAGGCCTCCCCTGAGCCTTCCGAGCTCACAACCAGCCTCTCCACGCTCCACTACCCCGCCCAAACCTCTTCCCAGAGCACCGGAGCCCCTCTGCTCGTCCTCCGTCCGCCACGGCCGCCGCCCCCTCCGGCCTAAATTCGAGCGAGTCGAGCTCTCTCCCTCCGTTCTAGCACCACCATAGGCCTCCTCACCTACCCAAGATCCACCCCAGTGCCCCATTCCTTCTCCGGTGTCCTCTGGCCATGAATTCCCCAGAGCCCGGAGAGCCCCGTCCGCCGATGCCATGGTCCCGCCCTGCCCAAGTCTCCCTGACGTTCGAGTGGTGGTGGGACGGGTGCGCCTTGCCGTCCTGAGCACTCCAGCGGTCCAAGCTTCGCCGGAGGTGGCCCGAGTGGCCAGAGAGAGCGCCAGCGCTGGTGACCTCTCCTCTTCCCTGCGCGTGGCGTCGGGGAAATAAGGAGGAGCGGGAGGAGGGCGTTGACCCAGCGCGTGGGCCCCGTGGGCCCCAGGCGTCAGCGACCCAAAGGCCGGCCCCATCCCCGCTGACGTGGCTAAGTGGAGACGTAATTGGGCGACTATGTTTTCACCTATCGAAAGCGTATTTCCAATTTTACGCTTCTGTCTTATCCACTCAAGGACTTATTTGTGGGAATTTTTTTACAGAAAAGTCCCTGAACTTCAACCCCTCATAACTTTTTATCCTTAACTCCAAATGAGTTGAATCCAAAGCCTACTTCTTCGTTTCGTCGAGCCCTTTCTGTTGCTGCACTTTGATTATGTTTTGGCGTACTGAAAATGACCATTATGCCCTTGCCCTTATTCATCCCCCTCCGAGAGAGAACACTTTCTAACGATTCATTCCGCGAGTTTCTCCCACTTTCTTTCGGTGATTTCTTCCACCCCAGGCAAGCCACACCCTCCATTTGCATCACTGTAATGCAGTGACATGGTTTAATTCATTTTGAACTTGTTTAAAACATCATTTTAGCTATTTGTGATGTGTGCATGCCATTTTATCGAAGTATTGTTTTGATCTTGTTGATGCCATGCTATTGTTTGGATTACTAGGAGTTATGTTTGTAGTTGATGAGCATCATGTTACCATTTGAGTATTAGTGGCTGGTATTAGGATTATTTCCATGATGATATCTATGATTATGTTTGGAGTATTGCTTTAGAGGTCATGCTACCTATGGATTATTAGTGGTTAGTATGATTAACTTCATGATGATAGTTGATGTTCTGTTGCTTGGAGTATTATTTTCGGAGATGATGTTTACATGTGGATCATAGTTGGATAACTTGTTCTTGCATATTGGAGTAGTAGTATTATTGTTGTCAGATTCATCATGATAGTAGTGTTGTGCTACCCTAGGAGTATTTTGAGATGATGATATTATGCTTGGATTATTGTTGGATATTGCTATGACTTGGATTATAGTTTGATAGTTCACATCGGAGTATCAGTTATCATGGTTATATTTTTGGGGGATAAATTCCGTTAGTAAGTTGGTCAGGTGCCGCCGAACCGACCTTTTCCAGTGCAACCACATTTGCCGGTATGGGACGGCCCTAATGCGGTATATTGTTGTGCCTCTCGCCGGTGCCTCCAACTAGGGAAGGTTATGTGCGTGTTGTACCCTGGCCCGGTAAGCAGGCATAACCTTGTGAGCCCATTGTTGAGTTTTTGCGCGTGTGTCCCCGTGTGGGACGGGCCACGACGGTGGTCGTTATGTCTTGAGGTAGACACGGGGCCACCCATGACTTAGCCCAGAGGGGAGTGAGTCAGAGTGGCCGGGAGAGTGTCATGGCAGTAGATTGGTTTTGTCGGAACGCCATTGGTCCACCCGAATGGGAGTGCAAAGCCATGGGTTCTGTGGTGTGGGCACAGTGCGCTACCTCTGCAGAGTGTATGTTTAATCTATCGATAGCCCCATCCTCGGTCATGGGCATGGGTTCATACTAGGGTACACCGTTTGATCAACACTCACATGATGGAATGATTGATAGGTAATGAAAATGTGGATATTTGGAGCAGTGCAGATTAGCCAAGTATTGGTTGTGGTTGTGATCGCCGTAAGGATCACGGGGCATTCATTGGTCGGGTTGTGATCGCCGTAAGGATCACGGGCCATTTATTGGTCGGGTTGTGATCAACGTAAGGATCACGGGCCATTTATTGGTTGGGTTGTGATCGCCGTAAGGATCACGGTTACAGTTTGGTTTTGATCAGGAGGTGATCGAGATGGTATATTGCTTGGCCGGTTAGCCAAGAAAGATATGGTTATGTAGATCGGAGATGGTGATTTATCAGTATTGTAGTAGATTCATATTATGCTTAGGAGTTGCTATTATATCATGGTAGCTGTTAATTTAATTATCCTGCTTAATGCTATGTTGTTGTCTTGCCTTGATGTTTTTGGTTGTTGTGAGCTTGCAAGTACATTCAATGTACTGACCTGGCATGTTATGCCAGATTGCAGGTGATGTCGTGATTGCTTGATTGCTTATCATGATTTCCGTTCGTGCAAGCTAGATCGTGTCCCAGCCAAAGTCCCTGCGGAGTGGAGTTCACCACCATCATCGTTGTTTCGCTGCTAGAAGATTTCCGCTGCTACGAGTTGTTGCGCTGCTAGCATAGAGCAAGTGTAGTATCACAGGCGCAGTGTTGCCGTGCTGATGTGAACCTTTGTAACATCAGACCTTTGTATTTATTCTTCTAATAAGAGCTGATTTGTTCTATGTCAAGCAGTGTCATATTCTAGAGACTTCTACTCGATCTCTGGGCTGGAATACGGGGCGTTCCAGTTTCTCTGAGCCAGGGTGCCACACTTTTCTAATGTTTCAGACTTGTGTTTCATTAAGTAGATATACCCATATCTGCTCAAATCATGTGCGAAGGTCAGAAAATAAAGATACCCGCCGCGTGCATCAACACTCATCGGACCTCATACATCGCTATGTATTATTTCCAATAAGTAATCGGCTCATTCCATTGTTCCTAAGAACGGATTTTTAGTCATCTTGCCCATGAGGCATGGTTTGCAAGTATCAAATGATTCATAATCAGGTGATTCCAAAAATCCATCCGTATGGAGTTTCTTCATCCACTTTACACCAATATGACCTAAACTGCAGTGCCACAAATATGTTGCACTATCATTATCAACTTTGCATCTTTTGGCATTAATAGTATGAATATGTGTATCACTATGACCGAGATTCAACAAACCATTTACATTGGGTGTATGACCATAGAAGGTTTTATTCATGTAAACAGAACAACAATTATTCTCTGACTTAAATGAATAACCATATCGCAACAAACATGATCCAATCATATTGATGCTCAATGCAAACATCTATTTAGGTCCAACACTAATCCCGAAGGAAGAGGGAGTGTGTAATTGTGATCTTGTCAACCTTGGAATCACTTCCAACACACATCGTCACCTCGCCCTTAACTAGTCTCACTTCATTTGGCAACTCATGTTTTGAGTTACTAATCTTAGCAACTGAACCGATATCAAATAGCCTGGGGTTACTATGAACACTAGTAAAGTACACATCAATAACATGTATATCAAATATACCTTTGTTCACTTTGCCATCCTTCTTATCTGCCAATTATCTAGGGCAGTTCCACTTCGAGTGACCATTTCTTTTGTAGTAGAAGCACTCAGTTTCAGGCTTGGGTCTAGCTTTGGGCTTCTTCATGGGAGTGATAACTTTCTTGCAATTCTTTTGAAGTTTTCCCTTTCTTTCCCTTGCCCTTTTTCTTGAAACTAGTGGTCTTGTTAACCATCAACACTTGATGCTCTTTCTTGATTTCTACCTTCGCCGATTTCAGCATCGCGAAGAGATCGAGAATCTTTCCCGTTATCCCTTGCACATTATAGTTCATCACAAAGTTCTAGTAGCTTGGTGATAGTGACTAGAGAATTCTGTCAATCACTATCGTATCTAGAAGATTAACTCCCACTTGATTCAAGCGACTGTAGTGCCCAGACATTCTGAGCACATGCTCACTAGCTGAGCTATTCTCCTCCATCTTGTAGGCAAAGTACTTGTCAGAGGTCTCATACCTATCGACACGGGCATGAGTCTGAAATACCAATTTCAGCCCTTGGAACATCTCATATGCTCCATGGCGTTCAAAACATTTTTGAAGTCCCGGCTCTAAGCCGTAAAGCATGGCACACTAAACTATCAAGTAGTCATCATATCGAGCTTGCAAAACATTCATAACGTCTGCATCTGCTCCTACAACAGGTTTGTCACATAGCGGTGCATCAAGGACATAATTCTTCTATGCAGCAATGAGGATAATCCTTAGATCACGCACCCAGTCCGCGTCATTGCTACTATCATCTTTCAACTTAGTTTTCTCTAGGAACATATCAATAATAGTGGAGCTACAACGCGAGCTATTGATCTACAACATAATTTGCAAATATTATCAAGACTAAGTACATGATAAATTAAGTTCAATTAATCAAATTACTTAAGAACTCCCACTTAGATAGACATCCCTCAAGTCATCTAAATGATACGTGATCCAAATCAACTAATCCATGTCCGATCATGACGTGAGATGGTGTAGTCATCCATGGTTAACTTTCGGTCATATCTACTATATGATTCACATTCAACCTTTCAGTCTCCAGTGTTCTGAGGCCATGTGTGTACATGCTAGGCTTGTCAAGTCTAACCCAAGTATTCCACATGTGAAAAATTGTCTTGCACCCGTTGTATGTGAACGTAGATTCTATCACACCCGATCATCACGTGTTGTCTTAACACGACGAACTGTCGCAATGGTGCATACTCAAGGAGAACACTTACACCTTGAAATTTAGTGAAGGGATCATCTTATAATGCTACCACCGTACTAAGAAAAATAAGATGCATAAAAGATAAACATCACATGCAATCAAAATATGTGACATGATATGGCCATCATCATCTTGTGCTTTTGATCTCCATCTCCAAGCGTCATCATGATCTCCATTGTCACCGGCTCGACACCTTCATCTCCATCGTAGTGTCGTGGTTGTCTCGCCAACTATTGCTTCTACAACTATCGCTAATGCATAGTGATAAAGTAAAGCAATTACATGGTGTTTGCATTTCATACAATAAAGAGACAACCATAAGGCTTGTGCCAGTTGCCGATAACTTCTACAAAACATGATCATCTCATACAATAACGCATATCACATCATGTATTGACCATATCACATCACAACATGCCCTGCAAATAAAAGTTAGACGTCCTCTACTTTGTTGTTGCAAGTTTTATGTTGCTGCTACGGGCTTCTAGCAAGAACCGTTCTTACCTACACATCAAAACGACAACGATGTTTCTTCAAGTTTTTAGTTTTAACCATCTTCAAGGACTGGTCGCAGTCAAATTCGATTCAACTAAAGTAGGAGAAACAAACACCCACCAGCCACCTTTATGGAAAACTAGTTGCATATCTGTCGGTGGAACGGGTCTCATGTGCGTGGACATGTAAGGTTGGTCCAGGCTGCTTCCTCCCACAATACCGCTGAATGAAAATAAGACGTTGGTGCTAAGAAGTATGACTATCACCCACAACTCTTTGTGTTCTACTCGTGCATATTATCTATGCATAGACCTGGCTCGGATGCCACTATTGGGAAACATAGCATTTAATTTCAAAAAAATTCCTGCGTTTGCGCAAGATCTATCTAGGAGATGCATAGCAATGAGGGGGAGAGTGTGTCTACGCACCCTCATAGAACGTAAGCGGAAGCGTTTCATAACATGGTTGATGTAGTCAAACTTTCTTCGCGATCCACCAATCGAGTACCAAACGTACGGCACCTCCGAGTTTTGCACATGTTCAACTCAGTGATGTCCCTAGCCTTCTTGATCCAGCAAGTTGTCGAGGTAGTATATGAGTTCCGTCTGCACGACGGCATGGTGACAGTGATGGTGAAGTGATTCGCGCAGGGCTTCGCCTAAGCACTACAAAGATATGACCGTAGGCGTAAACTGGGGAGGTGGGTGTCGGTGTTCTGGGAACGGGGGTCCCCAGACTTGCCTGCCTACGGCCTGCAGCGTGGCTCAAGCGGGGGCCCAGTGTGGCCCAGCTTTGTCAGCTCAAGCTCAAGACCCTCGCGAGGGGCCAAGCCTCGTGTGGCGGACGACAGGAAGCTTCTTCAGGAGCAGCCTCATTAGGCGGGCTCGCGAGGAGGCTGAGATATCAAGGCAGGGTACCTCGCGAGGTGCCCGTGACGCAAGCCATGACGATCGAGACCAGGCAGGCGCCAGGCGGGCGCCGGCCTGTGCAGTGTCCTTGTTTCCCCTTCGGTGCAAAGAGGGCAAGCACAGGCCAAGGTATCTGGCAAAGGTTACCGCTTCGGTGCAACAAGACCAAGACCAGCAGAACGGCAGGGTGGAGGTCATCGTGGAGCCCAGGGCGGCGTCACTGTCAGAGTCTTTGGCAGTCCGAGACCAACTTTAGTCAGGATAAGTGTACTAGATGTTCCCCTTCAAAATGGCCAATTGTTGGCGTCCTTCCCGCTCATTATTTGGGAAGAGGCCCAGGGCCACTATAAATAGGACTAGCCACCACAGTAGAGAAGCACCTGATCCAGATTTCGGGTAGACTAGATAGATAGAGAGAGAGAGAGAGAGAGAGAGAGAGAGAGAGAGACGACTGAACTCACCCAAGCAGTTCATCGCACCAGCTCAAGAACAGCCCCTCGTGAGGCTGTTCTCCCTTTGTATTGTTCATCATGAGCCCCTGAGGCAATCCACCATACCACACACTGGAGTAGGGTATTACACCACGATGGTGGCCTGAACCAGTATAAACCCCGTGTCCCTTGTGTGTTCTTATTTCTAGCTTAGATCCCTTGCGAGGCTTCGAGACGTGAGCTGGTAGGGGAGAGATCTTCGTGCGCACCCTAGAGTTCGGACCTCAAGGGTCTGCCAGAACCCGAAATCCTACATTTGGCGTGCCAGGTAGGGGTGCACCGGAATCCCTCTTCCACCGCCTCGCGTTCCGTCGCCTCGCCGTTCTCATGTCAAGCGACCCGACTTCCAACACCGACCGCTGGCCGGCGTGGCCCGCCCACGCCGTGTCGCCGGCCCAGGGCTACCTCAACCTTGCATCTCAGGTAGCTCGCGCTGTGCAGGGCGCTGCGGGGCGCGTGCGACACGGCCAAACACCGCCTGCCCTCACATCGCAGCAGGCGCAGTCAGCAGCAAGAGCCTCAAGCCACGCCGCGGCCACGGCGCCACACACCCGACAGGAGCAGGCGAACTCAAGGGCCGTGCTCACAGTAGCCCGAGAGCTGC
The DNA here is from genome assembly GCF_018294505.1 of Triticum aestivum. Classification (NCBI taxonomy): domain Eukaryota; kingdom Viridiplantae; phylum Streptophyta; class Magnoliopsida; order Poales; family Poaceae; genus Triticum; species Triticum aestivum. The sequence goes on along the minus strand of NC_057801.1, from coordinate 219,629,806 downwards.
TGCAGTGCAGGCTGCTGGAGGGCGGCCGCGATGTGCTGCTGGAGCAAGTGGCCGAGCTCCTGGATGCCGCCACCTCAGGAGCACCTCCTTTCTGCGTCCAGCTACCACCACAGATCCAGAGCGGGCCAAATGGCGGCCCCATACGTGCCCATGCAACTCCGAGCGGACTCCAGGGCCAGCTCAACGCCAACTCGGCCGTCAGCACCGGGCGACGGGTCGCGCCGGCCCCATCTCCGGCCGGCGAAGGAGTGCAGGCCGCGGCCTTTGGCCTCGGCGGGCCACCACGCCACCACCCCCAAGATAGCGCTCCAAGCCGAACTGCATGGCGTATGGGGCACTACGGCGAGGCCCACGAGGCGGTGGCCCTAGAAGCCTATGTGCCCCACATGGTGGATCGAGAGTGCGCACTGGAAGAAGACCATGGCTCGTTCCTCGAGCCAGGCTGGGGCGAGGAGACACCAGAAGCTGAGCTCTTTCAGGAACCCACCCCAAGAGGGCCTCGACGACCGCGCTGGTGGCAGCAACTATCGGGTAACGCTAATTCCTCAGGAGCAATCTTATGCTAACCATGGGTCGCGGGATGTACAGGTCGCCGCGGTAGATGGCTTCCCCAATACTGTAGCCTCTTACCCCTCGGGAGGAGGGCACTGGGGGCTGCAGGAGAGGGGCCGAGATCCGGGTTCGCCCCCGTGGTGCTCGGAGCAAGGCGTTCTCAGGAGGTAGGCCCTCTGCCGGGGAGATGCCTCAGGGCCTGCCTTCGGCAGAGGACCCGTGGTCATCGAGGGAACCGCTGGTGACCGCTCTACCCCATTAGCGTCGTCCTTGGTCTCCGGCCGCTGTCAATGGTGGTAGAGTGTGGTGCAAGGCGGGGCCCTCATCTGGCGATATGAAGCAAGACCGATACCTGTGAAGAAGGCCTAGTGCCTGTGAAGCTAACCGCCCGTGACACTCTCACGTAATAATGAGTGGGGCTGTACACGCCCCGGAGTCTCCGGAAAGCCGCCCTCGGGCCTCGGGGGCTCCCGCCCACGCCTAGTGGCAGCACTTAGCTCCGCGCTGGTGAGAAGACGTCGAAGACTAGACTAGGTGCTGGACGCGGCTTTTTGCCTTTTGCCTTTTACTCTGTTGTCAAGGTTCTTCGATTCGAATTTAATATGGATTTGAGCTTGAGAGTTGCGTGAGTTTGGGGAAGGGGTGTTTAGTCTCGTTCGAGCAATCTCTTGTGTTGTGGTTTCGGCTTTGCGTCCAAAGTTAACGTCAGCTGCCTCCCCTCACGAGCCCCTCGCGAGCCGGGCCAGGCCAAGCACGTCTACAATTCGGACCGCTATCGCCGCACCCTCTCCGGAGGTTCGCATCGCAGGATCAATTGGTTCGCCCAAAAGACGCTTGAGGTGCTGCGGCTCCCACAGGCCCTCCCGGGACTCGTCAGGGTCAAAAGGTAAACAAGTCGGCTGACCCATCGCTGGGCCAGTAGCCCGGCATAAGATCACACGCGACGTTATACCTACAAGGATACTGATCGCAAACCTTTACATGAGGGGCTCCCCCTCCCAAAATGCTCTTACAATCCTTAGGGCCGAGCCCGAACCTTCTTCATGCAGGGTAAAAACAGCGGCGGCGTGCGATCAGTCGGACATGTCACTCACCGCGTCTTCCGGGGCGCCTCCGGAGGCATCGCTGGCGTCACTGACATCATCACCACCACCGCCACCACCTCCGTCAACGCCAGGCTCGTCCACAACGCCACCTTCATCGGAGGCCACGATCACACCGTCGTCATCGGATGCGAAGGCCCCGACGAGGGCGTCCACGTTGTCTTCCACCCATTGCGCCAGGTCACCCCGAATGGCTATGGGCACCAGAGCGATGGCGGCATCGAAATCGAAGTGGGGGTCTCTGTCCTGTAGATAGCTGAAGATGCGGGAGAAGGCACGCCCAAGCAAGGCTCGGCTCCTCTCCTCGACAAGCCAACAGGCCCTGTCAAAGCGGGTCTCCAGCTGTGTCACCACATCCGTGAAGAACTGGATGTTGCCAGCGTAGTTGATCACATGAGGCTCAGCAACAACCGCCTCGCAAATGTGGCCCAGGGCTGCATTGGCCCTTTCCCTGAGTGTCTGGAGCATGGGCGCATGCTCATGCTCCAGAGTCTGCCGCTGACGGATCTCGTCCTCTTTCTGCCGCGCGACGGCCTCGACGCCATCAACCCTCTGTTGAAGAAGAAGCAGCTCGACGCGGGAAGCGGCCAGCTCCGCTTGTGCTGCACCGAGGGCGGCTGCGGAGGAGTCCGCACTCCGCGTCACTTCAGCCAGCTTGGCCCTGAGGGCCGCGGTCCTACCCTCAGCTTCGGCCCTGATCAGCTCCAACCTCACTTCGTATTTGTTGACGCTCAAAAAAGGCATGATCACAAAGAGTGACTTGTGTCTATAATGAAATGAGGTTAAGATTATGAGTTTATGTCACCATTTGATGGCCCTCGTCAAGATGATCAAAATAAATATGAAGATGGACCAAAAAGGAGCTCAAGTGCAAAAGATATGACAATTTCGGAGATACCCGTGTTGACACCTGATTAAAGAATGGCATGAAACCTAATTAAGAATACCTCGGATGGAAAAATTTACAACTGCAAGGTTCTTCGCCTCGTCGAAACGGACGATTTTTATATAAGGAACGTCCCCATCCAAGATTGTATGCAAAAGTTATAGGCAAAATCGTGCACTGCAGCAATGTTGGCCGGATCATCCGGGCCGGGGTCCGGATCATCCAGGTAATTGGAGCACTAAGATTCCAGAAGGTTGGTGCTGAAGCCGGATGATCTGGGTCAAGTCCCGGATGATGGATTCATGTACCTAGGGTAGGGTCATAGGCCTGACCTAAATGTCCTACCCAAGGACACCCTTAGAAGAGATCACCTTCCAGTCGACCAACAAGGAACCCACTCGACTGACTAGAAGGACTCGACCATGGAGACTCACTCCACCATGGAGATACACTCGACCACCAGAAGGTCAGAAGGCACTCTGCACTGCAACGGCCTGTAATTGAATAGACTTAATGGTAGTTAAGACACTTTATGTGGGGCGTTACCAGTAATGCCCCAAACTTAATGTACTTTAAACCCTCCAATACGTGGGCTGGCAGGGGTCCTGGCGTACTCTATATAAGCCACCCCCCTCCACAGGCAGAGGAGTTCGCACTCTTGTAACACCTATACACATAATCCACTCGACCGCCTCAGGGCTCCGAGACGTAGGGCTTTTACTTCCTCCGAGAAGGGCCTGAACTCGTACATCGCTTGTGTTCACAACCTCTCCATAGCTAGGACCTTGCCTCTCCATACCTACCCCCCACTCTACTGTCAGACTTAGAACCACGACAGTTGGTGCCCACCGTGGGGCAGGTGTTTTAGCGTTTTTGTGGAGAAGTTGCGGTATTTCTGAGTACTTTCATCATGATGACTGCTGGAGTTTTGGTCGAGGGGCGCGAGATCCGTCTTGGCGCTCTCACCTTTGTCGCCGACTACTCCGCGTGGCTCCAGGAGGCTCCACTCGACGTTGATGCGCTCCCCGTCCGCGGTGCGACGCATTTTCACGCATGTGTCCGCGGCGTTCTGCTGCGGCAACCGTCGGCCCCCTATCGGTCGACTCCCCTATCGGTCACCCGTCCGGTCTCCCCCCAGCGCAAGCGCTCTGGTCGGTTGAGGCTTCAGCGGTGTGTGAAGCACGCGGTGGCTCGCCAGACGGCCATCGCACAAGTTGCGGCAATCGAGCCCGACGAATCTCTCTCCGGCATGTTCGATCTGTAGACTAGCTCTATAGAGACTACATCCGAATGCGATAGCAGTGATCTAGCGGCAGAAATTCTCATGGTCGACGGGCCCCGCAGTCCTCCCAGCTTCGCCCATGGGGGCGGAGCGAGCGGTGGAGGTGACCCCGCACAAGACCACGAAGAGTACCAGCCCGAGACACTCGACTCTCTGCAGAGAGAAGAGCTTCGCCGCAGGAACATGGATGCCCTGCATACTTCCATCGCGGGAGAAACCCCCGAGGCTCGCGCCTTGGAGGAGGCACGTTTGGCCAATGTGGCTGAACGCGCTCGTCTGGAGAACCTTCAGCGAGCACTCGACGAGCGCGCGCGGCAACGAGTTCCCGAAGCGAGTCGATGTCGACTCTTCCCGCCGACTCAGGTATACCGCACGCCAATTCAGAATTTAGCAGCTGCAACCCGTATAGCAGAGTCCATCCAGCCTTCACAGTCGGAAGCTGGGAGAGGCTTGATGCAGATCAGAGATTTGCTCTGAGCAGCAAGGGACCAGAACTCAGCCGTGTCGCAGTCGTGCAACAGAATTCACAGTCAATCCGTCACTGCGAATACAGTTCAGTCGGCTCACAGTCCCAGATCGCCTCCGCAGCGGGAAGGGCGCGACAACCGGCGAGATCGGTATGGAGACCGACACGACCGAGATGACAGGCGTCGAGTGCCCGTTTCTCCTCCGAGGGAAGGGTCTTACACTCCTCGACGACAGGATGACAGGCGTCAGTTCAGTGTGGGGCGAAGAGTTCCAGTCGACCCCAGGGAACCAGGCTTCGACGCGCGATCCATTATCGTGCAAGGCTTGGTCGACCGGAACAGAGCCCATCGAGGTGGACCCGAGAGAGATGCACCCACGAGCAGTCGAGTGCATGTTTCTGGTCCAGAGTGTTTTAGCAGGGCTATCAGAGCCGCAGTGATTCCTCCCAATTTCAGGTTGGCGACAGGAGTCAGCAAATTCACTGGGGAGTCCAAGCCTGAAACTTGGCTTGAGGACTACCGAGTGGCTGTTCAGATTGGTGCTGGGAATGATGAGGTGGCCATGAAGCATTTGCCCCTCATGCTGGAAGGTTCAGCCAGAGCGTGGTTGAATCAGTTACCTCCTAGCAGTATTTACACTTGGGAAGATTTGTCCCGAGTGTTCGTCAGAACTTTTGAAGGAACTTGCAAGCGACCAGCTGGTTTGACAGAGCTGCAAGTTTGTGTGCAGAAGACCAATGAGACTCTCAGAGAGTACATTCAGAGGTGGATCACTCTGCACCATACTGTGGAAAATGTGTCTGATCATCAAGCAGTTTGCGCCTTCAAAGATGGCGTCAAGAACAGGGAATTGAGTCTGAAGTTTGGTCGAACCGGGGACATGACCCTGAGTCGAATGATGGAGATTCCTACCAAGTACGCTAACGGCGAGGAAGAGGACCGACTCCGAAGCGGCAAGTACAAGCCAAGTCAGTCGGAGAAGGGAAATTCCAGTCGGAAACAGAAGCGGAAAGCCGAGCCAGCAACTCCTGGAGAGGCCCTGGCCGTGACTCAGGGAAAGTTCAAAGGGAAGCCAAAAGGATCCTGAAATCCTAAGAAAGTAAAGGATAAAGAAGGAAACGACGTGATGGATATGCCATGCCACATCCACACGAAGAAAGATGAAGAGGGCAACATCATTTACCCAAAGCACACCACTCGCCAGTGTCGACTCCTGATCCAGAAGTTCCAGGGAAAACAGTCTAATGACAAGGAAAAGGAGTCAGACAAGGCCGGAGACAAAGAGGACAATGAGGAAGAATATCCGCATGTCAACTCCACTCTGATGATCTTCGCGGATGTGGAAAGCAAGAGTCGACTGAAAGTCATTAACTGTGAGGTGAACATGGTTGCCCCAGCAAAACCAAGTTATCTGAGATGGTCCTAAACACCCATCACATTCGACCAATCTGATCACCCGACTCATATTGCCACCCCTGGGAGGAAAGCTTTGGTGGTCGATCCAGTTGTCGAAGGCACTCGACTGACGAAAGTGCTGATGGACGGTGGTAGTGGGCTGAACTTGTTGTATGCAGATACACTGAAAGGAATGGGCATCCCGATGTCCCGACTGAGCACCAGCAACATGAGTTTCCACGGAGTAATACCAGGGAAGAAAGCCGACTCACTCGGCCAAATAGCTTTGGACGTGGTTTTTGGTGATTCCAAGCATTTTCGCAAAGAAAAGTTGACCTTTGAGGTCGTGGATTTTCAGAGTGCGTATCACGCCATTTTGGGGAGGCCAGCCTACGCACGGTTCATGGCTCGACCATGTTACGTGTACATCAAACTGAAAATGCCAGGTCCCAAAGGAGTGATCACTGTCACCGGGGATCGGAAAAAGGCGGAAGAGTGCTTTTAGAAGGGCTCAAAGATTGCCGATTCCCAGGTGACAGCGGTCGAGTTCGAAGAGTACAAGCAAAACGCAGATCCGAGTGATTTGTTGCGATCCAAGAAACCCGCCACAAAATCTGCATTTCAGTCGTCTGGGGAGACGAAGCCAGTTCACATTCACCCGACCGACCCCAATGCAGCCCCGACCCACATCTCCACGACACTCGACCCGAAATAGGAAGAAGCGCTCATCCAGTTCCTCCGTGAGAACTGGGACATTTTTGCATGGAAGCCAGCTGACATGCCAGGTGTTCCCAGGGGACTGGCTGAGCATCACCTCAGAGTCGACAAATCAGCAAAACCAGTCAAAGAGCATCTTCGGTGGTCCACCGTCCAGAAGAGAAAAGCTATTGGTGAGGAAGTGGCTCGACTGTTGGCAGCAGGATTTATCCGAGAGATATACCACTCCGAGTGGCTCGCTAATATTGTCATGGTTCCCAAGAAGGACAACTCACTACGCATGTGCATTGATTTCAAACACATCAATCGGGCCTGCCCGAAAGATCATTTTCCTCTCCCTCGCATAGATCAAATTGTTGACTCGACCGCGGGGTGTGAGAGATTGTCTTTTCTAGACGGATATTCCGGGTATCATCAGATCCGTCTGTATGGACCCGACGAAATAAAAACAGCTTTCATCACTCCATTCGGGTGCTTCTGCTATATCACCATGCCATTCGGCCTCAAGAATGCCGGAGCCACATTTATGCGAATGATTCAGAAGTGTCTTCTCACTCAAATCAGTCGGAATGTGGAAGCGTATATGGATGATATCGTTGTTAAGTCGCGAAAAGGTTCCGACCTGCTTGCTGACCGCGCCGAAACATTTGCCAACCTCAGAAGGTATGATATCAAGCTCAATCCATCGAAGTGCACATTCGGAGTTCCTGGTGGAAAATTACTCGGTTTTCTCGTTTCCGAGCGAGGGATCGACGCTAATCCAGAGAAGATCGGCACTATTCTCCGAATGAAACACCCTGTGCGAGTGCACGATGTCCAGAAGCTTACTGGATGCTTGGCCGCATTAAGTTGATTCATCTCACAACTCGGTGAAAAGGAATTGCCTCTTTACCGACTGATGAAGAAGGCACACAAGTTCGAGTGGACTCCAGAAACTGATGCAGCGTTTGCCGAGCTAAAAGCTCTGCTCTCCACCCAGCCGGTGCTTGCTGCTCCAATCAGCAAAGAGCCTCTGTTGCTTTATATTGCAGCCACAGGACAAGTCGTCAGTACAGTGCTTACGGTCGAGCGGGAAGAGGAAGGAAAAGCCTTCAAAGTTCAGCGCCCGGTGTATTATTTGTCTGAAGTCTTGACTCCATCCAAGCAGAGATATCCTCATTATCAGAAGCTTGTGTATGGAATATACATGACCACGAAGAAGGTTGCTCATTATTTCTCTGATCATTCTATCACAGTCGTCAGCGACGCCCCACTATCAGAGATTCTGCACAACAGAGATGCAACTGGTCGAGTGGCGAAATGGGCGATTGAACTTCTTCCCCTTGATATCAAGTTTGAGGCAAAGAAAGCCATTAAGTCCCAGGCAACAGCAGATTTCCTCGCCGAGTGGATTGAACAACAGCAGCCGACTGAAGTTCACTCGGAGCATTGGACCATGTTCTTCGATGGCTCTAAGATGCTGAATGGTTCTGGTGCTGGGGTTGTTCTAGTTTCCCCCAGAGGAGATAAGCTTAGGTATGTGCTCCAGATTCACTTTGATTCCTCCAACAATGAGGCAGAGTATGAGGCCCTTTTATATGGATTACGCATGGCCATCTCACTCGGCGTCCATCGCCTCATGGTTTATGGCGATTCAGATTTAGTGGTCAACCAGGTGATGAAGGAGTGGGACGTGAGAAGCCCAGCCGTGACTGGATATTGCAATGCAGTGAGGAAGCTGGAAAAGAAGTTCGAGGGATTGGAGCTCCATCACATCCCCCGACTGAAAAATCAAGCAGCAGATGATCTGGCAAAGATAGGTTCCAAAAGAGAAGCCATTCCGAGTGGTGTGTTTTGGGAACATATACACACTCCGTCAGTTAAAGAGGATCCCTTCACAGAGGAAGCTCCACAGCCCAAGAGTGCCACAGATCCGACTGAGGTTGAGGTCCCAGCAGTGGTCGACTTCGTCATGGAAGTTTTAGTGATCACTCCCGAATGGACAATTCCCTATATCGCGTATATCCTGAGAAAAGAGCTCCCAGAGGATGAGGAAGAGGCTCGGCAGATCGTCCGTCGATCCAAAGCCTTTACCGTTATCAAAGGACAGCTGTATAGAGAAAGCCCGACTGGAGTTGGGTAAAAATGCATAACGCCAGAAGAAGGTCGAATCATTCTCAATGATATCCACTCGGGGACCTGTGGTCACCATGCGTCCTCTCCATTGTAGCCAAAGCATACCGAGCTGGATTTTACTGGCCGAGGGCGAATGAGATGGCAAAGGAAATAGTGGACAAGTGTGAAGGATGTCAGTTCTACTCCAATATGTCACACAAGCCCGCGTCAGCTCTGGAGACCATTCCACTCGTCTGGCCGTTCGCAGTATGGGGGTTGGACATGGTCGGTCCCTTGAGAACAGGTCGAAGTGGTTTCACGCATGTACTGGTCGTAGTCGACAAGTTCACGAAGTGGATTGAGGCTAAACCAATCAAGAATCTTGACGCCGGTACTGCGGTTACCTTCATCAGGGAGCTGACGTTCAGATATGGAGTCCTGCACAACATCATTACGGATAATGGGTCGAACTTTGACTCGGAAGAATTCAAGGATTTCTGCAATGCTCAAGGCACACGAGTCGACTATGCTTCAGTCGCCCATCCGCAGTCGAATGGACAAGCAGAGCGAGCCAATGGCTTAATCCTTAAGGGTTTAAAACCCCGACTGATGCGTGATCTCAAGCACGCGGCTGGAGCATGGGTCGACGAACTCCCTTCGGTGCTTTGGGGTTTGCGGACCACACTCAATCGGTCGACCGGAAGAACTCCATTCTTTTTGGTCTATGGAGCTGAAGCAGTCTTGCCGAGTGATCTTCTTCACAATGCTCCTCGAGTTGAACTCTACAATGAAGCAGAAGCTGAGCAAGCACGTCAGGACGCAGTCGACCTTCTAGAGGAAGAAAGGGAGATGGCTCTGATCCGATCGACCATCTACCAACAGGACTTGCGTCGCTTTTACGCCAGAAATGTGAGAAGTCGAGCCTTCCAGGAAGGAGATCTAGTGCTCCGAGTGGATCAGCAGAAACCACACAAGCTCGCTCCTTCTTGGGAAGGACCCTTCATCGTCACCAAGGTTCTCCACAACGGGGAATATCGTCTTTACAACGTCGAACACAACATAGAAGAGCCCCGAGCTTGGAATGCGGATCCGCTCCGCCCATTTTACTCTTAAAGTTTCTTCACTCAGATGAGTTGTAACAAAGTACTTCTGTAGTTCATGGATTTCAAAATAATAGTGTCATAATTCCTTCATAGTTTTTGTCACTTTTTATTTTTGTCCAATAAAAATTTCCCCCAGTGGGTGGCTTAGCCGCGAATCCGTTTCGCCTAAGTTTGTAAGAATCCTACCGAGTGGCAAGCTAGACTTCCACTCGGAGGCTTAGCCGCGAATCCGTTTCGCCTAAGTTATTAAAAAAATCCTACCGAGTGGTAAACCAGACTTCCACTCGGGGGCTTAGATGCAGCCCAGCGCTCGCCTAAGTTATAAAAAAATCCTACCGAGTGGTAAGCCAGACTTCCACTCGGGGGCTTAGCTGCAGTCCAGCTCGCCTAAGTTATAAAAATCCTACCGAGTGGTAAGCCAGACTTCCACTCGGGGCTTAGCTGCAGTCCAAGTGCTCGCCTAAGTTATAAAAATCCTACCGAGTGGTAAGCCAGACTTCCACTCGGGGCTTAGCTGCAGTCCAAGTACTCGCCTAAGTTATAAAAATCCTACCGAGTGGTAAGCCAGACTTCCACTCCGAGGCTTAGCTGCAGTCCAAGTACTCGCCTATGTACAACGTACGCTCGCAAGGAGGACGAGGTGCAGGTCGACTGCGACCCTCTCCTCTGAGCTACGCCATAAGTACAACGTACGCTCGCAAGGAGGACGAGGTGCAGGTCGACTGCGACCCTCTCCTCTGAGCTTCGCCATAAGTATAATGTGTGCTCGCGAGGAGGACGAGGTGCAGGTCGACTGCGACCCTCTCCTCTGAGCTTCGACACAAATACAACGTAAAAATCCTACCGAGTGAAGAGCAAACCTCTCACTCGGGGGCTTAGCTGCAGCCCAGTGCTCGCCTAAGGTATAAAAGATCCTACCGAGTGAAGAGCAAACCTCTCACTCGGGGGGCTTAGCTGCAGCCCAGTGCTCGCCTAAGGTATAAAAAATCCTACCAAGTGAAGAGCAAACCTCTCACTCGGGGGCTTAGCTGCAGCCCAGTGCTCGCCTAAGGTATAAAAAATCCTACCGAGTGAAGAGCAAACCTCTCACTCGGGGGCTTACCTGCAGCCTAGTGCTCGCCTAAGGTATAAGAAATCCTACCGAGTGAAGAGCAAACCTCTCACTCGGAGGCTTAGCTGCAGCCCAGTGCTCGCCTAAGGAATAAGTCGACTCCAGTGGACATCTTTCTGTGAACCTGCAAAGGACAATTCGAGCCAAGAGCAATCATATCCAAACATCAAATCCAAGTTTAGGTCGATACCTAAAGGAACCGAGAGTGCCCAGGCGTTAAGCCTGTTAAGGTTTATCGGTTACAATTCCACTCGGCATACCGAGGCAAATTTAAAGTGTCGGGCTTAAAGGAAGTTTTTTACCCCTCCTATGGAGGGCTGGAAGGAGCAACGAACTCATCAAGGTCGATTCCGGCTGTGATCCGTGTAGCAGCAGCGATGAAGGTTTCCATGAAGGACCTGAAGTCGTGTTTCTTGGTGTTGGCAACTCGAAGAGCCGCCAGCTTGTCTTCTCGCGCGTCATTGCAGTGGACTCGGGCCAGACACAGGGCAACATCAGCACCGCAACGAGCCGAGGACTTCTTCCACTCTTGCACTCGGTCAGGGACGGTGTTCAGTCGAGCCATCAGCGACTCGAGGTCGTTCTGGAGTGTCACCCTGGGCCAGAGTGTCGAGTCGACGCGGGACGTAGCAACCTTCAGCCTTGCAAGGTAGTCCACGACAGCTGCAACACGGGACTCCAGTCTGAAGACATTCATAGCAACTTCATCATTCACTGGAGAATTGACGGGGTCAAGGTTCGGCTCCAGCTGGCTAGTCTCTTCTTCAAAGTTTCGACAGAATTCTGCAAGGACAAAACGCCGAGTCAATACAGTGGTCGAATGGAAGCATCACAGTTGAAAATGTTGGTCGAGTGTAAAAGGTTACCTTAGAGCATAAGGAACAATTTCTTGGCAAGACCACCCAGGAAGGCTTCCAGGTCATTCTTCTTCCCAGTCAACTGGTTGATCTTCTCGGTCAGTGTAGTCTTGTCAGTTTTCAGTCGGTCGACTTTCTTGGTGGCAATCGCCAGAGCAGCTTTTAGATTGGTATTTTCCTGTTCAAGCTTGGTGACTGAAGCTAACTTCTCGTGAGCAAGCTTGGTCTTCTCAGCTAGCTCAAGGTCTTTCTTCTTCTGGGCCTCCTTCACCTTGCCTGCAAGTTACAGCAAAGTCAGATTTTGAAACAAATGGAAGAAAAAAGGAGTCGTCGAGGTCTCACCGAACATACCTTTGGTCTCCTCCTTCGCCTTCGTCAGATTCTCCTGCACCAGCTTCAGATCCAGCTCGAGCTGAATGTGCTTCTGCTTCAGTTCGGTATAGCGAGCCGCAAGGTCACAGGATTTCTACGAAGAACCAATCGACAAAATATCAAAGATAATTCACTTCCGAGTGGATAAGAGAAAATCACACGTTTCTAAGACTACAGTCGAATGCAAGCATTCGACCGTAGTCTCGGGGACTACACCCAGTGGGTGCACTCAGCGTGCCCCCACTAATTCTATTCAGGACAGAGTCGACCAGTCGACCCCAAAAAAAAGACGTGCTCTTCAGACTGTAGTCGACTGCAAGCAATTGACCACAGTCTCGAGGACTACACCCAGTGGGTGCACTCAGCGTGCCCCCACCGGTTTCAGAAATCCATTCGATCCAGTCGAATGACGAAAAGCCGTTACTTATAAAGCCTAAGGCCGACTGCCAGCAGTCGACCTTAGCCTTGGGGACTACACCCAGCGGGTGCACTCAGCGTGCCCCCGCTAACACGGAGTTTTTTATCAACACACCTAGTGGGTGACTGCTATGAATTCCAGAAAGAAAAGTTTTGATAGCATATCCTAACAGAACAGGCGGTGGTCGACTGACCTGAACGTTGCTTTGAAGGGCGGAGCTGGCGTCGTAAGCTGCTTGGCTCGCATCCCGGATGGTCTTCATCTGCTCCATCATAGCCCCTGCTTGGCGTATCGCTTCCTTCGCAGCGCTGGCTTGGTCCTCTGGGACGTGGTGCTTCGTGAAGAGAGAAGGTTGTGCGGCACTCGACGAAGTGGGATGAGCACTCGTCAACAGCACCGCGAAAGACATGGTGTGTCGAGTGGTGTTCTCCCCCTCAGTGTTCAGAGTTTCAGGCACCGTCACATCCTGTGCCACCCGGCCGGCAGATGCTTTCCTACTCCTTCTGTGCTTCAGCGGTTCCTCATCCTCATCATCATCAGGAAGAGTGATGACAACATTGGATGGAGCTGCAGAATAGAATCAGAATCATAGATCACGAATCAGTCGACTAAAGACGTAATTAAGAGTATAATACCAGGATTTGAAGTTGCTGCGTCCTCCATCTCATGGTCTTCAGCCTTGCCTGAAGTATCAGAAGTTGCAGCGCTGAAGTTCCAAAGAATCAGTCGACTAACTCAAGTATCAACCAGAGATAAAGCTTATACAAAACAAGAAGACTTAAGCAACATGTTTACCCTGATATGGTGGGGATGGACACCTTCATCTTCGGCAGGAGCTTGGTTGGCTTTGAAGGAGCCACCTTCGACTGCTTCGGCGCCTTTTCAGTCGGCGCCGGAGAAGCGGTCCGAGGGCGCTTGGTCGACTGCGAAGCAGTCGCGACCCCCTTACCGCGTTCAGTCGCTGGGTCATGGATGAGTTTCGACCGCCTTTCCGAGCGCGGTGGTGCAACCTCCTCCTCCTCTTCTTCTTCGTCCTCATCATCGTCGTCATCATCGTCGTCATCTTCGGCAGCGTCTGAATCCCACTCATCCTGGCTCTCGCCCCCGCTGGCTTCTCCCTCCTCAGTCGGAGCCTGAGCTCCATTGGGCATCGAATACAGCTCGGTAAGGGCCTGGAAGACGTCAAGACAAAGATCAATCGACCAAGTTGCAGAACATACAGAAACAAATTCGACAAATATACAATAGAAGGCAGAGAAAAGGTACCTTGTCTGGAACGCTGTGATGGTCGAGTGGAGGAATCTTCCTGGATCCATGGGGATTATCTTTGTTCCCAGTGACCGCGGCCATCCACCTTTCTACCGTGGCGTCGTCGACTGCTTCCGGGTGGACTCGAGTCTCGTCTTCAGTACCGCAGTACAACCACATGCAATGGTTCCGGAACTGAAGAGGCTGGATACGCCGCCGAAGGAAAACCTCCAAAAGGTCCATGCCAATCACGCCGTCCCGAACCAACTGCACCACGCGGTCCATCAGCATCTTCACATCGGCTCTCTCCTCCGGAACCACCTTCAGAGAGGAGGGCTTGTTCACTCGGCTCATGGTGAATGGAGGGAGTCCACTCGACTGCCCCGGCGTCGGCTCGTTCTGGCAGTAGAACCAGGTCGACTGCCAGCCCCTGACCGACTCGGGAAACGACATAGCTGGGAAAGTACTTTTGTTCCTCACTTGAATTCCAAGGCCCCCGCACATTTGGACAACTTGAGTTTTCTCATCACCTGGACTCGCCTTCTTCACGGTCTGAGAACAACACGTGAAGATGTGCTTGAACAAGCCCCAGTGCGGTCGACAGCCTAGGAAGTTCTCGCACATAGATACAAACGCAGCAAGATACGCGATGGAGTTCGGAGTGAAGTGGTGGAGTTGGGCTGCGAAGAAGTTCAAAAAACCACGAAAGAAAACGCTCGGTGGCAGAGAAAATCCTCGATCGACATGAGTGGCCAGGAGCACACACTCACCCTCTTCCGGCTGGGGTTGCCACTCTTTTCCTGGAAGTCTTGCAACATCGTGGGGGATCAGCCCGTCGACGGCCATGTCGAGGAGATCCTTCTCCCTGATGGTCGACTGGATCCAATCTCCCTGGACCCAGCCCTTCGGCAGGCGGGATCTCGACAAAGACCCGCTACGGCTGGTGGATCTCCCCTTCGCCTTCTCCGCCGCCGACGCCTTCTTTGCGCGCTCCAGCACCGCCGTCTTCTCCTTGACCATGGCTGCCGGCGAGGTGCGCGAAGAAGAGCTTTGCGGAGGCGAAAGCGGGTGCGTTGGGCGGAGACGAGGAGAGCAGAGGAGGATGAATGGAGCACTGTTCAGAAACCCTCACTAGTCGCATTTATAACATCCCTTCCGAGTGGATGACAGGTGGACCCAGTCAATCTAATCATATCCCGAAACAGTTGCATTGACATGATACGTGGCGGAAAAAGCGGCGCGGAGATCGAGGCGTCTATGTCCTGTCCCGTCCGAGCACCGTGGTTCGTTCTGTTTCGCGCGCTTCCCCAAATTTCGTATCCCGTGGAATCCGCGAGCGGCAGATCGGTCTGTCAGACGCGAGATTTCCTGCGATCCGTCGCTCGGGAACCGGCAAAGTCTAAAAGATCACTCGACGAAAGACAAGAATGGATCGAGTCGACTGAAGAAAAGTTGCTCGTTATCAACAAAGAAGATCTTGGTCACGAACGACGCATAGCCAGTATACCAAAAATCAATCGGAAACAGTATCAACTCCTTCATCATTCAAGCCTCAATCCATTCGGGGGCTAATGATGGATGCATGTACCTAGGGTAGGGTCATAGGCCTGACCTAAATGTCCTACCCAAGGACACCCTTAGAAGAGATCACCTTCCAGTCGACAAATGAGGAACCCACTCGACTGACCAGAAGGACTCGACCATGGAGACTCACTCGACCATGGAGATACACTCGACCACCAGAAGGTCAGAAGGCACTCTGCACTTCAACAGCCTGTAATTGAATAGACTTAATGGTAGTTAAGACACTTTATGTGGGGCGTTACCAGTAATGCCCCAGACTTAATGTACTTTAAACCCTCCATTACGTGGGCAGGCAGGGGTCCTAGCGTACTCTATATAAGCCACCCCCCTCCACAGGCAGAGGGGTTCGCACTCTTGTAACACCTATACACATAATCCACTCGACCGCCTCAGGGCTCCGAGACGTAGGGCTTTTACTTCCTCCGAGAAGGGCCTGAACTCGTACATCGCTTGTGTTCACAACCTCTCCATAGCTAGGACCTTGCCTCTCCATACCTACCCCCACTCTACTGTCAGACTTAGAACCACGACACCGGATGATCCGGGTAAAGGTCGGACAATCCGGGCAATCGTCCGGACGTCCGGACAAGTTTTTCTGGTGCAGACTTTATAAAACGACCCTAAACCCTCTCAAGATGACCTCAAATCGAAAAGTGTTCAACATGAAAGTTGTGCATCTCGTCGAGGTGGTTGATTCTGATATAAAAACGTCCAAATCCAAGGTTGTATGCAGATTCTAGAGCCATAACAGTAAGCTGCTGTTAGAAAACTGGGCTAGGCTGGATCATCCGGGCCTAGAGCCGGACATCCGGGCCGGAAGTCGTGAGAAGTCTGAATTTTGCTACATTTTAATGATTTGGACGACAAGGCAAGTCCTTTTCTTGTACGGGAAGTCCATCTGCCTCTTATATAGATAAGAGGTGATCGTCGATTGAACAACAACACACAATCGAACAAATCTATCTACACTTTTTACCTTTACTTTTCCTTCTCCCTTGTTCTTCTTCTTCCTCGTGCTTCGTCTGTTCTTTTTGTTGCAGGGCAGCAAACCTTGAGGCCCTAGGGGCGATCAGGTCGACCTAGGGCAGCCCATAGCCGCCATGCGCCCTGACGGGGTCCCTCCCGGGCATGTGGGGTTTCGGGTCATCAAAAGCGCCCGCCGGATTGCCTGCGTACCGCGCTTCCGGACGGGTCTCCTTCGGCGTGAGCTGCGGTGCATCACCCTCGGCGTTGGGGGTACACGGTGACGTGTTCGTGTGCGAACATACTTTTTGGCGACTCCGCTAGGGAAGAAGCTTCGAAAGGTCTCCGGCCCGTTCTTGCTACGAAGAGATCGTCATCTAGGGTTTGCAGTCTACAAAGGTAATATGAATACCCAATCCCTTTATGTAGATTCAAATAATTCATATGGTGTTACTAGATCGTTCAATGAGTATACTCTATCGGCCAACTAACTACGTGCAAGGGCCGATTCAAAGTAATTTATATACTTCAACTTCTTATGATATTAGTAACATGCACCATATGTATCCCAACTCACATGCATCGGCAACCCAGCAAATTCATATGCCGATGAGCAACATGATGAGTTCGATTAATCAATTTGAAACACCCCAAGTTAGAATTTCAAATGCCATCCAAGAAAGTGTTTCACCCTTTTATTCATCGGCAACTAATGTGCAATATAGTAATCTAACCATGCCGATGAGTGAGAGAATTGGCCATGCTACTAGTGGCTATTCAGCCAGTTACTCTCAACCGTCATATGCTACACCTCATGTTAGTAATTCTTCGGCACCATACACAACTGTAGATGTTCATAATTCGGCTTCACACCTTCCTGGTTATAGCTGAATGAATGTAAATTTTACAGGAGCGGTTGTGCCCAATATTGTGGATGAGGTAGTGGTGGCTGTATTGAAGAGTTTAGCCCAGAATAAGAGGATTAGTGCTCTTTGCCTTGAACAACATGAAAAGGGGCTATTTCCTGATTATGCCGCAATAAAAGCTAGAGTTTTGCAACAAGATGGATCTTTGCCAATTGATAAATTTGGCGAGCAAAAGTATGGTCTTACAACAATGCATATGCCTTCACCTAGTACTACATCATATTATACACCCCCTACACAATTGAAAATTTTCGGCAAAACCCGTGTGTCATTGCCGAAAGAATCTAAAAGTATTGGGGGGCAATCATATCCGGAGTGGGCTGAAATTGAGAAAAAGCTTAAAGCTAATTTTGCCGCTTGCCGTCAGAAACAAATAGAGAAAGAATTGGCTCAGATAAAAGAAGCATTGCCAATTGGTAGTATCAATGAAAAGAAGGATGATTCAGAACATGAAAGTGCTTCGGTTGAAAAAGCTGAATCAAGTAGTATATATTCTGAATCCATCAAATCCAATGAGGCAAGCATTATTGAGAAAGGGCATGGCAAGCATAGGAAAACAATGGTGCTTGATTTTTCTGAAGTTAATGGAACCTACTTCCTGCCCTATGAGTTCCGTGTCGTAGAAATTGACAAGCTTCAAGGACAAGAACAAGTAGCCGAACAAAGTTCGGTCGACAAAAATCTTCAAAGCAATGATGCACGGATTCAAGAAAAAGATGATGACAAGGTATTGGGGAGCCATCCAAAGATGGAGCAAGATGTTTTTCAAATGGCACCACTATCATGCTCTCCCAACATATTTGAAGAGGTATGCATAGCGAATAATTTACCTATTGTCAGATTTGGTCGCAACTTCATTATTGATGCATCTATAAGAAATATTCTCATAAGTAACTTCGAAAGACCAATGAAGAAGGGTAATTTACTTGTAAGCAGTAAAATTGTTATGGAACATATCGGTCAACCCATTGCACCATTTATAAAGAACGATAATGACTTATCGTTACAGACAAAGCTTTTCCCGTTGCTTTCTCTAAAGTTAATATCTAGTTGGGTAGCTTTGCTTATTTCTTGCTTGGCTTACACTTGGTTTCAACTGAGACATGTATGTTCTAAATATCTTCGTTTCAGAAATTTAAAGCCAAGGTTAAATTCTATTGAGAAAACCGATGCTAATATAATATCTTATCCAAAGACATCGGAGATAGAGTGGAAAACACAATGCATAGCCGAATGGGGATATTCCAAATCTGAACAATTCGTTTGCTTATCTCCAAAGCCGTTCAAACAGCAAGATCGGCTAGGATACAAGAAGTATACCTTCAATTCAAGCATTGTGATAAAATATTTGATTTGTTGCTGAAAAATAATTACATTACAATTCTTGATCACCATGTTAAGCCATCAATCCAAGGACGAATGTATTGTAAGTTGCATGATTCGTCCAAGCATAATTTTGAGGATTACAACATGTTTCGTCAAATAGTTAAATCAGCCATTGAAAAAGGACGATTGAAGTTTGTTGAAACACCAAGAGATGACCAGTCTATTCCGATTGGTCCCGATGGAAAAAAGTTTTTGCATCGGCTGCTTCAAGCCGATCCATTTAAAGAGAATGTAAAAGCTGCAGGTGATGGGATCAAGCTTTCAAGTAAAGAAGTTGTTGAAGAGCATAACGAGCATAGTCTTGAGGGCAGGAGTTCCATCAAAGCTACAATGGAGACGCCAAGGACTGGGGGGGCAGCAAGCAAATCTAATGATCGATGAAAGCAAACCAAAAGAAAACAAAGGCCGGAATAAGCGCAAGTGTAAGAGATCAAAAATCACCTTTGCTGAACTATTGGATAAATATCAAAAGAAGAGTGAAGAGAAGAATGCTTATAGGCCAAACCATGCAAAGAAACCAAAATCACCCCCAAGGCGCAAATATGAGGATTGGTATTGGCAAAGTGATAATTTTAATGCAACATATTCATATCCTTATTTTGGGCCGCCAATGCCAATGCCGTGGATGCCTCCCTATGCTCATATAGATACATATTCATCATGGGACATGTATGATACAAGGGCACATTCTCCATCTTATTCTAGACCATCTCACCAATACTATGCAGCTCCAAGGAGATTAACATTTGAACAATCACGCGTCAAAGACCGTTTCAATCATAAGGAATCGGTCCAGAGCTCAAGGAAGAAGAAAGAGGTGGTCAAACAAGTTTGCCGCGTTAAAAGAGATGGTCGTAAGAGTGCTACTTCAGATTTGATCTCAAATGAAAAAGAGCCAATGAAAGTGTTGACATTGGCTACTACAGGCAATGAGATGAAGCAACCAATTATTGAGAGTTAAAGTGCCAAATCTGAAGAAAAGAAGTTGAGAGTGCACAAGGACAAGAAAGAATTGCCATTGGTCAAAACAGAATCACAACCGAGATGCCCACTCGGCTTATCGTATTGGCAAAAGAAGGAATTACAAAATCTTAGCGCACAAGAGCTGAGAAAGAGGAACATGGCATGGGTTCCCAAGAAGATCAATCAAGACAAAAATGAGGTGCATACTTCTGTTGCAACAAGTACAATAAAAGTGAAGAAGGAAAATAATGAAAGCCACAAACAATTAAGCCGAAGGTGTGCATCACAACATCAAAATCTTTGGTTAGCACATCATCCATTTTCTTCAACAATGCCATTGATGCCTTTGCCATGGAATTCATCCACAGGTATGATCAGTTACCCTCCATGGACTTATTTTGATCCATGGATGCAACATAATTGTCACGCCCAAGATGCGACCCTATCCTAAAGGAACTCGAAGGTCCCACCAAGGATAGAAGCGCATCTTGAAGACGCTTTTGCAAGGTGGATATCATTACATCAACATTACATAATAGTGGGGATACATACAAAAAGGCATACAATGCCACATGAATACAACAATACAACATACAAGAACAACATCCGACTACGAATGAATCATAAACAGAAACTCAAACAATATCCACCCTGCTAGCCCAGGCTGCCGACCTGGAACCTATCCCCTAATCGAAGAAGCAGAAGAAGAAACTCCAAAACAAGCAACGTCGCTCTCGCGTCCAGATCATCGCATAACCTGTACCTGCAACTGTTGTTGTAGTAATCTGTGAGCCACGAGGACTCAGCAATCCCATTACCATGGGTATCAAGACTAGCAAAGCTTAATGGGAAAGGAAGGGGTAAAGTGGTGAGGTTGCAGCAGTGACTAAGCAAGTATGGTGGCTAACATACGCAAATGAGAGCGAGAAGAGAATCAAAGGAACGGTCGTGAAGCTAGCAATGATCAAGAGGTGATCCTGAACTCCTACTTACGTCAATCATAACACAGAAACCGTGTTCACTTCCCGTACTCCGCCAAGAAGAGACCATCACGGCTACACACGCGGTTGATGCGTTTTAATTCGGATCTGGTGTCAAGTTATCTACAATCGGACATTAACAAATTCCCATCTGCCACATAACCGCGGGCACGGCTCTCGAAAGTTTAAACCCTGCAGGGGTGTCCCAACTTAGCCCATGACAAGCTCTTGCGATCAACGAAGGAATAGACCTTCTCCCAGGAAGACCCGATCAGTCTTGGAATCCCAGTTTACAAGAAATTTCGACAATGGTAAAACAAGACCAGCAAAGCCTCCCGCTGTGCCGACAAATCCCGATAGGAGCTGCACATATCTCGTTCTCAGGGCACACCGGATGAGCAAGACTTCGGGTTGGCATAGACCCTGGTTGCCCAGGGGGCGCCGGACATCGCTCGGTTCGGACCAGCATTAGACAAGAAATGGCCCCGGGGGGCTAAAATAAAGGTGACCCTCGGGTTGGCCGACCCAAGGGAAAGGGATAGGTGGTGGTGAGGCAAATGGTAAAACCAAGGTTGGGCCTTGCTGGACAAGTCTTATTCAAAACGAACTGTCAGGGGGGTCCCATAAATCACCCGACCGCGTTAGGAACGCAAAATCCGGGAACATAACACTGGTATGACGGAAACTAGGGCGGCAAGAGTGGAACAAAACACCAGGCATAAGGCCGAGCCTTCCACCCTTTACCAAATATATAGATGCATTAATAATATAAAGAGATATTGCGATATCCCACCAAAATCCTGTCCACCATGGAGAAATCTTCAACTTCACCTGCAACTAGCAACGCTATAGGAGGGGCTGAGCAAAGCGGTAACATAGCCAAACAACGGTTTGCATAGGAAAGGTGTCAAAGGTTAGCGGTTCATGGCAATATGGGATGGCTTGATAAACAGGTAATAGGTAGCGCAGCATAGCGATAGAACGAAGCAACTAGCATAGCAATGATAGTAGTGAGATCCAGGGTAGCGGTCATCTTGCCTGAAATCCCGCAAGGAAGAAGAACGAGTCCATGAAAGATGGATCCACGAAGACGACCACACGAAGACGAACGCATCCTCACGATCGCAACGAAACGGGAACTATCGAGAAGAAGCACACAACATGGTAAACACACCACACATGAACAAGGCATGATGCACAACAAGCATGATGCATGACAAAGCTACATGAAGCTACTCATGGCAAGAGATGATGCAAACAAGAACAACACATCAAGGCAAGTTTAAATGAGGCCGGGAACAACATATAACAATTCCGGTAAGTCCTCATATGCAAATTTCGAAATTGGTCCAGAACTGAATAAACCTTATGTTCAAGTTGTTAAACAGCAAGTTAAGATGCACCAAGATGATCTACACGAATTTCTAGGCAAGTTACATATAAAGTTCATTTAATTCGGAGCTACGGCCTAGAAGATATGAGCAAAACAAGTTAAACATGGCATTGATGCAAAATGCACCCAAACATCAAGCAAACACACCAAAACAAGGATGCAACATGATAATATGAAGCTACATGCAAAATCAAGCAAGTTTCATATAGAGCACACTCAAAACGGAGCAACGGTGCAACACATACACTCTATACAAGTCATAGCAACAATCTGTCCATAACAGCAACTAGGCATATTACAAGCATCAAAACAACATGCTACAGCACCCCAACATAAGAACAAAAGGAATGGGCATGAAGTACTAGTAAAGCACTACAAAACATGAACACTGAGCTATCTCCAGAAACAACTAGAACATGCTCTACACATGGTAAGATTGCAAATAATAACAGTTTCAGACTTATCAGGAAATAACATCAGGTTGCAATGTTTAGAGCAAGCAAACAACATGTTACAGGAACTTATCATGGCAAACAAAGGCATGGCATGAATCTACTAAAAGCATAGATCAAAAGTCCCTTACTGACCATAAGCCAAAAAGGATCAGAAAATATGATGGCACCCATGTAAACATGGCAAGTTATATTACAGATTCATACATGGCAGGAACAACAATAAGTAGGCAAGTTCGTGAGCTTGAACCACTCACCACAGAGCAATACATGGCATGGAAAGGCAATCAACAGTAAGAAGACATGTTTATGAAGGTAAGCATGGCAAGAACAAGGTCATAGGGTGCATGGATCACTAGCAAAACACATGGGAACAAGTGAACTTAATGTAAACAGGCTGACAGCAACATTATGAAGCAACTTTAGAGCAAGATTACAACAAGCTACAACAACCTATAAATGTAACCAGGGGCATGAATGGATAGAGCAAGACATATAGATCAAAACATGTTTATAGAGCATCTCCAGATTATGCACGAAATGACTAGTAGAAGCATGTTAACATAGCAACAAAATATAACAGAATCTGTCAGGAAAACAGCAACAGCAACTGCCCTACTTAGCAAGCTTGATACACTCAGCACACAACTCACAAAAATACATGGTTGGCACCTCTGGAAAGATGGCATGGCATAGATCAACATACATGTAGACATCAACCTCATAAGATGCACACATCAATCATGGCAAAAATGATAAATGAGCAAGTTATAACAGTTTCAGCAGATTAACATCAACATGCACTTTTCCAACAGCATTTCGGGCATCAAGATGAGCTCAAATGAAAATGATGCAATGGAATTAAATGAAGTACTCGTCGAGACAAACAATTTGGCATATTATACGCACGAAACGGAGCTACGGATGCAGAGATATGATGCGATGAACATGGCATGTTTATGCAAGAAATCTGGGACTTGGTGGATATTTGACCTCCGGGAAAATTGGATGACGCGGATCCGGGGCGCCGTTTGGATGGCCGGGCGGGTGGATCTCATCCCACCCGCCGGATCCGGCGACGAGGCGGCCGGTGACGGTGGCCGGAGGGCGGGGCGGCGACGGAGGAGGCCGGGGACGGCGGCGCGGCTCCCGCGGTGGCGGCCGGCGGCGGGGCTGGGCGAGCAGCGCGGGGCGGAGGGCGGGCGGAGCGGCGCCGGCTCGGGGCCGAGCGCGGAGGCGGCGGCGCTGGTCCGAGGCGGCGGGCGCCGGCGAGCGGCGGCGTGGGCCACCAGGCCAGAGTGGAGGGCGAGGCGGAGGCGGCGGGGTCGCACGGGGAGGCGCGCCGGCCTGCGCCGGAGGAGGCGCGGCGGCGACCTCGGGCAAGGGCGGCGACGCGGGGTCGGCGCCCGAGGCTGGCGGCGCGGGGTCCGGCGGCCGAGAGCCACCGGCGGCGGGCGGCGGCGGCCGTAGCTGGCGAGGGAGGCGGGGCGTCGGGCGTGGGCGGCGGGGCGAGCGGGCTCGCGCGGGCCCGATCTGGGCCCCGCGGGCCGCGGAGACGGCGGGCGGCGGAGCGCCACGTATCGCGCAGCGGTTGGACGCGGGCGGCGGCGGGTTTCGTCCGGCGGCGGGCGGACATGTCCGGTGGCGGCGGGGGCGATTTGATCTAGGGTTTGATCCGAAAAATGGAGGAGGAGGACATTTTTATAGGTAGAGGGAGCTAGGAGAGTCCAAATGAGGAGTGGTTTTCGGCCACGCGATCGTGATCGAACGACCGAGAGCATGGAGGGGAGTTAGATGGGTTTTGGGCCAGTTTGGAAGGGGTGTTGGGCTGCAACAAAAGAGGCCTTTTGCGGTAACCCGGTTAACCGTTGGAGTATCAAACGACCTCCAAATGGCACGAAACTTGACAGGCGGTCTACCGGTGCTATACCAAGGCCGCTTGGCAAACCTCGGGCCATTCCGAGAAAGTTATATACCCGCTCACAACAGAAGAGAAGAAGGGGACGCCGGAGGACATAGGAGTGCCGGATTGCAAAACGGATAACGGGGAAAAGGCTCCGATGCATGAGACGAACACGTATGCGAATGCAATGCACATGATGACATGATAAAATGCAACACGCAAGCAAATGACATGGCAACAACGGCGAATAACTGGCAGACACCTGGCGCATCGGATCCGGGGTGTTACAATAATTTTCGATATCATGACAGAGTATTACCAAATCACTATACATTTGGTTAGTTACATTTTTTTGCTAAGACAAAGGGGCCGAAATATTTATTGCTATTTTATTTGTTTATTTCGGCTATACATGCTTTAATGGATGAATTCTACATGGACCTCATGATAATGGCTGATAATTAACTATCGTCCTAAAAAACTATCCGATCATGGCCGGTGTCACATTCTAACATCGTCCTTAGTTCAATTGGAACCGAGACAAGGTACATGTTAAGTGATATTAACCTTGTCTCTCTAGTGCTATGGAGATTATGTTTCGATGGTCGAATTCATAACAATGGCCATGGTGTTGGTGTTGTTTATATATCTCCATATGGTGTTGTTATGTGAAGCCTCATGCCTCTTAAAATATTTATTGCACAATAATCAAAGCCGAATATGCAATGTTATTCGGTTTGGAACTTTTGCCATATGTGCTAAACATATTGAGGCTTTTGGTGATTCGTTATGAGTAGTGCAACAAATATCCAAGGTTATGAATGTTTTGACGAATCACTTGTAGTTTATCTTGAGGTATGCCTAGATGCAAAATTTAGCTTGGTTGCTTTAAAATTGTTCACATTTCTAGACATGACAATTCAAGAGAGTTGGCATAGCAAGCATCTGGCTACTATGTTAATCATGGTGTATTGCATTTATGTCAATAGCCGATGCTTAGTCTCGTCAACAGAGGTAAGGCCGAACCGAAGTCCACCGCTTCAGCCACTAATGAATTTTTTTATGCAGGTGAAAGTAACATTTGGAGAAATTTTATTGTTGATTATCTGCGAAATGCTAGCAAAAGGGTGAAATGATTCAGAGGATGACCTTGAGATACATATCTATGGAGCTTTATCATCAGATTGTTAAGGAAGTTGAGAAGGTTTCATCCAATTTTGCATCAACGATTCAAAGAAATAATGGCTGATATATATTTAGCGCCCAAGAACATGCAAAGTGGCCGATGGAGTGTTGACATCGTCCTTAGAACCAACATGATACAAGTTATTTTTCGGCATACTACCTTTGCCGAAAAACAGGGGGGCATGTGTTAACGCTCAAAAATTTCATGATCGCAAAGAGTGACTTGAGTCTATAATGAAATGAGGTTAAGATTATGAGTTTATGTCACCATTTGATGGCCCTCGTCAAGATGATCGAAATAAACATGAAGATGGACCAAAAAGGAGCTCAAGTGCAAAAGATATGACAATTTCGGAGATACCCGTGTTGACACCTGATTAAAGAATGGCATGAAACCTAATTAAGAATACCTCGGATGGAAAAATTTACAACTGGAAAGTTCTTCTTCTCGTCGAAACGGACGATTTTGATATAAGGATCATCCCCATCCGAGATCGTATGGAAAAGTTATAGGCAAAACCGTGCACTGCAGCAATGTTGGCCGGATCATCCGGGCCTGGGTCCGGATCATCCGGGTAATTGGAGCACTAAGATTCCAGAAGGTTGGCGCTGAAGCCGAATGATCTGGGTCAAGTCCCGGATGATCCAGGTAAAGGCCGGACAATCCGGGCAATCGTCCGGACGTCCGGACAAGTTTTTCTGCTGCAGACTTTATAAAACGGTCTTAAACCCTCTCAGCATGACCTCAAATCGAAAAGCGTTCAACATTAAAGTTGTGCGTCTCGTCGAGGCGGTTGATTTTGATATAAAAAACGTCCAAATCCGAGGTTGTATGCAGATTCTAGAGCCATAACAGTAAGCTGCTGTTAGAAAACTGGGCTAGGCCGGATCATCCGGGCCTAGAGCCGGACATCCGTGCCGGAAGTCGTGAGAAGTTCAATTTTGGCTACATTTTGATTATTTGGACGACAAGGCAAGTCCTTTTCTTGTACGGGAAGTCCTTCCGCCTCTTATATAGATAAGAGGTGACGGCTGATTGAACAACAACACACAATCGAACAAATCTATCTACACTTTTTACCTTTACTTTTCCTTTTCCCTTGTTCTTCTTCTTCCTCTTTCTTCGTCTGTTCTTATTGTTGCAGGGCGGCGAACCTCGAGGCCCTAGGGGCGATCAGGTCGTCCTAGGGCAGCCCATAGCCACCACGCGCCCTGACGGGGTCCCTCCCGGGCGTGTGGGGTTTCAGGTCATCAAAAGCGCACGCCGGATTGCCTGCGTACCGCGCTTCCGAACGGGTCTCCTTCGGCGTGAGCTGCAGTGCATCACCCTCGGCGTTGGGGGTACACGGTGACGTCTTTGTGTGCGAACAGTATTCATGCTCAAGATCCGAGTGAGCTCCCGCAACGAGGCGGTCCACCTCTTCTTGGACTCGGGCTTCCCGCGCGGCGACGTCATCCTCCGCCTGAGTCACCAGGCGCTCCCTTGTCTCCAACTGTTCAAGGTCAAGGTTGCACTCGGCAGCCTCCAGCGTCAGCGCCTCCTCGCGCTTCAGGAGCTCCGCCTGGTCGATGGAAGCCCCCTTCAGCGGTGCAAGGGCCGCCTGGCGCAGTTCCACTTGCCGCTCCAAAGAGCTGCTCCAGGCTTGGAGCTCCCACGCGCGCTCCTCCACAGCCTTGCGTCGTCGGTCTGCTTCCCGGGCCTCCTCGACGGCTTGGGAGCAGGCCTCTCGCGACGCCACCAGCGACGCCTTAGCCTTCGCATTATCAAGGTCACGCTGGTGACGCGCAAGGGCGATGGCTACCTTCAGCTTGCGCCTCTCCTCAGCGAGACGAAGGCCTTCGGCCTCAAGGCACGCATCCTCGCCAGCAAGCTTCGCGCCGATCCGGCTCACCGCATCCGCCGCCCCTTGGAGGAACTCTTGACGAAGGGCGCGACGCTCCCGAGCACGCCTGAGAACATATTCCGCGTCACCCTCTGCCACTGGTGTGTGCGGAGGGCCCCGAGGCAGCATGCCCCCTCCCGGTGCGGGACTGGGGCTGGCGCCCCAGCAATCGCCGGACAGACCTCGCCAGGAATCCAGCCTGGCGCCGGTCCATCCCCAGAGGAGGAACTGAAGACCGACTTCAGCCAGTCACCATCCACGATCAGGGGAGGAATGCGGGGCAAGCTAGCTGTGCCCCAGAAGGACTCGTGAAAGGAGGACAGCAGGCGCGCAGGCTCGAGGTGCCCAGCGGGACGGACCACCTCTCCGACCGGTCCAGCGGCGGGGGCGCTGCTCGAGCTCGGCGCGCCCAGGGTCAGCGATGAAGACAAAGCTTGGGGGATGGCTCCTGGGCCGTCTCTACGAATTCGGCAGGAAGGGCCCTGAAAGGCCACAATCAGCTGTAGGGATAGTAAGGTAAAGGAGCAGAGAGAGAAGAGGACATACTCGTCCACGTTAAAGTACTTCCTGCGCTTCAACGGGCGACAAGGGCGATCATCGCCACCCAAGGCCTCCTTCCTCTTGCGGAGGGCCTCGAAGTCTACGCGGAACCGGCCTAAGCGCTCGGCAAAAGGGTCGGCTTGTGACATGAAGGAGTAGTCAAGATGTTCAGCACCAAGGGGACCGGCCTGGGGGACGCCGCCAGGCGCCGTCTCATGAGGAACGGCCGGGCTCTCGGAAGCCCCAGCCTCGGGAGCCGTAGGCAGCAACTCCTTGCCTGCCACTACTCCAGGACGGGCTTCGGGAGATGCCGCCTTCGGGGCTCTGCGCGGCGTCAGCATCTCGACATCGGCCCCTTCAGCTTCTGGCGGTTCTCGTCTCCTCGCTCCATCGCCTGAGGCAGAACCGTCGTGGGCGACCGGAAGAGCAACCACAGCAACTGGGTTCTCGCGGGGCCTCGTGAGGCCAACCGGACGTAGCCCCCACTCGTCAAAGTTGGGCATCTGTCTCACAAAATCGGCCCTTCCCGAGCAAAGATACAAGAGGGCAGCATCGTGTCGAAGGCTGCCTGGGGAAGGATCGCCAGTCAGGACCCTGAGCACCGTCCTCAGCACTTCAGGCGCCAGATCCTCCTCCTGAAGCCGCATGCGGTCTTTGTGCCCCGCAAAGGCCCACATCTGACGGGAGTGGCGCTGGAGAGGAGCAATGAGATGTTGGCGGAACTCCTTCACTACCTTGGGCGCCGTCATGTCGAGCGCCCTCAAACTCTGGAAGCGGCACCAGACGAAGGCGAGCCGGGGGCTCACGAGCGTCTCATGATCCCAGCCTGCATTGGGAACAGCAGGCAAGGTTGGGTGCGAGAGCAGGGGACTGGGCACTCCGACATCCACATATAGCCACCGCTCTCTGAACCTGTCCTCAGGAGGAGGAAGGCCGAAATCGATCCCTGAAGCAGTCGTCTCCAGCACGGCGAGGAAGCTCACGCACCCGAGCATTGAGTGGGGTCGCTTAGGCGCAAAGAGAAGAAGTGGCGTAGGAGGACAACAGAAGGAGGGATGCCCACCATTGCCTCACAATCAAAGGCGAAAAAAGCCAGGAGGGTAATGGACTCAGGCCCCAAGTGCATCATGTGGATCTGATAATGGGAGAGCACCGCATTGAAGAAAGCAGAAAAGGGGGGAACCAAACCCGCCCACAGGGCATCGGCGAAGAACCGAACCTCCGTGACGACTGAGGGAGTCCTGGACTAGGGGGTGTCCGGATAGCCGAACTATCATCATCGGCCGGACTCCAAGACTATGAAGATACAAGATTGAAGACTTCGTCCCGTGTCCGGATGGGACTTTCCTTGGCGTGGAAGGCAAGCTTGGCGATACGGATATGTAGATCTCCTACCATTGTAGCCGACTCTGTGTAACCCTAGCCCTCTCCGGTGTCTATATAAACCGGAGGGTTTTAGTCCATAGGACGAATGACAACAATCATACCATAGGCTAGCTTCTAGGGTTTAGCCTCCTTGATCTCGTGGAAGATCCACTCTTGTACTACCCATATCATCAATATCAATCAAGCAGGAGTAGGGTTATACCTCCATCAAGAGGGCCCGAACCTGGGTAAAAACATCGTGTCCCTTGTCTCCTGTTACCATCCGCCTAGACGCATAGTTCGGGACCCCCTACCCGAGATCCGCCGGTTTTGACACCGACATTGGTGCTTTCATTGAGAGTTCCTCTGTGTCGTCAGCGATAGGCCCGATGGCTCCTTCGATCATCAACAACGACGCAATCCAGGGTGAGACTTTTCTCCCTGAACAGATATTCGTATTCGGCGGCTTTGCACTGCGGGCCAATTCGCTTGGCCATCTGGAGCAGATCGAAAGCTACGCCCCTGGCCGTCAGCTCAGATTTGGAAGTCTGAACTTCACGGCTGACATCCGCGGAGACTTGATCTTTGATGAATTCGAGCCACAGCCGAGCGCGCCACACTGTCACAATGGGCATGATTTAGCTCTGCTGCCGGACAGTGCCCTGGAGGCCGCACACGCGCCCGCTCCGACCCTTAATTCGGAGCCGGCTGCACAGATCGAGGACGAGTGGCTAGACACCGCCTCGGGGGCTGCAACCCCTACGGCAATGGAGCCGAATACTGACCTTCTCCCTTGTGAAGCTCGTGACTCCGAGGTGCCGGACTCCTCGCCGGACTCCGAACCTCCCGCGCCCCCTCCAATCGAATCCGATTGGGCGCCGATCATGGAGTTCACCGTTGCGGACATCTTTCAACACTCACCTTTCGGTGACATACTGAATTCGCTAAAATATCTCTCATTATCAGGAGAGCCGTGGCTGGACTGCTGTCAGGACGGTTGGGATGCGGACGATGAAGAAATTCAAAGCCCACCCACCACCCACTTCGTAGCCACTGTCGACGACCTAACCAACGTGCTAGACTTCGACTCCGAAGACATCGACGGTATGGACGACGATGCCGGAGACGACCAAGAACCAGCGCCTGCTGGGCACTGGAAAGCCACCTCAACTCACAATGTATACATGGTGGATACACCAAAAGGAAGTGATAACGAGGAACAACGGGACGCGGCGAAGGATAATTCCCCCGAAAAACAACCAAAACGGTGACGCAAGCGTCGCCCGAAGTCCCGCCTCGATAACAACAGCACCCATACTGACCCAGCCATAGCACACGATCCACATAAGGATCCTCGCAAAAAGGACGGCCCGGTCAGGTCCATCTATGGGCCAAAAAAGAAGGCTCCAGGAAGCAACACAACACACCGAGTGTTTGAAGATAACGGCACACCTAAATACAGGGGCGCCGCACACCCACTATGTTTCACCGACGAGGTACTGGATCATGAATTTCCAGCGGTATTCAAGCCCGTAAACATAGAGGCATACGACGGAACAACAGACCCCGGAGTCTGGATTGAGGATTACATCCTACACATACATATGGCTAGAGGAGACGATCTCCATGCCATAAAATACCTACCCCTCAAGCTCAAAGGGCCAGCTCGGCATTGGCTCAAAAGCCTCCCAGAAAATACCATTGGAAGTTGGGAAGAGCTCGAGGATGCAATTCGAGCAAATTTCCAGGGGACTTATGTCCGCCCTCCGGATGCAGACGATTTAAGTCACATAACTCAACAGCCCAGAGAGTCAGCACGCAAATTCTGGAACAGGTTCCACATCAAAAAGAACCAAATAGTCGACTATCCGGACGCCGAAGCCTTAGCAGCCTTTAAACATAACGTCCGAGACGAATGGCTCGCCAGACACCTCGGCCAGGAAAAACCAAGAACAATGGCCGCGCTAACACGCCTCATGACCCGCTTTTGCGCGGGGGAAGATAGCTGGCTGGCAAGATGCAGCATCAGCGACCCGAGTACATCCAAGGTCATGGATGGAAATGGGAAATCACGACGCAAAAAAGATCAGCGCCAGAATAAGAAAAATGGCCCAAATAGCACGGCGGTCAACGCCGGGTTCAAAAGCTCTCGGCCGAATAACAAAGCACTGCCCCTTAAGGACAAAAGTGATGAGCTATCCAACCTAAACAAAATCTTGGATAGGATATGTCAAATCCACAGTACCCCCGGGAAGCCTGCAAACCAAACCCGCAGAGATTGTTGGGTATTCAAGCA
Source organism: Triticum aestivum (assembly GCF_018294505.1). Classification (NCBI taxonomy): domain Eukaryota; kingdom Viridiplantae; phylum Streptophyta; class Magnoliopsida; order Poales; family Poaceae; genus Triticum; species Triticum aestivum. The sequence goes on along the minus strand of NC_057801.1, from coordinate 219,598,382 downwards.
GTCCGGCCAACTTAACGCCGAACACAAGGGGCTCGACACACCAAGCGAAGACGATGACAAACCCCACAAGCAGCGCGCCGGAAAACAAAAGACTTTCCCACTAGAAGTCAAAACAGTGAACTCACTTCGTGTGATAACAAGGAAAAATAGTGCGGCACCTACTAAAGCACGCGCCACATGGTCCACCCCAGCGGAGTCCCAAAATTGGAAGTCAAAACCAATTACTTTCGACCATCAGGATTACTCCAGAAGTATTCGAAACGTAGGAGGGACTGCTTTGATATTGGATCCCATAATCGAGGGACTACAATTCACACAAGTCCTAATGGATGGCGGCAGTGATATAAACCTGCTATACCAGGACACCATCCGCAGAATGGGGATAGACCCTACCAAAATTCGCCATAGCAGCACTTCCTTCAAAGGAGTGACGCCAGGCCTTTATGCCAATTGTACAGGCTCCGTACTACTAGAGGTTCTGTTCGGTTCATCCGACAACTTCCCTCGCGAAAAGCTAATCTTCCATATCGCCCCATTCAAAAGTATCCATCAAGCACTACTGGGACGCGAAGCTTTCGCCCGCTTTAACACAATACCGCATTACGCGTCTCTTACACTTAAAATGCCCGGTCCACGCGGCATAATCTCATTAAAGGGTAACTTCGAGTGTTCCTCGACCACAGAAAACGTGAGACTGCTTTGACAGCCACACACTAATCCGGCCTTGCTGATCAAAGCCCCTAAAAACAGGTCATTCAAACCTCGGACACGGTTAGGCGAGTCCGGTACAAATAAACACGGGGCTTCCTAGCCGCATACCTCTTTACAAGGGGATGCACGCATGAACAATGAGAGCCAATAAAGCTCAACTTTATTCATCTTCCAAATCATACTCTGTTTTAAATACATTTTTTGCACGATATTTTTTCCAAACTAAGTTCTTCTCTTTTACAGATGAACCTCGTGATACACCCGTCCAGGACGCAGCACAACGGAGACATAGGCGCAGACGTGCAGCAGGGACCCGTTGCAAGTTTTCAGATTAAGACCCTGCGTAAACCTTTTTTACTGTCCCTTGTTGATACGCATCCCCCGGTTTTCTACCATAACCGAGGAGGAGGCTGGCGTTTTGGCATCGGCCGCGTCAGAAGTTCTCGCCCGCACCTAGACACTAGGGGCTTAGGGCATTATTCTGCCCGCTATCATAAAGACCGAATACCTTAGGGAGTGTTCGGCGTCTCGAGTTAGGCCTTATATGCATCAGCTCCGAATCATGCCTTTGGTCAAATGTTGGGTTTGCCCGGCTCCTGTGCTTTGCTGCCTTACATTCCACTCCATCGGCTAACGCTGCACCAGGAGAACTACTGTGATTGTGCCCCGGTTCGGCCGGGCGAGCACCTCAGTAGAGAAAGTCGAAAACTGATTGTCATGATATAGCGAGAGACTGGTCAACCACTCGGTCGATAACTGGAATGTTTAGAATTCCTCCGCTTTGACGAAGGACCACTTCCCGGTCAGGCACACACGCGCCCCGAATTCGGAGAGCGCGGTGCCCCTAGGGGCTATATCGTAGCCCCACCTTCGAACTCCTATGGCTAAGTGAAAGTGATAAAGCATTATAGTCTGGTTGCCTAGTTTGCTACGCTACCACCTCCTTCACAGGACCAAGACATTGGATTAAGTGTGAAAATGCGCTTCTTTGCAAACACCCCCGCACCATGTGTGTGGGGGCTGAAGCCGAAGACTGCCATCTTTCAGGTTATATATACATATACATTAACGGCCGCACAGGAGATATTTCAATACTTGAACGCACAAGTATAAAAAGCCCTTATATTATAAATATGGTTTTACAAATCATACATGTCATTTGAACATAATGTTTTTTGAGCACTGCGACTCTATTAAACGAGCGCTCTGCAGGACTTCCTCAAAATAGTGCTCGGCGGGTAATCGGCTTCTGTCCGAATCCCGGGATGCAACATCGGTGGCGTCCATCTCTGCCCAGCATGCTTTGACACGGGCGAGAGCCATCCGTGCACCCTTTATGCATGCCGACCGCTTCATCGCCTTGATATGCGGCACCGCATCAAGGAATTGCTGCAATAAGCCAAAATAACTCTTCGGCTTGGGCCTTTCCGGCCACAGATGAGCCACCACATCCGTCATGGCTAATCCGGACAATCTATTCAGCTCAGCCCACTCAGCCAACCGATCGGTCAACGGAAGTGGACGCTCCGGACTATGGAATTGAGACCAAAAAAGCTCTTCCATTTCGTGATCCTTTTGGCTTCATAAGTGCATGATTGCGTCCGCCGCACTCGCCGCCAAATTCAAATAAGGATCCTCCGCACCCCACAACTGGCCCAACTGAGCATACTTCGGATCCGTTAACTTCCTACGCAGCAGAAAGGGCTTTCCAGCCGCAATATCTCCGGCCTAACGCAGTTCCTCCTTTATAGCCCGCATTGCAGGACGGGCATCCTTGGCTTTGGCGGTGGCCTTCTTCAGGTCCTCTTGCTCCGCCTAGTGTTCTCTTTCAAGAACCTCGTAGCGGTCGGTAGCATCTTTTAGTTTCACGGCCATTCCGGCCATCTCCTCCCTGCTTCGGCAGTGAGCAGCCTTTTCGGCTTTTAGCTCCTCCGCTGCCTTCGAGGCAGCCGCATCACTTTTTCTGGCTTGCTCATTGGCTCGAGCAAGCTCTGCCCGAAGGTCTTCCACAGCAGTGGCACCATCTGCAACAAGCATACATGTTGTAAGGAGTGGGCATCAGCTCCCTTACCAGGTGACCGCGGAGAAACCACCTACCTTGTGACTCGTCAAGTCGTTTATTGACCAGCGCAATGTCCGCATCCGCAACGTCAAGTTGCTGCTTCAGCTCGGCAACTCTATCAGTCCGGCTGGCCACTGAACGTTCTGCCACCTACATAGGAAAGGCGACATTTTATAACTGAGATTATGATCCTCGGCACGCTGTCGCTTTCGACAACATACCGAGTCTCAGGGGCTACTATCTATACAGGGCGCACTCTATGTGCAAAACTGTCAAAAGGTATGTCATTTTTATGTACCTCAAACCCCGTGAGTAAAATTCTGACGGCCTCATGCAACCCGCTCTTAGCAGATGAAATCCTTTCAATCACCATACTCATTGATGTACGGTGATCTTCTGAGATAAACGTCCTCTCAAGCAGGTTCTTCAGCTCCTCCGGCCGTACACCAGTTGGTGCCGAACTCTCCGGCCACGCCGGACTTGGGGAGACCCTCCGCGACGACACCTCAGGGTCGCCCGCCCCGCCTGACGGTGCGAAAGATGGAGGCGTCTCGCTCTACATCATCTCCGGACGAAGATCCCCCGAAGATGAGCTCTGCTGAGAAGGGCTGAGATCCGAACTACAAGGTAAGAACTTCGGTTATCCTCAGAAATAAAAAACATGGATGTCCCTTATTACAAAACTCCCCTTTTTCTACTTACGGCTTGCTGGAGGGCTGATTCCCTTGGGGAGACAGTGCGGTCGGGGCTTCTCCCTGCACAGGACCTTCCGGTGCGGATTTCTTCCCCCGCTTTAAGGCCTTAGCCTCCGGGTCCTCGGAAGCGGTCCTCTTCTCCACCTGGAGGGAGGGATTCTTGATCCCTCCCTTCTTGAGAGCCTCCTTAGTGGAGGTGGTAGTTTTCCTGTTCTCCCCTTCGCCCTCTTCCGAAGGCGCAACCTCCAACATCTTGACTAACACGGGATCCGGCGTGGTCTCAGGAAGGGGGGCCGGACACTGTATCAATTTTGCTTGCGCTATCCACTCCTGTCCAAGGGATAGCTGGTTAAGAGGCAAATCCATGATAAATAAATGGACGATATGTCCGGACACAGGGCTACTTACTTGAGTATCCGGGCGATTGCAGCTTAGGCCAGTGTCCTCGGTCAATTCCGGACACATCTCTCGTGTTCCGAAGAACAGTTTTTACATCTCCACGGGTGTCGTACCCATGAAGTGTTGGAGAGCTCGTGGTCCCTCCGGATTGAATTCCCACAGGCAGAGGGGGCGACGTTTGCAGGGCAGAAGATGCCGAATCAGCATAACCTGCGTCACTACGACCAGATTGATCTCCCTCTCTTGGAGGTCTCGAATCCGGCCCTGCAATAGGGGTACGTCCTTGGACGGCCCCCTAGTCAAGCCCTTTGTTGACCCATGACGTCAGCCGTTGTGGACGGCCCGAGCGAAAGGAGGGCGGCGACCTCTGCCTGCTGCCCCTGGGAGCGGTGATGTAGAACCACTCATGTTGCCACAAGCCGAGCTCCTCCTGAAAAGAGCCCTCGGGCCATGGAGCATCGGCCCTCTTGCTTATAACCGCCCCGCCGCACTCTGCATGACGCCCCTCAATCATCTTCGGCTCCATGTTGAAGGTTTTGAGCCACGAACCGAAGTGAGGGGTAGTGCCAAGAAAGGCTTCGCAGACGACAATAAATGATGAGATATGGAGGATGGACTCCGGAGCCAAGTAGTGGAATTCTAGCCCATAGTAAAACATGAGCCCCCTCACGAAGGGAGCCATCGGGAAGCCTAAACCCCGATGGAGGTGAGACATGAACACGACACTCTCATCAGGCTCGGGAGTAGGAATGACTTGCCCTTGGGCAGGCAACCTGTGCGAAATCTCGTAGGTTAAGTACCTGGCGTCTCTCAGCTTTAGCACGTCCTCTTCCATGATGGAGGAGGGCATCCACCGGCCCTGTAGGTCGGAACCAGACATTGTCGAAGGTTCGAAGTGCCCGAATCTGGAGCCCTGGGTGTTGGAACTCGGGGCGAGGGACGGATTCGATTGAGGAATGAAGAAAAGGAACGGGCCTTGGTTTCATTATAAAGAGGAAGAATACCAAGAGCCGTCCCCGTGACCGTTTGGAACTCGCCTTCGATGGAGGGGGCGTGGCAACGGGCGCGGTTGGGTTACCCACATCCGTATTGATGGGAATCCCGGAATAAGGGGAACACGATCTCTGCTTCGACAAGACATGCCAAGGAAACCGCTTCGCTAAACACGCTGAGGTGGTATAATAAAAACGATTCGAGTAAAGGCTTGGTTGTGGTGTGACGTCACGCCACAAAATACGTCAGCAGATTGAACTTGTGTAAATATTATTCTCTCTACGGTGGTATGTGGAATTTATTTTACAGAGCCGGACACTATCCTGGTGTTCACGATATTCTATGAATTATTCGGACGAGGAACCCGCCTTGCAATGCCGAAGACAATATGCGCGCCGGACTCGTCGTCATTGAAGCCTGGTTCAGGGGCTACCGAGGGAGTCCTGGACTAGGGGGTGTCCGGATAGCTGAACTATCATCATCGGCCGGACTCCAAGACTATGAAGATACAAGATTGAAGACTTCGTCCCGTGTCCGGATGGGACTTTCCTTGGCGTGGAAGGCAAGCTTGGAGATACGGATATGTAGATCTCCTACCATTGTAACCGACTCTATGTAACCCTAGCCCTCTCCGGTGTCTATATAAACCGGACGGTTTTAGTCCATAGGACGAATGACAACAATCATACCATAGGCTAGCTTCTAGGGTTTAGCCTCCTTGATCTCGTGGTAGATCCACTCTTGTACTACCCATATCATCAATATTAATCAAGCAGGAGTAAGGTTTTACCTCCATCGAGAGGGCCTGAACCTGGGTAAAAACATCGTGTCCCTTGTCTCCTATTACCATCCGCCTAGACGCACAGTTTGGGACCCCCTACCCGAGATCCGCCGGTTTTGACACCGACAACGACCCTATCAAAGGAGGCATGGGACACAGGCCAGACCGTGGTCCTGCTACACTCCTTGAAGATGGAGGCAAGAGCAGAGTGGACCTTGTTCAAGGCTTCGGGGTTGAGTATGATTAACCGATCAACGGCGGGGGCCGCCACTAGAGATGAGCGGGGCAAAGGCGCGGGCTTCTTCCCCATTTCCTTCTTCTTTGGTGCCATGGCAATGGAAAGGGGGGAGAGCTCGAGCTAGATTGGAGACGGAGGTTGGAGCCCGAGGAAGAAGGAAGGGCAGGAAGCGTGCGAGCGGCGGAAGGGGAACAACTGTGTGCAACCATGGGTCCATCTAGCCGGGCGCGTAATGAGGCATCATGGGGAAGCGGAGACGCCCACGTCCAATCAATCGCCACGCGGCACCCAAGGCCGCAGGCTGTTGGGGCCCGGGGGCTACTGTCGGTGTTCTGGGAACGGGGGTCCCCAGACTTGCCTGCCTGCGGCCTGCGGCGAGGCTCAAGCGGGGGCCCTGTGCGGCCTAGCTTCGTCAGCTCAAGCTCAAGACCCTCGCGAGGGGCCAAGCCTCGTGGGGCGGACGACAGGAAGCTTCCTCAGGAGCAGCCTCATCAGGCGGGCTCGCGAGGAGGCGGAGAGATCAAGACAGGCTACCTCGTGATGTGCCCGTGACGCGAGCCATGACGATCGAGACCAGGCAGGCGCCAGGCGGGCGCCAGCCTGCGCAGTGTCCTTGTTTCCCCTTCGGTGCAAAGGGGGCAAGCACAGGCCAAGGCATCAGGCAAAGGTTACCGCTTCGGTGCAACAAGACCAAGACCAGCAGAACGGCAGGATGGAGGTCATCGTGGAGCCCAGGGCGGCGTCACCGTCAGAGTCTTTGGCAGTCGGAGACCAACTTTAGTCAGAATAAGGGTACTAGATGTTCCCCTTCAAAATGGCCAATTGTTGGTGCCCTTCCCGCTCATTATTTGGGAAGAGGCCATAGGACAAGCCACCATAGTAGAGAGGCACCTGATCTAGATTTCGGGTAGATTAGAGAGAGAGAGAGAGACGACTGAGCTCACCCAAGCAGTTCATCGCACCTGCTCAAGAACAGCGCCTCGTGAGGCTGTTCTCTCTTTGTATTGTTCATCATTAGCCCCTAAGGCAATCCACCATACCACACACTGGAGTAGGGTATTACACCATGATGGTGGCCTGAACCAATAAACCCCGTGTCCCTTGTGTGTTCTTCTTTCTAGCTTAGATCCCTTGCGAGGCTTCGAGACGTGATCTGGTAGGGGAGACATCTTCATGGGCACCCCAGAGTTCGAACCTCAAGGGTCTTCTAGAACCCGAAATCCGACATTTGGCGCGCCAGGTAGGGGTGCGCCAAAATCCGTCTTCCGCCGCCTCGCGTTCCATCGCCTCGCCGTTCTGAGGTCAGGCGACCCGACTGTCAACTGATCTTCTGTGTGCTAGGCTCACCCTCCTCATATATATAGGTGGGAGGGAGAGGGAGAGGCCAAGGGGTGCCCCAAGTGGGGCCTAATCCTGCCCTGGTTCGCCTCCCTTCCTTGTATAGGCGCTAGGGGAAGGAAGGGGGAGGTGGTGCCCCCCCTTTCCTTTCTTCCTTGAGGAGCGGAAGGAAGGAGGGACTTGCCCTCCCCCCTTTCCTTTCCCTAGGGCTGGATGACTTGGTGGAGGGGCGCACCAGCCTCTTGTAGGTTGGTCTAACCCTCCCTTGTCCCATTAAGCCCATATCTTTGTCGGGGGTGCCCGGAACCCCTTCCGGTGACCCTATATGTACCCGGTACCCTCTGGAACACTTCCAGTGTCCGAATACCATCGTCCTATATATCAATCTATACCTCTCGACCATTTCGAGACTCCTCTTCATGTCCATGATCTCATCCGGGACTCCGAACAACATTTGGCCACCAAATCACATAACTCATATAATACCATATCATCATCAAACATTGAGCGTGCGGACCCTACGGGTTCGACAACTATGTAGACATGACCGAGACACCTCTCCGGTCAATAACCAATAGCGGAACCTGGGTGCCATATTGGCTCCTACATATTCTACGAAGATCTTTATCGGTCAAACCATTATGACAACATATGTAATTCCCTTTGTCCATCAGTATGTTACTTGCCCGAGATTCGATCATCGATATCTTCATACCTAGTTCAATCTCATTACCTGCAAGTCTCTTTACTCATTCCGTAATACATTATCTTGTAATTAACTCAGTAGTCACTTTTCTTGCAAGGCTTCTTATGATGTGTATTACTGATAGGGCCCTAAGATACCTCTCCAACACTCGGAGTGACAAATCCTAATCTCGATCTATGCCAACCCAACAAACACCTTCGGAGATACCTGTGGAGCATCTTTATAATCACTCAGTTACGTTGTGATGTTTGATAGCACACAAGGCATTCCGCCAGTATCCGGGAGTTGATTAACCTCATAGTCAAAGGAATATGTATTTGACATAAAGAAAGCAATAGCAATAAAACCGAACGATCAATATGCTATGCTAACGGATGGGTCTTGTCCATCACATAAGTATCCTAATGATGTGATCACGTTCATCAAATGACAACACATGTCTATGGTTAGGAAACTTAATCATCTTTGATTAATGAGCTAGTCTAGTAGAGGCTTACTAGGGACATGGTGTTTTGTCTATGTATCCACACATGTATCAAGTTTCCGGTTAATACAATTCTAGCATGAATAATAAACATTTATCATGATATAAGGAAATATAAAATAAAAACATTATTATTGTCTCTTGGGCATATTTCCTTCATAATCAACTAGCGAGCAATAATAGTAGATCTCAGATGACAACACTTTTTCAAAACAATCATGATATGATATGATAAAATGGTATCTCGCTAGCCCTTTCAGAGACCGCAAAACATAAATGCAATGCACCCCTGAAGATTAAGGACTGACTAGACATTATAATTCATGGCAAAAGAGATCCAGTCACAGTCAAACTCAATATAAATTAACAGCAATGCATATGAATGACAGTGGTGCTCTCCAACTGGTGCTTTTTATAAAAGGATGTTGACTCAACAATAAAAGTAAATAGATAGGCCCTTTGCAGAGAGAAGCAGGGATTTGCAGAGGTGCCAGAGCTCGAAGCTTTTAAAACAGAGATGAATATAATTCTGAGCGGTATGCTTTCATTGTCAACCTAACAACCAAGAGAGCTCACTATCTTCCATGCTAGATACATTATAGGCGGTTCCCAAACAGAATGGTAAAGTTTTTACACCCCGTCCACCAACAATCACACTCCACGGCTGATCCGAAATAACGGGTACCGTCCATACCAACAACAGTCCTAGGGGAGCTTTGTTTCATGATTATATTTTGATTTGATTTTGAGCATGGAACTGGGCATCCTGATTACCAGCCACTTTCTCGTGAATGACAAGTTAATCAACACTCATCGTGAGAATAACCCACCTAGGATGGAAGATACTAACAGCCCCCAATTACTACATGAGTGATTCGGGCATACAAAATAGATTATTATTTGAAGGTCTGGAGTTTGGCATATGCAAATTTACTTGGAACGGCAGGTAAATACCGCATATGGGTAGATATGGAGGACTCATATGGAACAACTTTGGGTTTAAGAAAGTGGATGCACAAGCAGTATCCCCGCTTATTTAATTGAAGGCTAGCAAAAGATTGAGGAGCGACAACGGTCATAAACATGCACTGAGATTAACCAAAAATGAGTGCAAGCATGAGTAGGATATAAATCACCATGAACATAAATATCGTGGAGGCTATGTTGATTTTGTTTCAACTACATGCATGAACATGCGGCAAGTCAAGCCACATAAATCATTCAAAGGAGGATACGATCCTATCATACTACATCACAACCATTTTAATTATCATGTTGGCACTCAAGACAAACCATTATAAACTCCTAGCTAATTAAGCATGTCATGAGTAACTATCTTATATCTTATATCTTATATTTACTAATTAGAGGCACCTTTCAAGATCTCTCATTAATCCACATCATTAGAATTAATTACACCGTTGCATTGTAAAATTTACGATCAGGATAAAAAGAAAACGTGCGTAACACAGATGGCCCAGTCCCACAAAAAACACATCTGTCACGTTCAACGTTAGTGATATACCCAGCTCAAGAAAAAAATTAGTCGTATACAAAACATATAAGGCCTCCATATGTTCATGAAAATAAAAGAGGATAGCTGCACTTAAAATAAAAGGAAAGTCTCTGTGCGATAAAAAGTGTTCATCGTTAAAAAAAGAAAAAAAGATCCATACGAACCAGCTGACTATCCGTGCCATTAAAGTTCTCATATGGTCATCAAAATAAAAAAAATGTTTTTCTCCAAAAAAAAACAAAGGAAGGGAGCGCCTCACATAGAAAAGAAAACTAAGTCTCCATCCATTAAAAGTCCAGCGTAAAACAGGAAGGAAATAAGAACGCCCCGCTGCCTGACATAAAAAAAAAGCCACCGTCCATTAAAAGTCCAGTGTAAAAAAGGAAATAAATCAAAACGCCCCGATGATTACCCACACCATTAAAGTTCTCATCGGTTCATCAAAATAAAAAAGGACAGCCTCATGTCAAAAAACAAGGAAAGTCTCCGTCCATATAAAGTCCAATCTGGAAAAAAAGAAAGAAATCAAAACGAGCTGGCCGATTACCCGCACCATTCAAGTTCTCTTATTAATCCACATCTTGAAAATTAAATACACCGTTGGATTGGCAATTTATGTTCAGCATAAAAGAAAAAACATGTGTAACCCATATGATCCAGTCTCACAGAAAAGGCATCTGACACGTCCAACGTTATTAGTCATATATACGAAACAAATAAAGCATTTATACGTCCCTCAATCAAAATAAAAAAGGGAAGTCCCACGTCCTAAAAAAGGGAAAGCCTCCATCCATAAAAAAGTACAATGAAAAAAAGAAAAGAAGTACACACAACCCGGCTGATTACCCATAAAAGCATCCATCAACAAAATATTCAGCTGTTCAATAAAATATATTCTGCAGATCCAAATCACTATGAACTCCTGTAATTGGCCGCCGCTTCCTGCTCTCCTGCTCTCCATCAAATCAAGTTTAGTCTCTCATAATCATGTTCCTCTCGAGCCTTTTATTCTCACTTTTCTAACAACAATAATCCATCAAGTATTTTTGTTGTGGGATAATTCATCATGTATGTTAATTGTGTTCCACCTCATTCTTTGTATCTCACTTCTTAAGTGCAGCAATCCATTATGTATATGTTCATGATTTTATCGCATGATGCCAATTTTGTAGGTATGGTCCAATCAAGTAATTTAGCATATGTATATTGTTGGGCGTCCTACATAAAACTGTAAGAAGAAAACATTTTTAATAAATGTGTCCATAATATTGAAAAGCCAAAAACATCCATGTGATCAAAGAACGTTCAGATCTATCCTGTGTGTCCATAAGTCTTTCTATATTTAAATCCAGTCAAAATTTCTACTCCTTTAAACGGTCTGAATGAGGGAGAATGGCATTCTTCCGCAAGGCGAGGCCGATCTGCTTCACTAATTAATTGGTCAGCCTGTGGATGCATGAGCACGTGTTGCCGCGTGTACCAAATTTCTTGATGTAGTTACTACAGTAATCAAAAAAATCTTGATGTACCATTTGCCACAAAGATCTCATATACACATCATTATGTATGTCATATATATGTGTGTAGTTAGAATGTAACAAAAATGCACAATTATAAAAGACATTATTTAAGATTTTTTGGGTGCCCACAAATTAGATCTGAATTATAGACACAGTTACCAGCTGCTCCATTAGTCATAAAAGAAATTTTGTGAGAATTTATTGGTTCAGACAATAACTTAAAGTCTAAATAATGTATGGTTCTTAAAGGTATGAGAAAATAGAATTCTCTAATGTATATCTTTTGCTACAGTTTCACATATGTTGATAGAAAACTTTGTATGTCTGTTGTTTCATTGTTGTTTATAGAAACATCTTTTTTGTAATCAAACAAAACTAGGGGCAATCCAATGTTCCCGAGGGAGGAATTTAGCTTAATGTTGTACAAATCCAAAAAGAGGTTTTAAGACAAACTTCTACTATAACTCTGAGGTAAAAACGAAGATGTATGTTTTTTAGATAGCGAAATAAAATGAACATATATGCTACAATAGAGAACTTGAACATATACCTATTAAAAACTTATATGTAACAAATACATAATACATGCAACAAATTTTGAATTCGTAACCATGTTGTCTACGAATCTAATAATAACATTTTCCTATTATTGTGCAACATTTATAATAGATACCCACTTTGTCATATATATTCTTACAAGTGCAAGCCCGTGCAAATGCACGGGTTGAGGACTAGTAATCTCTAATTGTCATTGCAAGCATGTTTCATTCATAATAGGCTGAATCAGGAACGATGAGCTAATAATATTTACAAAAACAAAATAGGTCGAGTTCGTACCAGCTTCTCTCCATCTCAATCATTTCATCATATATCGTCATTATTGCCTTTCACTTGCATGAACGAATGGTGTGGAAAATTAGAAGAGTCCACGTGCATTTGACTAAGCTAGAATCTGCAAACATTTATTCAAAAGAGAAGACAAGGTAATATGGGCTCTTTGTTAGATCAACAATAATGCATATGGGAGCCACTGAACATTTTCATCATGGTCTTCTCCTTACAACCCAAAGAAAAATAAAAAGAGTTTTAAAGAAACACACTGAAATATTTTTGGAGTTTTTGTTTTCCTGAAGAAAGTTAAACAAGAACGAGAAAAGCTATTTACACGGGAAAGCTCCCAACAAGCAAAAGAAGAACGATAAATGTTTTGGGTTTTATTTTAATACTACACTAAATTAAGCTAGAAAGAAAAACTAAAAATAGGCGAGGATTATTTTTTTTTGTATTTTCTCAAAGTTTAACAAAACGCACAAGAAGAAAGCATCAAAAATAAACTAACATGGATATCACAACGAAAAAGTATGAACACCGACAATTGAAATGAGTGTGTGAGTATGAATGTAATGTCGGTGAGAAATATGTACTCCCCCCAGTGTAGGCTTTTTGCCTAAGTTGTTCTAGGGCCACGGCTCAAAATAATCCTCTCCCCGGTACTCCGAAAGGTCGTGGGGGTTTTGCTGGTTGTCGAGATCCTGTGGCTCCCACTAGTAAACAGGTTTGTGGTATGGATTAGGTGATAATGCTGGCTCAGGGACTGGGGATTGCGTCCGCTCCCAGTATGCATAAATGTCCTCAGGCGTAATAGTGTACCTGCCTGAATGAATATCAAACAAAGAAGGTGCTGGCAAAGTAATAATTTGACAAGTACCCTGGCTGGATACTAAGTTATAAATGAGCTGATTGTCATCATCTTTAGTAATAAAATCATGTGCATACTAACATAGTCCAAATATCTAGTTGGTACAACATCTCTTCCTTCTCATTAAACCTAATGGGTATCTCAAAATGTTTAGCTAAGCGGGAAGCATAGATTCCTCCGAAAATAGGACCCCTCGAATGGTTTAAACTCAACCTTTGAGCAACCATAGCGCCCAAACTAAATGTTCTATTAGAATGTAAGGCATGGCGCAAAATGGCAAGGTCAGGAGCACTGAGGCCTCCACTCTCCCCACGACCAATTAAACATCTCCCAGCAAATAATGAATAATAGCGTAAAAAAGGAAAATGTAAACTAGCCACTCTCGCTTTTGACACCCCTCTCTCTTCACCCATAGTAGTTTCAGCAATAAAGTCCTCCACATCTCTAGGACGTGGCTCACTAACACTGCCCTCATAAGGTAACTTGCAAACATCGCAAAAGTCATAAAGAGTAATTTTCTTAGGCACATCATATAAGTAAAATTCTACCATAGGAGGATCTTCCCTATAACGAAAGTGAAAATTTTGCACGAAAGTCTTAGTGAGCAGGAGGTATGGTCCACACTTATCTTGGGGGAAGTCGGTGATGCCTGCATTCTCTGCTAAATAATAGAAATAATCATAAATTCCAGCCGCCCTCAAGAATGCATCACTTGGCCATTCACATGGCCAGACCTCCGCGGTGCGAGGAGGGTTGTACATGGGCTTCTTCTTTTCTTCATTTCATTTTCATTTGAATTCCGACTTGAAGAACCCCTTAACAACCTCTTCATCATTACTTTCCTTTTCTCCGAAAATATTCTGAAAATTTTAGTGACTCAAAATAAAAGTGAACCAAACTCATAGTAACTACTCCCACAAGTGCCTAGAGGCTATATCATGCAACAAAACTAGTTTGGACCATATAAATTTGACATGGAAGCACAAGAACAAGGTCACCACAGTAGCAAGAATTTGCAATATATAAAGCACTAGAACAAAAACTAATTGGACCATTGGAGGAGTCACATACCGATGAACAATCCCCCAAAATAGTTTTGCAAATGGAGCTTTGAGCAAGGAGATCAAAAATGGCAGCAAGATGAGCTAGAACACGGGTTTGAGCAATGGCGGGATTTTTCTGGAACAATACGAAGTGGATGGGTGCTGGCATAATTGAGCGAGACCCATGTGGGACCCACAAGCCTTGGGGGTGCCCAGGGGGTGGGCGCGCCCTGTGGGCTTGTGACCCACTCGTGCTGCCCCGTGGTGTGTTTTCAGTGCCAGAAATTCTAAAATATTCCAAAAAATCATACTAAATTTTTAGGGCACTTGGAGAACTTTTATTTTCGGGACATTTTTATTGCACAGATATTTCAAAAAACAGAAAATAGCATTTCTACTTTCTTTAATCTAATTAACTAAAAGTAAAAATTGGGTACAGTGGGTTGTGCCTCCTAAATTCATCCATCACATGTCCGTCAAAAGGAATCCATTCATAAGGTTGATCAAGTCTTATTAACAAACTTCTTCCGAATGACATGAAACCGATATGTCCCCAACAATAAGAATATCATATTTCTTTTTGACTGCAGGAATAGGGAATTCAAAACCTCCAATAACAATAGTTGAAATTTTTCCGATATAATTGATGCTATTCACTTGAGGTTGTTTCTACGGAAAGTGTACCGTATGCTCCTTACCATTAACATGAAAAGTGACATTGTCATTGTTGCAATCAATAACATCCCCTACAATATTCAAAAAGGGTCTACCAAGGATGATCGACATACTGTCATCCTCGGCTATATCAAGAATAACAAAGTTTGTTAAAATAGTAACATTTGCAACCACGAGAGGCACATCCTCACAAATACCAATGGTTATAGTAGTTGATTTATCATCCATTCGCAATGAGATTTCAGTAGGTGTCAACTTATTCAAATCAAGTCTACGATACAAAGAGAAAGGCATAACACTAAAACTGGCTCCCAAATCATATAAAGCAGTTTTAACATAGTTTCTTTTGATGGAGCATGGTATGGTTGGCATTCCTAGATCTGATAATTTCTTCGGTATTCCACCCTTAAATGTATAATTAGCAAGCATGGTGGCAATCTGCTTCTGGTATCTTTCTTTTATTAGTAATAATATCTTTCACATACTTAGCATAAGGAGACATTTTCAGAATATCCGTCAAATGCATCTGCAAAAAGACAGGTCTAAGCATTTCAACAAAGTTCTCAAAGTCCTCATCATCCTTTTTCTTGGATTGTTTAGGAGGAAAGGGCATGGGTTTTTGAACCTACGGCTGTCTTTCTTTACCATGTTTCCCAGAAATGAAATCATTATTATCATATCATTTATTCTTAGGTTGTGGGTTATCAAGATCAACAACAGGTTCTATCTCCATATCGTTATCATTACTAGCACTACTAGGGAAAAGCCTAGCAGCTGCGCGGGTTTTGGGCCTATTAGTAGCGCGGGTACCCGCGCTACTAATAACGCGCTACAGCTAACTTATAGCAGTAGCGCGGGTGCCACCCGCGCTACAGGTAACGTATAGCAGTAGCATGGGTAGAAACCCGCGCTACTACTAATCTGTAATCTCTGAAAAAAAATTTGAATTTTTTTGAATTTTTTTTTGAATTCTTTTCCCTAATTTTCAAATTTCTGAATTATTTTAACCTCAAATCTCTAATCACCCCTCGTCGCTGCTCAATTTAATCTCTAATCACCCCTCATCGCTGCTCAATTTAATCTCTAAGCACCCCTCATCATTCCAAATCATCTAACTTCCCGGACGGTCACCCATCCTCTCACTACTCCAGCCTGAGCACGCTTAACTTCCGGGTTCTATTCTCCCTCGTTTCCAAGTCAGCACTTGTTGTTTTCCTGACAATAGTATGATGTCAATCCTATTAACCTCAGGAATTTAGCTTGAGCATGAAGTCACACATTTCACTGTTTGAGTTTGAAACTATTGTTCTAAAAAATTAGTAACACTAATATTTCTTGAATAATTAGTTTGACCATAGTTTGACAACAGTTTGACCAGATTTGACCATAGTTTGACCATAGTTTGACCAGATTTGACCATAGTTTGACCATAGTTTGACCAGATTTGACCAAAATTCAAAAAAACTAAAATAATTATTTAGTAACACTAATATTCTTCAATAATTAGTTTGACCATAGTTTGACCAGATTTAACAAAAACTAAAAAAAACTGATTTTTTTTGAATTTTTTTGCCTCCAGATCTTAAAAGCCCCGTAACTTTTTTTCTGTTAGGCTTTTGAGGATTTTAAAAATGTTTAACGGGGTTCCCCCGGTTAAATTCGGATGTAACTTTTCGAGTAGATGAGTTTTCATATAAAAAACTTTTTCATCCGAGTTCGTATGCAAAAGTTATGGCCATTTTACAATTTTCCAGAGAGATTTTGTAAATAAAGTCAAAATTCATATTTGTAAATTTTCCCAACAACTAGACCACATATCACATGGAAACTTATTTTCTTTTATTTTTTTGACATTTTTATCATTTTCTTTTGTTTTTTTTAACTGAAAAGGCGGTCCAGGGGGGGGGGGGTAGACTTTGACAAATAGGCCATACCCCGCGCTACTACTATGACAGACGATTAGCAGTAGCACGGGTTTTTAACCCTCGCTACTACTAAGTTGATAGCAGTAGCGCGGGTTAGTAGTAGCGAGGGTTAAAAACCCGCGCTACTGCTATCAACTTAGTAGTAGCGAGGGTTCAAAACCCTCGCTACTACTATGGCATATCCCGGGGGGCACGGTAGAGACCGCTTAGTAGTAGCGAGGGTTACAAACCCGCGCTGCTGCTATCAACTTAGTAGTAGCGAGGTTTAAAAACCTGCGCTGCTAGTAAGTAGCAGTAGCGTGGGTTTTTAACCCTCGCTGCTGTTAAGATTCTGTGTATAGCCTTTTCCCTAGTAGTGTAGGTTGAGCATCAACATGAACATCACCTTTAACATTATCACTAGGTTCATGTTCATCATCAGATTGTGTCTCGGCATCAGAAATAGAAATATCATTTGGATTCTCAGGTGTGTCTGTAACAGGTTCACTAGAAGCATGCAAAGTCCTATCGGTTTCCTTTTTCTTCTTAGATGAACTAGGTGCATCAGTATTAATTCTCTGAGAATCTTGCTCAATTCTCTTAGGGTGGCCTTCAGGATACAAAGGTTCCTGAGTCATTTTACCACCTCTAGTCATAACTCTAACAGCATGATCATTGTTCTTATTATTCATCTCATTAAGCGGATCATAACTCGTAATAGGTGTCTACAACTTGCAAGATCAGATCAAAAGCACATATATATATATATTAATGAAAGCATAACAGGTTTAGATCTGAAATCATGGCACTCAGGCCCTATTAACAAGCATTAAGCATAGCAAAGTCATAGCAACATCAATCTTAGAACATAGTGGATACTAGGGATCAAACCCTAACAAAACTATCTCGAATACATGATAAATTTCATCCAACGCAGCACCATCCAGCAAGCCTACAATGGAATTACTGACGCAGGACGGTGAGCATCACGAAATTGGTGATGGAGGAAGGTTGGTGATGATGACGACGATGAATCCCCCTGTCCGGAGCCTCGATCGGACTCCATATCAGCCCTCTCGATGAAGAATAGGAGGCAGCAGCGGCTCCGTATCGTAAAACATGATGAACTCTTCTCTCTGATATTTTTCTCCCCGAATAGGGTTATATGGAGTTGGAGTTGAGGTCGGAGGAGCTCCAGGGGGCACACAAGCCACCTAGGCACGCCCTAGGGGGGTGCCCCCCAGGCTTGTGGCCAACCGGTGGACCCCCTCTGGTTGATTCGTGTGCCAGTATTTTTTATTAATTCCAAAAATATTCTCCATAAATTTTCAAGTCAATTCGAGAACTTCTATTTCTGCACAAAAATAACACCATGGCAATTTTGCTGAAAACAGCGTCAGTCCAGGTTAGTTGCAGTCAAATCATGCAAGTTAGAGTCCAAAACAAGGGCAAAAGAGTTTGGAAAAGTAGATACGATGGAGACGTATCAATAACCCTGCCAAGTTAGAGCATACACCTCGGTGTGTGGGGGGGATACGATTGGTCATCTGTCTCTGAATCCTCCTCGGAGGAGTTATCTGTAACCAGCAAGAAATCGGCATCGACATCTAGCACTGCCTACTTAGAAGACCTTGTTTTCACTCTAGATTTTCCCATCACCGACTCAAAATGCTGATGCACAAGAAGAGTAGATGAATGTACAAACATTGTCAACAAATGGGATACATGATGAAAAAAATACTATGACACGATACAATTCACATATACGATGACTGGCTAAACAGGATAGCATTGAATGATTCACGTATAGATGCTTGGCTAAACAAGATGGCATTGCATAATTCACATATACGATAAAGAAACAAAAGAGGTGGCATTCACATAAAGCAAATGTAAACTAAGTTGATGACATATAAATGTATAACACTAAAAAAAAGCCACATACAGGACATTTTGGGCCGAACGAATTTTTTCCTGTCATGCTTATGACACTTCTATGAAGATAATTGTGACAAAACCCGGTACCATCATAGATGTGGTGGGCTCCTAATTCTATGACAAAAAATCATTAAACAAAATGGGCTTCTCGTCCTAGGTGGGCCGGAGACGCTCCTGTATGACATTCTTTGGGCCGTCCATGATGAAAAAAATCATGGTAGAAGCGAGGACGAGGAAAATAACGAGGAGTTCCTGGTTACCGTGTGTGGTCGGGCCGAGCGACGCACAGAGGGGTTGCACATTTTTCTCGTACATGTATGCACGTGGGTGTGAGGCGTTGGGCTCTAACTGAACCCGATGGAGGAGTTCGCCCACTGAACCCGAGCGATTGCACTAACTACACATTACTGAACCCGAGTGATCGATTGATCCCTGGGTGTTAACTGAACCCGATCGAACGATTCCTTCGCTACTGGTGCTAACTGAAGCCGATCGAACCTGCTGCCTCTTGATGAATAGTGAGCATTGTTGGGGGTTGGATGAAAAGTTCCCGGTGGGGGTTTGATGAACAGGACCCCACGGTTGTAGAGACCGTTGCCACTAGATGAATAGGACCCCGATCGAGCCAGTTGGGGGTGGATGAACATGACCCCTGGAGCGCTGGATGAATAGTAGCCGGTGGAGGGCTGGTTGAACAGTAACCGGTGGAGGGCTAGATGAACAGTAGCCCGTGGAGGACTGGTTGAACAGGACCCCATGGAGAGGGTTGGTTGAAGAGTAGCCAGTGGAGGCTCGATGAACTGGAGCCAGTGGATGAATAGTAGCTGGTGAAGGCAGCAGGGAGACGCCGTGGATGAACAGTCGCAGGTGGAGGCTGGAAGAGGTCGATGGTAGTAGACAGTGGATGAACAGTAACCCGTGGAGTCCCGTTTTGCGGTACGCCACACCCCTCCTAATGAACATGACCCTCGTTTTGACCGTAGGAGGTCGAAGAGAAGTCCGTTTTGCGGTACTCCACACCCCTTCCGATCAATAGGGGGAACGTTTTTTTTCGCAAAATATGGTGGCCCGTCCGATGGGTCCCTCCTGTCAAGTGGACGAATAATTATTTTACACAAAATAAGGTTGCACTTCCTTGCTGCGGCTATGGACCCAGCTGTCAGCCTCTCCACGTATAGTACTGTTCCGAGGGAAGTCGTTCGTTGACCACATTGACCACGCCGTGCCGAGAGCACCAAAGCGATCGACGAAGGCAAGGCCTAGGAAGGGGACGACATGGAGCCGGCGAAGACATGGCAGTGGTTGCCCACACGGAGAGGACTATGAGGGTTGACTTGTTCAGCTGTGGTGTGAGGCTGCAGTCAACACAGAATAACAGGGTGTGTGTGTGTGTGTGAGTAGAGGGATGTCCTGGTTAGCAGTGGGAGTAGTAGGGGGCGGCGAAACCTCCACGGCAGCACAACCGGCCACGGGGGGCAGGAGCAGTCGACATGACCGGCACTGGTTTGGGTGCCTGGAGCAAGAAGACCAGGTTGAAGGAGCACTACGGCCGTTGGATGGACATCGTACGGTCACTAGAGCTAGAATCGTTCATATTGACTAAGATGACAAAGCCCTCCATCCGCGTCAACTTAGTAGGCCCACAAGTCAGCCTCCCACTATGGTGGGTCCCAGCTAGCAGGGGGAGTATTCATTTTTTATGCGTAATAAGGAGGAACTTCATTGTGTGCGAAGATATAGCTGGTGGGTCCGAGCTGTCATCGAGGGGAACATTTTTCGTGAAACACAAAGGCCCTTCTGGTGGGTCCCAGCTGTCAGGTGGAGGAATCATTATTTTGCGCATAATAATGAGGCATTAACTTGCATCCGGCCGTGGACTCAGCTGTTAGCCTATCCACATATAGTCCACTTCCGATGGATGTCATTCGTTGACCACGTTGACCACGCCATGCCGAGAGCACCAGGGCGATGGACAACGGCGAGGCCTGGAAGGGGACGACGCAGAGCCGGGGAAGACGCGGCAGTGGATGCCCATGTGGAGAGGAGTACGAGGGTTAACTATTTTGTCTACCATCACCGGAGAATAATAGCAGGTGTGGGTGAGTAGAGGGATGGCCAGGACAGCGATGGGAGTAGGGTGGGGCGGTGAGTCCTGCGCGGCAGCAAAGCCGGCCATGAGAGGTGGGAGCAGGCAGTCCCGACGGTGCTTGGTTGAGCGGCTGGAGCAGGAAGAGGAGAGATTGAAGAACCACGCCAACCGTTGAATGGAAATCCAATAGTCACTACTTTCTTGCGTTGACTAAGTTGACACGGTGTAGCGTGCGCGTCAACCTTTTTTTAGGAAAGCGTATGCGTCAACCTATAGTAGGCGCACAAGTCAGCCTCAAATCTGTGGAAAACAGCATACAACCCATCTGCCATTATTTCTAATAAATTACAACCCATTTGCTAATTCTTAAGGTTTTTGTGGAGCCCAGATTCCTTTTGTTAGCATTACATCCCATATTGTGGCCACGGTTAAAAAATTATACAAAATTTTGCATATTTCGGTGCGGTCCGAACTGATTTTAATCCTGAAATTTCGAGTCACATTCAAACTAATTTTCAAAATAAATTTATATCAATATAAAATCCAAATAATTTTCCACGCATAAAAATCAATGGAATTTAAAATCTCGAAATGAAAAAAAATTGTAACTAATTGCTGATGTGTTTGAAAAATGTACAACCCATTTCTCATTACTGATATCCCATTTTCTGGGCAAGCTGAATGAAGCTCTCCTCGTCTTGAAAGATTTGCAGCCTAGTAGGGCTGACAAAGCAAGTAGTCCTCGGATGGGTATTCTGCAAAAGAACAAAAAAACTGGGCTAGCCATTTTAAGAAAGAAAGAAAAAACTACTGGGCTAGTCTTTTGGTAAACATAAAAGAAAAGGCTGGCTAGACAGGCCAGAGTGCCCTGCATAGCCCAGTTGACACCCTACTTCGGTCTAAAAAACAAAAATAATTGGGTGAGCTGCTGGGTCCCTGGTGGCAGCCGTTGTTGGGCAATTATCTCGTTTATTGACTACATTGACAATGGCATGGGACCCAGATGTCAGAAATCCATTAGGAGGAACCATTTTTTGGCTTGAAATAAGGAGGCACTTGCTTGCGTACTGCCATGACCCTGGTGGGTCCCTGCTGTCATCCTCTCCACTTACAATCATCTCCTGATTGTGTACGCGTCAACCTAGTAGGCCCACAAGTCAGCCTCTAAACCCGTGGACAAGTACAACCCATTTAAGAAAATAACATCCCATTCCATACATTCAAACGGAAAGTTCAACATTCAGAGCAAAGTAACAGGTCTGATCCAGATATAGAGTACTGAACTTCCACGTTGACAACCATCATAGCCAAGTTAACTATCTACTCCCAGTAATACTCTAGTAGTGTACAATTACTAACTTACTCTTAGCTAACTAGATGATGCCAGCCACCATTTGTGGTACATGATAAACGCCGGCACCGACATCCTCCTCCTCATCTCGTAGTTGCCAGAGGTGCGATAGGGCGCGTTGTTCGCGCGCGTTGGCCATTTCCATGCCAGCTTGGTCCACCAAAGCTTTGGCTTCTAAGTGGGAAACCCACTTGACGAGCTGGCAGTAAAATTCGGCGTCCCAAATGCATGCATGCCCGACAACCTCCAGGGCTATTTGCCGGGCGCCAGCCTCCACGTAGTCGGCCCAGTTGCTGGCGCTCTACTCGCGACTTAGAGCATCGGTACGCTGCTGCTCCATGCCCCGTTGGCGGTGCAAATCAGTGATACACTGCTCCTCCGCAAGGCAGTCGCGCTCCAACAAGTCCTCATACTCCGCATTGCCATCTCAAGACCGATAGAATGCCTCCTCCCTCTACCTGCCTTCCGGTGAAAAACTGAACAATACTTTTGGCGGTGACCGCCTCCAACGTCGCCTATTGCGGACGAGCGGGGGCATGAAGGACGTGGCGAGAGAGAGGACAAGTGGTGAGCAACATCAAGCCGGTGGGGGCTTATGAGGATAGGGCAAATTGGGTGATGGTGCCACCAGAGAACTCCGGGAACCAGTAATTATAGGCGGAAGGTAGGTGTCCGATTTCGGGCTCCGTAGACCCTGGATAGATTCAAACTTCAGTGTGTGTACGAAGAACTCAACCTCCCAAGTATGCCTACTCATCAATCCCACGGCCTAGCTCGATGAATTGGAAGGAAATGGGACAAGGAAGTTTACCCAGGTTCGGGCCACCCTGCGGTGTAAAACCCTACTGCTACTTTGTGGTGGATTGACCTTGGGGAACTAGTACAGTGGGAGAACTAGTACAGCGGGAGAACAACCACAAGAGGTGTGTTCTTGAGATGGTAAGAGAGAGGATGATCTAAATGATTCGTCCCTGTCTACGGTGGTGGCCTTGCCCTATTTATAGTGGCTTTGGTCCTCTTCCCCCAAAATGGAGGCGAGAAGGGATGCCACAAAGGACAAATTTGAAGGGAGACAACTGGTACATCTTATCCTGACAGAAGGTAGTCTTCGCCTGCAAAGCTTCTGGTCATGACGCCGTTGTGGGCTTGGCGATGACCTCCATCCTGCCGTCCTGGCGGTCTTGGTTTTGTTGCATAGAAATGGAAAACTTTGGCTGATTCCTTGGGACCCTGAGCGTGCACTTGCCTCTTTAGCACCAAAGAGGAAACTATTGTACTGCGCCCACTGGCGCCCACCTGGCCTTGGTCGTCATGGCATGCATCATGGAAACCTAACAAGGTGGAGGCTTGCATAGGTATCTCCGCTCCTCAGGATCCAGCCTCAGGAGGCCACTCCTTATGGAGGTCTTGGCGTCATCTGTTGTCGGCGTCCTGGGAACAGGGGTCCCCAGACTTGCCTGCCTGCGGCCTGTAGCATGGCTCAGCAGTGATCCAGTACGGCCCGTCTTCATCAACCCAAGCTCAAGACCCTCGCTAGGCCAAGGCTCGCGGTGCGGATGACACAAGGCCTCCTCAGGGGCGGCCTCGCCAGGCAGGCTCGCGAGGAGGCAGGGAGATCAAGGCGAGGGGTACCTCGTGAGGTGCTCATGACGCAAGCCATGACGATCGAGACCAGTGGGCGCCAGCTTGCGCAGTGTCCTTGTTTCCTCTTTGGTGCAAAGGGGGCAAGCGCAGGCGCGGAGTACCAAGACATCAAGCAAAGGTTTCCATATTAGTGCAATGAGACCAGGACCAGCAGGACGGCAGGATGGAGGTTACCATGGAGCCCAAGACGGCGTCATCGCCAGTGCTTTTGGCAGCCGAAGACCATCCTTAGTCAGGATAGCTTGTACTAGTTGTCCCCTTTCGAAATGGCTGTTGTTGGCTCCCTTCCCGCTCAATATTTGGGAAAAGGACCAGGGCCTCTATAAATAGAGATAGCCACCACAGTAGGAAGGGATCGAATCCTTCCTAAGTAGAACACCCCACCACTACAAGAACACCTCTCCTCGCGAGGCTGTTCTTCCTCTGTATTGTTCATCATCAGCCCAAGAGGCAATCCACCACCACACACACTGGATTAGGGTATTACACCACAACGGTGGCCCAAACCAGTATTAACCTCGTGTCTCTTGTGTTGTTCATCGTGCTAGCTTATAATCACGGCGAGGTTTTGGGCGTGTTTCGGTAGGGACAAGATCTTCGTGCGCACCCCAGAGTTCGAACCTTAAGGGTTTTGCCAGAACCCGATATCCGACATTTGGCGCGCCAGGTAGGGGTGCGCCGGAGCTCTCCCTTCCGTCGACTTGCTCTCCATCAACACCGCGCTTCGCCCTCATGGCGGACAACGCACCGCCGGCTCCGGCGGCTGATGCCAACGCTGGGGCCAGGGGGGCTGTGAGCCTTGGCCCCCGCCTTGCGGTAGGTGCAGTAGCGGCACAAGTTCAAGCCAGAGATGCCACCACGCTACAACGGCGCGGTGGATCCGCTGGCTTTCCTACTGGCATACGAGGAGGCCGACCTCAAGGCCGGGGACGATGACAAGGTCATGGCCAACTGGTTCCCCATGGCCCTCACCGGCATAACGCGCGTTTGGCTGCTCAACCTGCCAACATCCTCTGTGGCCTCCTGGGAGGAGCTGCGCAACCTCTTCCTTACCCACTATGTTGCGCCAGCGGCCCCGGTCGTCGTAGCTCTCCTGGGCGGCTCGCAGGCGCCACCCTCAGACCGCCACGCCAAGCCGTTCTTCCGCCGGATCGGCGCCGCCCTCGCGCGGCAAGGAGCTCGTCCGAGTTGGGCGGCACCCAAAGCCGATCTGACCTTCAGCTCAGACGATCACCCCATCAAAACCGCCTGTTCGGCTGCGCTCCCAATGCTTTGCACGCACACCATCTGCCAGGTGGCCATCACCAGGACCCTCATCAATGGCAGCGCCGACCTCAACGTGCTCTCGGTGGAGGCCTTCAGCCTCCTACATGTACTGCTGGAACGGCTCCGACCCAGCAAGCCCTATTCGGGCATCGGAGGCGATTCCTCCAGCTCCCTTGGGCAGATCCACCTTCATGTGACCTTCGGCACCCACGACAACTTCTGCATGGAGCTGGTCAACTTCAACATCGCCCACATCGCCCTCCCGTACAACGCCATCCTCGGATACCCTGCCTTGCCTCAGTTCATGGCAGCGACCCATCCGGCCTACAACCTCATGAAGATGCCCGGGAGCAGTGGCGTCCTAACCGTAGCTGGGGATACCAAGGATGCTCTGCTGGCGCTCAAGCTCACCCTCAAGACAGCCGCAACAGCACAGCCTGCCGGCGCGGACACCTCCAAGGCCAACGAGGCTGCGCCGACCAAGAAGAAGCAGCTGTTCACCCGGGACAACACGGAAACCAAGCAGGTACTTGTTGAGGAGGATGGGTCCTCAGGCGCCACCTTCACCATAGGTGCCAATCTCGACTCCGACCAAGAGGAGGCACTGGTGAAAGTTCCTGCGCTTGAACAACGAGGTGTTCACGTGGGAACCCAAGCAGCTAGCGGGGGTCCCAAGGCAGGTGATTGAGCATCACCTGATTGTGTGCCCCAATGTACGCCCCGTGAAGCAGAAAGCAAGGCGGCAGTTCACCGAGAAGCAGGCCTTCATCATCCAAGAAACCCGCAAGCTGGAGTCGGCAGGTGTTATTCGCGAGGTCCGCTACCCCGAATGGCTGGCGAACCCAGTTGTTGTGCCGAAAAAGGGGGAAAGGAGCGCATGTGCGTGGAATTCACCAACCTAAACAAGGCCTGCCCTCAAGATCCGTTCCCACTACCTCGCATCAACCAAATTGTCGACTCCGGCCACCGGCGAGTGCGACTTACTGTGTTTCTTGGATGCGTTTTCGGGCTATCACAAAATCAAGATGGTAGTAGAAGATGTGGAGAAGACGACCTTCCTGACCCCATGTGGGGTATACTGCTACACTTGCATGCCATTCGAGTTGCGCAACGCGGGCAGAACCTTCCAGCGGCTGATGCACATCACCTTAGGCCGGCAGCTCGGGAGAAACACCGAGGCTTACGTCGAAGACATTGTGGTGAAGTCTCGGGAGGAGAAGACCTTGATCTAGGACCTGGAAGAGACCTTCGCAAGACTCTGCAAAGTGGAGCTGCGACTCAACCTGGAAAAGTGTGTGTTTGGTGTTCCTTCTGTAAAGCTTCTGGGTTTCCTCGTGTCCCACAGAGGGATCGAGGCCAACCCGGAGAAGGTCAAGGTGATCGAAGACATGAGTCCACCGCAAACCGTCAGAGATATGCAAAAGCTCGCTGGGCGCATAACTGTGTTAGGACGCTTCATCTCCAAGCTGGGGGAGCGAGCCCTGCCCTTCTTCAAGATGATGAAGAAGAAGGGCCCGTTTGAATGGACATAGGAGGACGACCAAGCATTTCAAGACCTCAAGAAGTACCTAACCAGCCCTCCTGTGATGGTGGCGCCACGCCCTCTCGAGCCCTAGGTGCTCTACCTCGCCGCCACAACCTACTCCGCAAGTGCCGCTCTGGTGGCGGTTCGGGAGGAGCGCCAGGTCAAGGCTGCTTCACGACTGGCCATGGCCCCAGCCGCAGCGGCACAAGAGCAAGAAGGCCTCGCGAAGACTGCGGCCTCGGCAGATGGAGACCAGCCTCAGCAGGAAGACGCCCCTAGGGCTGAAGAGGCCGAGCCAGGCGGCCAGGCGCTGGGGGCTTCGTCGTCTCAGGAGGCGCCTAACCCTCCGGAGGGCGCAGACCTCGTCGGCATGCCCACCCTCGTCGAGCATCCCGTGTACTTCGTCAGCACAGTGTTGCGGGATGCAAGGGCACGGTACCCCATGCCTCAGAAGATCTTGCTCGCGCTGCTGGTGGCCTCATGTAAGCTGCGTGACTACTTTCGAGGCCAGCCCATCAAGGTCGTCTCGGCCTACCCATTGGAAAGGGTGCTAAGGAGCCCCAACTCCGCTGGGAGGATCACCAAATGGAACATAGAGCTGCAAGCGTTTCAGTTCGAATGGACAGAGGCGTCAAGGGAGCTACACTTGCAGATTTTGTGGCAGAATTGACAGAGGCGCCCGGGCTCGAAGCAGGCAAGGACCGGTCACTTTACCCAGGAAGTGAGGCACCAGATGGCTGGGTCATGTACTTCGATGGAGCATTCTCGCGACATGGCGGGGGGGCTGGCGCAGTGCAAATATCCCCCACTCAGGACAAGCTTATTACACCATGCAACTTTGTTTCCAGCAGGGTGAGAAGGTCTCCAACAAAATAGCAGAATACAAGGGCCTCATAGCAGGCTTGAAAGCTGCAGCAGCGCTGGGGGAGAAGCGCCTCATCATTAAGGGCGATTCACAGCTCTTCGTCAACTTCTCCGACAAGATGTACGAGCCAAAGGACGAGCACATGGAAGCGTATCTTACGAAGGTGCGCAGGATGGAAAAACAGTTTCGGGGGCTGGAGTTGCAGCATGTGCCCGCGGCACCAACCAAGAAGCTGATGACATCGCCAGCAGGGCATCCAGGCGGCTGCCTCAAGAGCCTGGCGTTTTTGAGGAACGGCTCTTCAAGCCATCGGCGGCGCAGTCACTGTCAACCACAGCGCAACCTCGGGAGGAACTCCCTCAGCCACCTGCCACAGGAGCCCCGGCCTGTGGCCCGACCTCGGGAGCACGCTTACTCCTGGCGTTGGAGCCTCAGAAGGGATGCTAGACTATGGAATTCAAGGACTACCTGATGCAAGGGATGCTACCAGAGAAAGAGGAGGACGTGGAACGTGTGGCCCGGGAGTTCACGGCCTACTGCATCCAAGATGGAGAGCTCTACCGAAGGCGGCCAAATGATGTTTCCATGCGTTTCATCTCTAGGGAACAGGGGAAGGAGTTGCTGGCTGACATACACGGTGGAGATTACGGACACCACACATCATCACGAACCCTCGTCGGCAAGGCATTTCGCAGCGGGTTCTACTGGCCTACGGCACTCAACGACGCAATCGAGCTGGTGAAGGCCTGCGAAGCCTGCCAGTTCCATGCCAAGCAGATCCATCAGCCAGCTCAGGGCCGTCAGACCATCCCACTCTCATGTCCATTCGCGGTCTAGGGGCTGGATATCTTGGGTCCATTTCCTCGAGCGCCTGGGGGCTACCTCTACCTCTACGTCGCCATCGACAAGTTCACCAAGTGGGTAGAGGTGGAAGCCGTCCGCACCATCCCAGTTGGCTCTGCATTCAAGTTCATCAAGGGCCTCGTGAGCCGATTCGGGGTCCCTAATCGCATCATCACCGACAACGGTTCGTAGTTCACCAGCAATCTCTTCAAAACATATTGCACTAACCTTGGAACACAGATATGCTACGCTTTAGTGGTACACCCCCAGAGTAACGGCCAGGACGAACGCACCAACACAAAGGTCCAGAAGGGCCTCAAAACCTGGACCTTCAAAAATAAGCTGGAGGCCTGCGGCAGGGGCTGGTACGACGAGCTTCAGTCCGTGATGTGGTCCATCCGCACTACCGCCACCAAGTCGACTGGCGAGACCCCGTTCTTCCTCATCTACGGAGTGGAGGTGGTCCTCCCTCACGAGGTCAAGCATCGCTCCGCGCGGGTCCTAGTATTTGATGAGGCGCAATAGGACACCATGCGGGGGACTGACCTCGTGCTGGGGGAGGAGCGTCGTCGAGAAGCCGCACTACAGGCAGCAAGATACCAGCAGGCACTGCGGCGGTATCATTGCCGCAACATCCGCCCCAGGACTCTCGAGGTAGGTGATCTCGTGCTCAGGCGGGTGCTCTCCAGGGAAGGGCTACATAAGCTCTTGCCCATGTGGGAGGGCCCGTTCAAGGTTGTCCATGTTTCCAGGCCTGTCGCCGCGCGTCTGGAGACCCAGGAAGGGGTGCCCATCCCAAATGCTTGGAACATTCAGCACGTCCGGAAGTTCTACCCCTGAAGGAAGGCCAGTGCCTATGAAGAAGGCCCGGTGCCTGTGAAGCTCGCTGCCCAAAGAAAGGCCCGGTGCCTATGAAGAAGGCCCGGTGCCTGTGAATCTCGCCGCCCGAAGAAAGGCCCGGTGCTTGTGAAGAAGGCCAAGTGCTTGTGAAGCTCGCCGCCTGTGACACTCTCACATAATAATGAGTTGGGGCTGTACACGCCCCGGAGTCTCCGGAGTGCCGCCTCGGGCCTCGGGGGCTCCCGCCCATGCCCAGTGGCAGCACTTAGCTCCGTGCTGGTGAGAAGACATCGAAGACTAGACTAGGTGCCGGACGCTGCTTTCCATTTGCTTTCCGCAGTTGGCTTGTTCTCCCTTGTTTGAACCTCTAATGAAGTTGCTTCTATTGTTGTTTGCCGTCTTCTGCCCCTGTCTTCTGTTTTCGGCTTTTCTCTGGCTTGCTCTCTCTCTCGCAGGCCTCGTGAGGGGGCTGTGCGGCGCCCTCATGATCCCTTCTACTCCTGGTTTTCGCGAGGCCCTCTCATTCAAGTTCACACCGGGAGCACCCGTCCCGGTCCATACCCCTCGGGCATCGCGACACAAAGAACCGCGCCTAAGCCAGCAACCCTCGCGACCAAGGTTCGGAAATGATTCTCCCAACTGATCTTTGCAGCTCTTAAGGCGCCCGGCGAGGCCTCGGGCAGTTACCTCGCAAGGAGAAAACTATTGCAGATGTCCCGAGCTAATTTGTTCCGACACGCAGGCACATAACCATGACACCATAACACAGCATAGGAACAATAAATGTAGCACGACAATTAGGGGATGATAGTCTGTTGCACGCCCCCACGGGGCTCCAAACTTCTCTCTCTTAATGCAGGAAGAGAAAAACAAAATGAAAGCGGCGCACGCCTTGCGACAGCTTGCGAGGAGGGATCCGCATCATCCTCCCAAACTCAATCAGACTCCGCCTCGCGCTTCACCGGGGCGCGATGACGGGTCGACCCGCTACCACCCTCGAAGTGGGCGCAGCGGCATGGTGGCTGATCGTGGCTACCGCTGGAGGAGCTGTCACCAGAGGAGGAGCCACTGGAGCTCGACGAGCTACGGTCACCGCCAGGAGCGGGTTCGCCTTTGCCCTCATCACGGCCGTCGCCAAGGCCAAGCACCTCATAGCCGCCATCGTCTTAAGGGCAGCACCTGACACGGCAACCATCTTCTTCGAACACCCTCACGTAGAGGGTCGCGTCGCCATCGTACTTGAAGTGGAGGGTGCACCGCCTGCCCAGGCCACGCGCACAGGCAAATGTCTGCCAACCCCGGGCCAGGGCCACGTTCCCGGCGACGGAGATCTCCATCGTGACCCAGGCGGCCCTGCTGCAGCAGCCGTCCGCCTGCAGCCAGAGCCCGTTGGGGGCAGCGGCTGGCAGTTCACCGACAAAGAAGCGAGGGAGCTGGAGCCAGTTGCCGACCGGGTTGTCCAACCACACCACAAATTCTGGCAGCACCACTGCCGAATGGAAGCGCGGCGGAGGAGGTCGTGCAGTCACGACACGCCTTCTCCATCGACTGGGCTGCCTCGATACGGGTGGCCGCCACCGCGTGAAGGGCCACCACCGCGACCACGAGAAGCCGCAATGGGAGTTGCTGGATGCTTGCGGGGACGGCCGCGGCCACGCTTGGGCGGAGGAGAGCTAGGCCCTTCCTGGCGAGCCTTCCCTTTCTCCGCGGGCGAGAACCTCTTCACTGGAGCCATGGGATGCTGCAAGCAACCGAAGCGAGGAAGGAGAAGAAGCAGGCGGGGCGAGGGGGGATGTGCAACAGGGGCTTTCGCCCCCTCCCCATTTATAGCCCAAGGGAGGCCAATTGTCAGCCTCCACGATCATAGGTAATGATGACTCTTTGTGCATGCTGCAGGGTCTCGTTAAATCGAGCAGTTGCCAAGGCAGCGTGGGGAAGCGGAGACGCCCATGTCCAATCAACCGCGATACAGCAACCAAGGCCGCAGGCTGTTGGGGCCCGTGGTGCTCCGCACTTGCCCTTTGGCTTCGATTCTAAGCCAAGTCCGAGCGCGCCTTGGGCTCGGGGGCTACTGTCGACATCCTGGGAATGGGGTCACCAGACATGCCTGCATGTTGCGTGTAGCTTGGCTCAGCAGTGGCCCTGTACAGCCCATCTTCATCAACCCAAGCTCAAGACCCTCGCGAGGGGCCAAGCCTTGCAAGGCGAACGACACAAGGCCTCCTCAGGGGTGGCCTCGCCAGGCAGGCTCGCGAGGAGGCAGAGAGATCAAGGCGAGGGGTACCCCGCGAGGTGATCATGATGCAAGCCATGACGATCAAGACCAGGCGGGCGCTAGCCTGCGCTGTGTCCTCGTTTCCTCTTTGGTGCAAAGGGGGCAAGCGCAGGCACAGAGTACCGAGGCATCAAGCAAAGGTTTCCATATCAGTGCAACAAGACCAAGACCAGCAGGACGGTAGGACGGAGGTCACCATGGAGCCCAAGACGGCATCATTGCCAGTGTTTTTGGCAGCCGAAGACCACCTTTAGTCAGAATAGCTTGTCCTAGCTGTCCCCTTTCGAAATGGCCGTTGTTGGATCCCTTCCCGCTCAATATTCGGGAAGAGGACCAGGGCCTCTATAAATAGAGATAGCAACCACAGTAGGAAGGGATCGAGTCCTTCCTAAGTAGAACACCACACCACCACAAGAACACCTCTCCTTGCGAGGCTGTTCTTCCTCTGTATTGTTCATCATCAGCCCAAGAGGCAATCCACCACCACACACACTGGATTAGGGTATTACACCACAACGGTGGCCCAAACCAGTATAAACCTTGCGTCTCTTGTGTTGTTTATCGTGCTAGCTTAGAATCGCAGCGAGGTTTTGGGCGTGTTTCGGTAGGGAGAAAATCTTTGTGCGCACCCCCAGAGTTCGAACCTGAAGGGTTTTGCCGGAACCCGATATCTGACATCCGTCTCGCGAGGCTTGGCCCCTCGCGTGGGTCTTGAGTTGTTGATGCTGGAGATGGGCCGTACTAGGCCGTTGATAGAGCCATGCCGTGGGCCGCAGGCAGGCAAGTCTGGGTACCCCCATTCCCAGAACACCGACAGTAGCCCCCTGGCGTAAGGCGCGCTCGGACTTGGCTTTGAGGCGAAGTCAAAAGGCAAGGGCGGAGCGCCGCAGGCCCCAACTTCCTGTGGCCTCGGTCGACGAGTGGCGCTAGACGGGACGTGGGTGTCTTAGCTTCCCCATGCCGCCTCGGCAACCGTTCAACTTGACAAGAGCATGCTACATGCAGAAATGCCATCATTACAGGGGGAGGGGCAGAGCCCCCCTTGCTCATCTCCATCTTCTCCTTGCTTGCTCCTTCTTCTTCCTCCTCATCTTGCCGTATTGCCGTAGCATCGATGGCAAGTATGCCGCAACCCCGGCGGTGTCCCCTTGAGGGTATGGGCACACCTGTTCGAGGGCTGGGGTTGCCCTAGTCAGCCGTGGTGATGCTTCCTCTCGCGATGGGTGCCACCAAGGACAGGGCAGCTCCTGCGATGGGGGAATGCGCTCCGTGGTTGCACGGCCTCCTCAGGAGAGCTTCCACTCAGGGATGCGTTCCTGGAGTTTGTCGTGTGGTCGGAGAGGCCCATCGGCACCTGGCTCCTGCTCCCGCGCTTCTTCGTGGGCGCGCTGCCGACCGCGGGGCCGGATGGCCTCTGGCTGCAGGCTGACGGCTGCTGCAGCAGGGCTTCATGGGCGGGAGTCAAAGTCTCCGCTGCGGGCAATGTGTCCTTGACCAGAGGGTGGCAGGCGTTTGCTCGACGCGGGGCATGAGCGGGAGGTGCACCCTCCATTTCAGGTACGACAGCCTTGCGACCCTCTAGTATTTGGGGAAAATGGCCGCTGCACGGGGTGCTGCCCAGAAGATGGCAGCGGTGATGACGAGCTTGCCCTTGGTGATGGCCGCGACGACGACGAGGGTGAGCTTGCCCTTGGCGACGGCCAAACTTCCTCCAACAATGGTGGATCCTCCTCCGGTGAGAGCACCAACGGTGGCAGTTACGATGAACCACCACGCAGCCGGGCTCGTATTAGGGAAGGCGACGAGCCGTCTTGCCACCATGCTATGGCGAAGCGGGAGGAAAGCTCAGGCTGAGCTTGGGCACTGCTGGAGCCTGGCCCCAAGAGCTATTGTAGCCACGAGGTCTGCTTTTGTTTTACCTTTACTTTCTCCTGCATTCTGAAATAGTAGAAGGCCCTGCTGGCGTGTGTAATGAACCATGGCGCTTGCGCCACTATGCTATGTTTGTTATCTGGATACTGTGCCATGATACCCGTGTTTTTATTAGGTGCGGTTAGGGTAACTTAGCTCGGTGTGCTTGTGGTAGTCTCCCATGTTGCGAGGGTGCGCCTTTCCTGAGGTATCTCCCAAGGGCTTCCTTCCTGACGACCCAGGAGACATCGATCCCTGAGAGACGTTGTGCAGCTGCAGAGTTTTTAGTAGGCCTCATGGGGCATCTCCTCCTTCCTCGAGCGACCCCCGAGCATGCGTTGGTGGTGGCTGGTGCACCGAGTCGCGCTGCCTGGAGGCACGGACATAAGAGAGTCACTACAAAAAAAAGAGACATCCTTGACGTTTTGGGCCGAACGAATTTTTTTATCATGCTTATGACACTTCTATGACGATAATTGTCACAAAACCTGGTATCAGCATAGATCTGGTGGGCTCCTACTTCTATGACAAAAATCATGATAGAAAATGGGCTTTTCGTCCTAGGCGGGCCGGAGACGCAGCTGCATGACATTCTTTGGGTCGTCCATGACGGAAAAAACTATGGTAGAAGCGAGGGCGAGGAAAATATCGGGGAGTTCCCGGTTACGGTGGGTGGTCGGGGGCCGAGTGATGCGCGTTTCTCTCCTACACGTACGCGCGTGGGTGCGAGGCATTGGGCTCTAACCGAACCCAAGTGTGGCATTGGGCTCTAACTGAACCTGAGTGATTGCACTAGCTGAGTTACTGAACCCGAGAGATCCATCCCTTACTGTTAACTGAACCTGAGTGATTCCTTCGCTTGTGCTGTTAACTCAAGCCGATCGAACACTGCTGCCTTCTTCCCTTGATGAATAGTGAGTGTTGTTTGGGGGGGTTTGGATGAACAGTTCACGGTGGGGGGTTGTGTCGGTGTTCTGGGACCGGGGGTCCCCAGACTTGCCTGCCTGCAGCCTGCAGCGTGGCTCAAGAGGTGGCCCAGTATGGCCCATCTTCATCAACTCAAGCTCAAGATCCTCGCGAGGGGCCAAGCCTCGCGGGTCGGACGACGCAAGGCTTCCTCGGGAATGGCCTCTCTAGGCAGGCTCGCAAGGAGGCGGAGAGATCAAGGCAGGGGTACCTCGCAAGGTGCTCGTGACGCAAGCCATGACGATCGAGACCAGGCGGGTGCCGGCCTGCGCAGTGTCCTTGTTTGCTCTTTGGTGCAAAGGGGACAAGCGCAGGCATGGAGTACCGAGGCGCCAAGAAAAGGTTACCATTTCGGTGCAACGAGATGACCAAGACCAGCAGAGCGGTAGGACGGAGGTCACCGTGGAGCACAAGACGGCGTCATCGCCAGTGCCTTTGGCAGCCAAAGACCAACTTTAGTTAGGATAACTTGTACTAGATGTTCCCCTTCAAAATGGCCGTTGTTGGCTCCCTTCCCGCTCAATATTTGGGAAGAGGACCAGGGCCTCTATATATAGAGATAGACACCACAGTAGAGATCACTTCATCTAGAGGCTAGAGAGATCCACCCAAGCGGAGCACCGCACCAGCCCAAGAACACCTCTCGCGAGGCTGTTCTTCCTCTGTACTATTCATCATCAGCCCCTCAGGCAATCCACCACACCACACACTGGATTAAGGTAATACACCACAACGGTGGCCCGAACCAGTATAAATCTTGTGTCCCTTGTCTTGTTCATTGTGTAGCTTAGATTCTCAGTGAGGCGTTGGGACGTGGATTGGTAGGGGGAAGATCTTCACGCGCACCCCGGAGTTCAAACCTTAATTGTTTTGTCGGAACCCGATATCCGACATTTGGCGCGCCAGGTAGGGGTGCGCCGGAATCTTTCTTCCACTGTTCCGCGTTCGATCGTTCATCGCATCCATGGCTGACGCTCGCCGAGCTCGCGCCGAGCGTCGAGCTGCTCTCGCCGCTCGCGTCGCCTAGACGGCTCCCGTTGGTGGACCTCCCCATCGTTCCCTGTTGCCTGCCACCAACGACGCCACCAGCCTATCGGGGAACGAGCAGCAAGCATCGTCGTTGCATCCCTCGGTGCGGTGGGAAGGCTGCACCGCCGCTCCGTCACTTACTCCAGCTGGTTCATCGTCGCACGCTCGTCGCGCTCCCACGGATGCGCATGCCGATTTTCTCTTGGCACGTGAGCTCCTGCACTACCGCCCCGTCGATGACCTCTACAAGGAGTGGCTCGCTCGCATCACTGAGATCTTCAGCGCTGCAGGGGTCTCCCCTGCATCGTCCCTCTCGCTGACTCGCCCTCCGTCCTGCGTGGGTGATGCAGCTCAGGAGGTGCCTCCTCCACCTCCTCCCCAAGAAGGCGCCCTGGCTCCAAGGCGCGCGGCCCCTAGACGAGACACATCGTGTCCAGTGCCCGCGCGACAAGAAAGGAGCTGCCAAGAAATCCCTCGTCCCCAAGAAGGTGCTCGCATGCTCCCTGCTCCAGCACATCATGATCGCGTCCCAGCGCCAACACGTCAAGACCCCGCGCTGCCCCTGGTGGCGGCGCGCGGGAATCCTCAGGAGCAAGCCCCGCGTCTGCAAAGGGCTCCGGTGGCCACCGCAGGCTGCCGCGCCTTCAGCACCGAGCTACACAGTGTCGCCTGGCCGGCAAGTTCAAGCTGGATCTGCCTCCTTGCTACGATGGCACTGCCGACCCCGCGGAGTTCCTGAAGCTCTACGAGCTGGCCATTGAACCGGCCAACGGAGATGAAAAGGTCATGGCGAATTGGTTTCCCATGGCTCTCAAAGATGGTGCCCGCACTTGGCTCCTGAACGTGCCTCCAGGCACGATCTCCTCTTGGGATGAGATGCGCACCCGCTTCATTGCCAACTTCCAGGGCACTCGCGACCGTCCTCCAGTCATAGGTGACCTGTGCCGCATCAAGCAGCAACCTGGAGAGACCCTGCAGAAGTACATCCAGTGCTTCAACAGCGCTCGACTCAATATTGCCAAGGTGACCGAGGAGGCCATCATCTCAGCGTTCTCTGATGGCGTCTGCGACGTCAAGATGAAGGAGGAACTGGCAATCCATGAGGATCTGTGCGCATCTATGGAGCTGTTCAACCTGCGACCAAGTGCGCAAGGGCTGAGGAAGGGCGCCTCTCGATTCTCGAGCTCCCCGCCGCTGACCCTGAAGAGAAGAAAGCCAAGGCCAAGGACGTGAAGTGCAAAGGAGCAGCTTTTCTCACAGCAGAGCCAGACACGAAGTGCGGCAGGGACTAACCGGAGTCGTCCAAGGGCAGCCAGTACTGCGTGTACCACGACCTCCACACCCACAACACCAACGAATGCCAAGAGCTCAGGGCCGTGCGAGAAGAACGTATCGGTCGACTCCCCGAGTGCAACGACCGGGGCTATGGCCGAGGAGGAGGAAGAGGTGGAGGACGATGGGACGACTGAGGCCCTCGCCAAGGGTGGCGTGACCGACCTCGCGAGGACCGATGGTAGGACCAGCCTCGCGAGGGTCTTGGAGGGATCAGCCTCGCAAGGATCTCCTGCAGGGTAACGCAGGCCTTCCTCCTCTGCCACCACCACCAAGAAGGAATGACGACCATCATCAGGACGAGGGGCCTGGGGGCTTCCAGGAACCACGTGTTATCGCTTGCATCTTGGGCGGTGCCCAGGCCCCAGCCTCTCAGCGCATCTTCAAGCAGTTTGCTCGCGAGGTGAACGCAGTCCTTCCCAAGCTCGAGGCCACGTGCCCTCTCAGGTGGTCCACGTGTGCCATCATGTTCAGCTCAGCAGATCAGCTCAAGTGTGCGGCTACAGCCGGGGTCCTCCCAATGCTTTGTTCCCCAATCATCAGCAATGTGCAAGTTACCAGGACCGTCATCAATGGCGGCGCAGGACTCAACATTCTATCCATCGAGACGTTCAACAATCTCCAAGTGCCATATGATCAGCTTCAGCCAACCAAGCCTTTCTCAGGAGTCACTGACGGCTCCACCACCCCGATAGGGCAGGCCCGCCTCCCTGTCACCTTTGGACAACGCAAGAACTACCGTACCGAGATCATCGACTTTGACATTGCCCACATTCGCCTGCCATACAATGCCATCCTCGGGTATCCAGCCCTGGCCAAGTTCATGGCAGTGACTCACCATGGATACAATGTCCTCAAGATGCCGGGAAGCGGTGGAGTCATCACAGTCCCCTACAAAGACAAGGATGCGGTGTGCTCTCTCGAGCGTGCCTTCCAAGCTGCATCAGTCGAGGACCCAGACAGCAAGAGCAGGAACCCTCTCGAGGCAGTTCCTAAGAAGAAGAAGACATCACCCAGCTCAAGGCCTCAGGAGGCAGGTGTCTCCAGAGGCTCTGCGTTAGGATCTGCGCCCATGCAAGGGGCTCCTCCCTCCATCGCATAGGAAGGCGCGCCCGGCGCCCTCCTCAGGCAAGGCTCGGGGGCTCTCTCCTAGAGGGCCTCTAACTTTGCCAAGATCACGAGGGAGGCGCTCGGGCACCACTTGGAGGCGTGCTTCGCGGCACGTTTCCCTCGGGAAGGCATGAGGCAAGGAGGGCCCAACCCTCAGGAGTTCATCACCAAGGTCACTCAGGAGCTGCAGGAATCGAGAGTCATGCGCGGCAATCGCCGCTTGCCCGGCGTAGCTCCCCATCGAGGCGAGGATGGTGGGCTGCGCGTCTGCATCGACTACCCAGGGCTCAACTGAGTCGCGTCTCAGGAGCGTTTCTAGCCTTTGCGCGTGGGACATTGTGAGGGTCCACCTCGCAGCTACATTTGCATGCCTCTCGGCTTGCCGAACGTGGCTGCTGCTCACCAGCGCCTAATGAGGAGCATTCTGGAAGCTCAGGAGGCCAGGCACCGAGCCTTCCTGGCGGAGATGGAGATGGACCTTGAGGAGCCGCCCGGACCCCGAGAGCCTCCCGAGACTCAGGGCTCCGATGGCTCATGAGGATCGGCTTCTACACCGTGCATCGTCCACTACTCCAACACCTGCCCTGCAATAATACCAGGTGACACCTTTCGAGTTTCGTTTCAGCTGGGAGCGCCCTCAGGGCTGCGTTATTCCGAGGTCGTATGGGTCCGTCCCTGCGGCATGTATCCGTTTTGCTTATGTCTTTAGTTCACTTTGCTTGGAGCGCCCCTTGGGTTGCATCATCCCCAAGCCGCTCGGGCCTGACCCAGTGGCATGCATCTTTCCTGCATCTATCTAAGCCAATTTGCCTTGATGCTTAACCTGCCTGTGATAATCGCCTGCTTGATTGAGACCTACCTTTGGAGCCGCTCGTGCTGGCACGGAGCTTGCGCATGGGTCCGTCCCTGCAACGTCGACAAATCTGAGTGGTCCAGCTCTGGACGCGGCAACCCCGCAAAGCGCTACCTCACCAGGCCCTCAGTGCCCTCATCACTCTCTCAGAGCGACCCATGGCTGGCCGGCAGTCATAATGGCAATCCTTGCTTCTCTTGTGTTGGTTTACAGGGTCCACCTAAGGAATAACATGGGGGCGTCGCGAGCTCTCTCTCTCTCCCTCACCCGTGCGATCTGCTCACGCGTTAAAAGGGGGGCTCCTGAGCATCGTGACTCAGGAGCTCTTACTAGCTCTCCAGTCCTCACCCCCTGGCCTTGTCCACGGCATCGCGACCTGGCATACCAGCGGCTGAGCTCGCTCGTGGGCCGGGACCTGAGGACGTAGAGCACAAAGGAGAGTCGGGGAAGGGAGGAGAAGCTCACGAAGGCCAGACCCAACGACATCCCAGCTACCGGCACACAGGCCCGGCACCTCCCGAACAAACAGCTCCAAGCTTTTGAGATAAGTCTCGCTCCTGGAACAACTAATCGATGTGACACCGAACCCTCACTTAATGCAGCTCTGTAACAGCGATGTTGCCTTCCTTTCTCGCCTTTCGGCGGCTGCTTGAGCGCTAAAGGGGACCTCATGAGCATCGCGCCTCAGGGGCTCTTACTGGACCTCGGGCCGCTCACCTCCTGGCCTTGACCACGGCATTGCGACCTGGCATACCAGCGACGGCTGAAGCCTGCCTGGGGACCGGGACCTGTCAGCATAGAGCACCAAGCTGTTGCGAGGTTAGAAAGGGGGAACCGAGCCGAGACAGGACAAGCATCTTGCACCACTTCATAATAAGGGTGATATCAACAAAAGACACAGTAGACGCTTTACATGCCCCCACAGGGTATTCCCTTGATTCCTCGCATGAAACAAAAGACGCAAATCCTAAGGAGCCCTGACTACATGTGCCTCCACGGCCGACGCCATCATCAACAGTGGGCCACCCAAGCGTCGACGCCAACCCCATCCAGATCAGCCGTGTCGGCCGGCCTAATGTTGCTGCCTTGCTCCGGAGCGCGGCGCGAGCTCGTGGGCTCGTATCTGTCGTCGCTCGTCTCCGGAGTCGCGGAGAAGCTCGGGAGAGTCGCTGGACTCACCAACATCTCCGCTACTGCCATGAGGAGGCGCTGAGGAAGCGGAGGGCAGGCCTAGCCCTTGCCACCACCGGCATCCCGGCCGCCTCCTCTGGGGTAGCCACTCCAGCCGACGTCCTTCCGTCGTCAAAGAACCTTGAAGAGCATCAGGAGGCGCCGTCATATTCGAGATGAATCACGAGGGACCTTCCTGTTCGGCAGACCCGGGCGATCTCGCCCCCAGCCCCCGGGTCATGTAGACCCTTGCCCGGACCGACGACCTCGACCTCTGGTCTTGGTCGCGGGGGGTACCATAGTCGGCGTGACTGCAGCCAGAGCTCAAGAGGCCCCCTCGGCGCATCTACGAAGGCCAAGGAAGGAGGGGCGGATCCAGGAGCTTGGAGGCATGGCGGCGTGAAGTACAAGCTCACGAGAGGAGTCCGCGGCATGGACTCCAGGACCGACGACAGGCACCGCCACAACTTGTCAATGCTGCGACGATGCAGGCAACACCCCTCGGTGTCTTCCTGTCTAGGGCCCTCAGCCCGAGCGTACAGAGGTAGCGGAAACCCAAGAGTGGCCGCTCTTACCAAGGCCTCGACGTCTACAGCCGAGCAACCACGTCACGGCCGCCGAGGACTGGCCGCTTCTTCGGTGGGAGCAGGTCGGGTCCCTCTCTGGGGGCCTTTCCTTTCTCCTCGGCTGACAACCGGCAGATCATCACCTTTGGCATCAGGATGGAGGAGGAGCGAGGAAGAAGGAGCGGAGCAAGAAGAGATGGACTGCGGGGCTCACGCCTCTCCGTACTTTAGTCCAGAGGAGGCCAACCATCGGCCCCCACGATCATAGGTAATCATGACTCATTTTTGCATGCAGGGACTCGTCAAATCGGGCAGTTGCTGAGGTAGCATGGGGAAACGGAGACGCCCACGTCCAATCAACCACCACGCGGCGCCCAAGGTCACAGGTTGTTGGGGCCCGCGGCGCACCGCACTTGCCCTTTCGCTTTGCTGCTAAGCCAAGTCCGAGCGCGCCTTGGGCCCGGGGCTACTGTCAGCGTTCTGGGAATAGGGGTCCCCAGACTTGCCTGCCTGCGGCCTGGGGCGTGGCTCAAGTGGTGGCCAGTACGACCCATCTTCATCAACTCAAGCTCAAGACCCTCGCGAGGGCCAAGCCTCGCGGGGGGACGATGCAAGGCTTCCTCAGGACGGCCTCACCAGGAGGCTCGCGAGGAGGCGGAGAGATCAAGGCAGGGGTACCTCGCGAGGTGCTCGTGACGCAAGCCATGACGATCGAGACCAGGCGGGCGGCGCCGGCCTGTGCAGTGTCCTTGTTTCCTCTTTGGTGCAAAGGGGGCAAGCGCAGGTGCGGAGTACCGAGGCATCAAGCAAAGGTTACCATTTCGGTTGCAACGAGACCAAGACCAGCAGAGCGGCAGGACAGAGGTCACCGTGGAGCCCAAGACGGCGTCATCGCCAGTGCCTTTGGCAGCCGAAGACCAACTTTAGTCAGGATAACTTGTACTAGATGTTCCCCTTCAAAATGGCCGTTGTTGGCTCCCTTCCTGCTCAATATTTGGGAAGAGGACCAGGGCCTCTATATATAGAGATAGCCACCAAGTAGAGATCACTTCATCTAGAGCCTATAGAGATCCACCCAAGCGGAGCACCGCACCAGCCCAAGAACACCTTTTGCGAGGATGTTCTTCCTCTGTACTGTTCATCATCAGCCCCTGAGGCAATCCACCACACCACACACTGGATTAGGGTATTACACCACAACGGTGGCCCGAACCAGTATAAACCTTGTGTCCCTTGTCTTGTTCATCATGTAGCTTAGATTCTCGGCGAGGTGTTGGGACGTGGATCAGTAGGGGGAAGATCTTCGTGCGCACCCCAGAGTTCGGGCCTTAAGGGCTTTGCCGGAACCCGATATCCGACAGGTTGGATGAACAGGACCCCATGGTAGTAGAGACCGTTAATGTAGGATGAACAGGACCCCGATCGATCGAGCCGGTTGGGGGTGGATGAACATGACCCCGTGGGGGGCTGGATGAATAGGCCCCCGTGGAGGGCTAGTAGAACAGTAGCTGGTGGAGGGTTGGTTGAACAGTAGCCGGTGGAGGGTTGGTTGAACAGTAGCCGGTGGAGGGCTGGATGAATAGTAGCCTGTGGAGGGGTGGTTGAACAGGACCTCGTGGAGAGGGCTGGTTGAATAGTAGCCGGTGGAGGAGCGGTGGAGGTTGGATGAACAGGAGCCCGTCGATGAACAGTTGCAGGTGGAGGCTGGAGGAGGTCGAAGGTGGATGAATAGTAGCTCGTGGAGGCTGGAGGTGGTCGGCGGTGGAGATGAACAGTATCTTGTGGAGTCCCATTTTACGGTACGCCACACCCCTCCTAATGAACAAGACCCCCGTTTTGACCGTAGCGCACCAAAACAAGTCCGTTTCCTCCATTTTGCAGTACGCCACACCCCTCCCAATCAACAGGACCCAGTTTCAACCGTAGGAGGTCCAGGAGAAGTCTGTTTCCTCCGTTTTGCGGTACACCTGACCCCTCCCTTTGAACAGGATCCCGTTTAGACCGTGGCCAGTCGAACACAAGGCCGTTTCCTCCGTTCTGCGGTACGCCAGACCTCGTTTTTATCGGCT
This sequence comes from Triticum aestivum, assembly GCF_018294505.1. NCBI lineage: Eukaryota > Viridiplantae > Streptophyta > Magnoliopsida > Poales > Poaceae > Triticum > Triticum aestivum. The sequence continues at coordinate 219,555,976 of NC_057801.1, read as the reverse complement.
GTTCCATCCAAGCCGGTTGGCTCCCGATGAACATGAAGTATTCCGTTGCCTCCCGATGAACACGACGCACTCCCCATGAACACGACGACGTAGTTTCTTCGTTCCAACCCAGCCATGTACACGAGCCCTAGCCGTACGTATGCGCGAGTAGGCATTCGAGACCCCGCCCATATGTACGTACGTGGTCGTATTTACTTTCTAGCACCCTGGTGATACGTCCATTTTGCATCATGCTTTTATATCAATATTTATTGCATTATGGGCTATTATTACACATTATATCTCAATACTTATGGCTATTCTCTCTTATTTTACAAGGTTTACCATGAAGAGGGGGAATGCCGGCAGTTGGAATTCTGGCTGGAAAAGGAGCAAACATTGGAAACCTAATCTGCACTGCTCCAAATATCCTGAAACTCCACGAAACATGTTTTTGGAATTAATAAGAATTATTAAGCAAAAGAAATACATCAGGGGGCCCACACCTTGGCCAGGAGAGTGGGGGGCGCCCCCCCTACTGGGCGCCCCCTATCTCCTGGGCCCCCTGGTGGGCCTCCGGTGTCCATCTTCTGCTATATGAGAGCTTTTACCCTGGAAAAAATCGTGGGCAAGCTTACGGGACGAAACTCTGCCGCCACGAGGCGGAACCTTGGCGGAACCAATCTAGGGCTCCGACGGAGCTGTTCTGCCGGGGACACTTCCCTCTGGGAGGGGGAAATCATCACCAACGTCATCACCAATGATCCTCTCATCTGGAGGGGGTCAATCTCCATCAACATATTCACCAGCACCATCTCCTCTCAAAACCCTAGTTCATCTCTTGTATCCAATCTTGTATCAAAACCACAAATTGGTACCTGTGGGTTGCTAGTAGTGTTGATTACTCCTTGTAGTTGATGCTAATTGGTTTACTTGGTGGAAGATCATATGTTCAGATCCTTTATGCATATTATTACTCCTCTGATTATGAACATGAATATGCTTTGTGAGTAGTTACGTTTGTTCCTGAGGACATGGGTGAAGTCTTGCTATTAGTAGTCATGTGAATTTGGTAATCGTTCGATATTTCGATGAGATGTATGTTATTTGTTCCTCTAGTGGTGTTATGTGAACGTCGACTACATGACACTTCACCATTATTTGGGCCTAGAGGAAGGCATAGGGAAGTAATAAGTAGATGATTGGTTGCTAGAGTGACAGAAGCTGAAACCCTAGTTTATGTGTTGCTTCGTTAGGGGCTGATTTGGATCCATATGTTTAATGTTGTGGTTAGGTTTACGTTAATACTTCTTTTGTAGTTGCGGACGCTTGCAATAGGGGTTAATCATAAGTGGGATGCTTGTCCAAGTAAGGGCAGTACCCAAGCACCGGTCCACCCACATATCAAATTATCAAAGTACCGAACAGAAATCATATGAACGTGATGAAAACTGGCTTGACGATAATTCCCATGTATACTCGGGAGCTCCTTTCTCATTATTAGAAATTGTCCAGGCTTATCCTTTGCTACATAAAGGATTGAGCCACCTTGCTGCACTTTATTCACTTTATTTACTTGTTGCTCGTTACTATTTATCTTATCACAAAACTATCTATCACCTACAATTTCAGTGCTTGTAGAGAAAACCTTACCGAAAACCGCTTATCATTTCCTTCTGCTCCTTGTTGTGTTCAACACTCGAACTTATCAAAAGGACTATGATAGATCCCCTACACTTGTGGGTCATCAAGACTCTTTTCTGGCGTCGTTGCCGGGGAGTGTAGCGCTTTTGATGAGTGGAACTTGGTAAGGAAACATTTATATAGTGTGCTGAAATTTTCTATTACTTGTCACTATGGAAACTAATCCTCTGAAGGGCTTGTTCGGGGTATCTTCACCCCGACCAGAAGAGCAAAGAGTTGCTCCTCAACCTACTGAACTTTATGAAAATATTTACTTTGAGATTCCTTCGGGTATGATAGAGAAACTGCTAGCTAATCCATTTGCAGGAGATGGAACATTGCATCCCGCTTTACACCCTATCTTTGTGGATGAAGTTTGTGGATTATTTAAGCTTGCATGTATTCCCGATGATGTTGTCAAAAGGAACTTCTTCCCTTTATCTTTGAAGGGAGATGCATTGATATGGTATAGGCTATGAGATGATGCGAGATCTTGGAATTATAAGCGATTGAAGTTGGAATTTCACCAGAAGTTCTATCCTATGCATCTTGTTCATCGTGATCGTAATTACATATATAATTTCTGGCCTCGCAAAGGAGAAAGCATCGCTCAAGCTTTGGGGAGGCTTAAGTCAATGTTATATTCATGCCCCAATCATGAGCTCTCCCGGGAAATGATTATTCAAAAAATTTATGCTCGGCTTTCTCTTAATGATCGCAACCTGCTCGATACTTCCTGTGCTGGTTCTTATATGCTGAAGACTATTGATTTCAAATGGGACTTATTGGAAATAATTAAACGCAACTCTGAAGATTGGGGTTCCGACGATGGTAAGGAGTCAGGTATGACACCTAAGTTCGATTGTGTTAAATCTTTTATGGATACCGATGCTTTTCATGGATTTAGTGCTAAGTATGGACTTGAGTATGAGATAGTAGCTTCTTTCTGTGAATCTTTTGCTACTCACGTTGATCTCCCTAAGGAGAAGTGGGTTAAATATAATCCTCCTATTGAAGTGAAAGTAGTTGCACCTATTACTGTTGAAGAAAAGACTATGACCTATAGTGATCCTATTGTTCCTACTTATGTTGAGAAACCTCCTTTTCCTATTAGGATAAAGGATCATGCTAAAACTTCGACTGTTGTTCGTAAGATTAATACTAGGACTTATACACCTCCTGAGCAAATCAATGTTGAACCTAGTATTGCTATGGTTAAAGATCTCTTGGATGATGATTTAGATGGTCATGTTATTTATTTCTGTGATGAAACTACTAATATTGCTAGACCAGATACTAAGATACATAGACCTGTCGTAGGCATGCCTGTTAACTCTGTTAAAATAGGAGATCATTGTTATCATGGTTTACGTGATATGGGTGCTAGTGCTAGTGCAATACCTTATACCTTATATAAAGAAATTATGCATGACATTCCACCCATTGAATTAGAAGACATTGATGTTACCATTAAGCTTGCTAATAGGGATACCATTAAACCAGTTGGGATTGTTAGAGATGTTGAAGTCTTGTGTGGGAAGGTTAAATACCCAGCTGATTTTCTTGTTCTTGGTTCCCCATAAGATGATTTTTGTCCCATTATTTTTGGTAGACCCTTATTGAATACAGCTAGTGCTAATATTGATTGTGAAAAAGATACTGTCACCGTTGGCATAGATGGTATGTCTCATGAGTTTAATTTTGCTAAGTTTCGTAGACAACCTCGTGGTAGGGAACCACCTAGTAAGGATGAGATTAGTGGTCTTGCTTCCATTGCTGTGCCTCCTACTGATCCGTTAGAACAATATTTGCTAGACCATGAAAATGATATGTTTATGAAGGAAAGAAGGGAAATAGATGAAGTGTTCCTTAAACAGGAACCTATGCTGAAACATAACCTTCCCGTTGAAATTCTTGGGGATCCCCCTCCACCCAAGGGTGATCCCATGTTTGAACTCAAACCATTACCTGATAATCTTAACTATGCTTATCTTGATGAAAAGAAAATATATCATGTTATTATTAGTGCTAACCTTTCAAAGCAATAAGAAGAAAGATTATTGAAAACTATGAAGAAGCACTGAGCAGCTATTGGATATACTCTGGATGATCTGAAGGGCATTAGTCCCACATTATGCCAACACAAAATTATAGTGTAGAAAGATGCCAAACTAGTTAGAGATCCTCAACGATGACTAAATCCCAAGATGAAAGAAGTGGTAAGAAAGGAGATACTAAAGCTCCTTGAGGCAGGTTTAATTTATCCCGTTGCTGATAGTGAATGAGTAAGCCATGTCCATTGTGTTCCTAAAAAGGGAGGTATTACCATTATTCCTAATGATAAAGATGAATTGATCCTACAAATAATTATTACAGGTTATAGGATGGTAATTCATTTCCGTAAGTTAAATAAAGCTACCTTTTATTGATCAAATGCTAGAAAGACTATCCTAACACACACATTTCTGCTTTCTAGATGGTTATTCTGGTTTCTCTCAAATACCTGTGTCAGCGAAGGATCAATCTAAAACTACTTTTACTTGCCCTTTTGGTACTTTTGCTTATAGACGTATGCCTTTTGGTTTATGTAATGCACCTGCTACCTTTCAAAGATGCATGATGGCTATATTCTCTTATTTTTGTGAAAAGATTTGTGAGGTATTCATGGATGATTTCTCCGTTTATGGATCCTCTTTTGATGATTGTCTAAGCAACCTTGATCGAGTTTTGCAGAGATGCGAAGACACTAGTCTCGTCCTCAATTGGGAAAAGTGTCACTTTATGGTTAATGAAGGCATTGTCTTGGGGCACAAGATCTCCGAGAGAGGTATTGAAGTTGATAAAGCCAAAGTTGATACTATTGAAAAGATGCCATGTCCCAAGGACATAAAAGGTATAATAAGTTTCCTTGGTCACGCCGGTTTTTATATGAGGTTCATTAAGGACTTTTCTAAAATCTCTAGGCCTCTGACTAATTTATTGCAAAAAAATATTCCTTTTGTCTTTGATGATGATTGTGTAGAAGCATTTGAAATACTTAAGAAAGCTTTAATCACTGCACCTATTGTTCAGCCACCTAATTGGAATATACCCTTGAAATTATGTGTGACGCTAGTCATTAAGCTATAGGTGATGTTCTAGGGAAAAGAGTTGATAAGAAATTGAATGTTATCCAGTATGCTAGTAAGACTCTTGATACTGCCCAGAGAAATTATGCTACTACTGCAAAAGAGTTCTTAGTAGTTGTGTTTGCATGTGATAAGTTTAGACCTTATATTGTTGATTCCAAAGTTACTATTCACACTGATCATGCTGCTATTAAATATCTTATGGAAAAGAAAGATACTAAGCCTAGACTCATTAGATGGGTTCTCCTGCTCCAAGAATTTGATTTACATATGATTGATAGAAAGGGAGCTAAGAACCCCGTTGAAGACAACTTGTTTAGGTTAGAGAATGTTCTTGATGACCCACTGCCTATTGATGATAGCTTTCCTAATGAACAATTAGCAGTCATTAATGCTTCTCATACTACTCCTTGGTATGCTGATTATGCTAATTACATTGTTGTTAAATTTATACCGCCTAGTTTCACATACCAGCAAAAGAAAATGTTCTTTTATGATTTAAGACATCACTTTTGTGATGATCCACACCTTTATAAAGGAGTAGATGGTGTTATTAGACGTTGTGTCCCTGAGCATGAACAGGAACAGATCCTACGCAAGTGTCACTCTGAATCCTATGGAGGACACCACGCTGAATCATATGAACGTGATGAAAACTGGCTTGACGATAATTCCCATGTATACTCGGGAGCTCCTTTCTCATTATTAGAAATTGTCCAGGCTTATCCTTTGCTACAAAAAGGATTGAGCCACCTTGCTGCACTTTATTTACTTTATTTACTTGTTGCTCGTTACTATTTATCTTATCACAAAACTATCTATCACCTACAATTTCAGTGCTTGTAGAGAAAACCTTACCGAAAACCGCTTATCATTTCCTTCCGCTCCTTGTTGTGTTCGACACTCGAACTTATCAAAAGGACTATGATAGATCCCCTACACTTGTGGGTCATCAAGACTCTTTTATGGCGTCGTTGCCGGGGAGTGTAGCGCTTTTGATGAGTGGAACTTGGTAAGGAAACATTTATATAGTGTGCTGAAATTTTCTGTTACTTGTCACTATGGAAACTAATCCTCTGAAGGGCTTGTTCGGGGTATCTTCACCCCGACCAGAAGAGCAAAGAGTTGCTCCTCAACCTACTGAACTTTATGAAAATATTTACTTTGAGATTCCTTCGGGTATGATAGAGAAACTGCTAGCTAATCCATTTGCAGGAGATGGAACATTGCATCCCGCTTTACACCCTATCTTTGTGGATGAAGTTTGTGGATTATTTAAGCTTGCATGTATTCCCGATGATGTTGTCAAAAGGAACTTCTTCCCTTTATCTTTGAAGGGAGATGCATTGATATGGTATAGGCTATGAGATGATGCGAGATCTTGGAATTATAAGCGATTGAAGTTGGAATGTCACCAGAAGTTCTATCCTATGCATCTTGTTCATCGTGATCGTAATTACATATATAATTTCTGGCCTCGCAAAGGAGAAAGCATCTCTCAAGCTTTGGGGAGGCTTAAGTCAATGTTATATTCATGCCCCAATCATGAGCTCTCCCGGGAAATGATTATTCAAAAATTTTATGCTCGGCTTTCTCTTAATGATCGCAACCTGCTCGATACTTCCTGTGCTGGTTCTTATATGCTGAAGACTATTGATTTCAAATGGGACTCTGAAGATTGGGGTTCCGACGATGGTAAGGAGTCAGGTATGACACCTAAGTTCGATTGTGTTAAATCTTTTATGGATACCGATGCTTTTCGTGGATTTAGTGCTAAGTATGGACTTGAGTATGAGATAGTAGCTTCTTTCTGTGAATCTTTTGCTACTCACGTTGATCTCCCTAAGGAGAAGTGGTTTAAATATAATCCTCCTATTGAAGTGAAAGTAGTTGCACCTATTACAGTTGAAGAAAAGACTATGACCTATAGTGATCCTATTGTTCCTACTTATGTTGAGAAACCTCCTTTTCCTATTAGGATAAAGGATCATGCTAAAACTTCGACTGTTGTTCGTAAGATTAATACTAGGACTTATACACCTCCTGAGCAAATCAATGTTGAACCTAGTATTGCTATGGTTAAAGATCTCTTGGATGATGATT